>NC_042496.1:11548935-11631588 GCF_005508785.2 Acyrthosiphon pisum | reverse complement strand
TACTAAATAGTAAACAATAAATGAATAATACATTTTTAACCTTTGGAATTTTTTTAATGTTCGGTTCGAGTTCGATAAAATATTTTGAAAAGTTCGGTTCGGTTCGAGTTCGATTAAAAATATGTAGGTTCGGATCTGTTCGAGTTCGTTAATTTAAAGAAGAGTTTAGTTCGGGTTCGGTTCGACCTTAAAAATCAGGGTTCGTAACATCACTAATTATCTCGCTAATTATTATCCATTATTTTCTATGCTGTGTGGTGTAAGATATAATACAGTCCATATATTATTATTTACAAAAAATTGCCGAAGTTGTTAGTTATTTATTATTATTAATAACCTATATATTTATGGTAAAATAATTACCACAATACACGACACAACAATAATCTTAATTCATGTAATGCAAATGGTCTGGTTGTAAATGCGTAAGTGAACTGTTACTACAATCAATAACATAACTTTTAATGAATCTTACACATATTATTTTATTTTTTATATCGTATTATATAATTAATATGTATCGAGAGTTCTAATTTTTACACGGTATCTAACAAATATTACTTGATGATTGATTTTTTCATAGTGCAATTGTACCTACCTATAGTTTAATATTATGATAAATTGTGCAATTTATATATAATATTAGTAGTCATTTATGATGGATTTGACATCATAATACCCATTAATACGTCTTATATATACCAATAACTGAAGTCAATAAACCGAATAAAAACTATTATTTAACTGACATGTTCTGAAATCATTATAAAGTAAAGTAGAGGAAAATAATATTTAATTGTGAATAGTTTACAATAAAGCTTAATGGATAGCTGCATGGGATTTAAAATATAGGCAAAAAACATTTAGGTAGGTATTATAAAAAGACTGATCAAACAACGTATATTTAACTTAGTTCTAAATATTTCTTCACAGACCCTTTAATCAATACATTTTAGTAACTATTCTATTATATATAACAGAACCGATGATAGAAAACTAATATAGAATATTATATACACATTATATAAAATTAAACTGTACTGAAATATCAATAAGTTCTGAGCACGTACAATTGTAAATACAAGTCATTGCATGCAAAACATTATTTCCAATAAAACATTCATTCATTCGTTCATAATGTTCTATTATGATTTTCTTTTCCTCTTACTCATTTTTATATTATTATTCTAGATAAAAAAAGAACTCGGTTTTTATAGCCAACACTCACCCAATGGCAATTTATATTTTTGGCCGTACCAGACTTTAATGGACCATAATTCAGTACAGCAAACTTTCGTGGATATTTTCGAAAGAAATTGGAATTATCCCCGTATTTATAATAAAACAAATAAATTCTTATCGCATTGAATTAAGATACTTAGATAAACGCACTATAAATTTAGTGAGCTAAAAAGTGGAATTAAGAGGAAAAAGAAGGTTTACTTACAACAAATCTACGTTTTAGAACTAATTTATTGATAATGAGTTTAATAAAGGAATTTTTAAATGTTTAATTAAATAAATGCTTACTCCTACGCCTTACATTGTTTACTTTTAATACTTGATAATAAATTAGATCATTTTATTCGATGTCTATGTTTGCAAAGTGATCACAAATTTTTAAGCATTTCACAACAAAACCAAATAAAAAAAAAAATCTAATTTTATAACTTAAACATTTATATAAGTAGTTAAATAATATTTATTTATTGTTTGAACTAAAATATTAGATTTACGTTATATTCTCAACTTTAAATGAATCGTCTCGATATAAATATTTATTTTTTGAAAATCTACAAATAGACTTATAGGGACCCTTAGATCGTATATACTTCATGTTAACACTTCAAGTGTTTACTAATAAATACTTCAAACATTTTGTATAACAAATACAAACATTAAACTGCTACTTAAATTTTCGATGCTAAAATCGGAAATTTAATACGGATCGGTAGTATATGGATTAGCAAAATATAGAACAATAGAAATGCTAAATATAGGACAAAATCTTTCAATACAATTGTCAATAAGGACCTTCAAAATAAGTCTAGTCGCAAGTATACTTGGAATTACTCGTGAACCACCCTCCATTAAACTACCCATGAATACAGAACTATTTTAAACCAAATACATACCTATTAAAAAAAAATCCAATTTGTGTCGTTTATGACAAAATCATTAAAAATAGGTAAGCAATAACTATTGGGAATTTTAAATCTTGACCTCCCGAACGCACTACTAGATTCACTTTCACATCGAACAAGATACTGAAGTTGAAAATCTGTGTGTGTCTGTGTACTTATCGTGTACACAGCCACACACAAAAAAAAAACATAAATCATTGTAAAACCAATACATTCATTGCTCCGCTCAGAATCCAAAACACCTTACAAAAATATTGAAAATTAAAATAATTTTTCACCATTATACGTAAGACATCAACTTTACCTCTATAATATTAAACAATGATATAGAAATTGAAAACATAATCAAAAATAACGAGTTAAAAATATCTCCTGGAAATTGATTAAAGATGGTATAACTACTTTACTACTAATCACAAAAAAAAAAACTACGGATAAGATATTATTAAAAGCTTTGTTCGTGAATAGCATCACTCATACCTGGATTATTACTAACATACTGTGTATTCTGAAGCATGAAAATCGGACAACAATCCGGACTAGCCGTGCGTGATTTCAAACGATAATATGAATATTTAATTTCAAGCAAATAGAGCGTATTGTTATAGTAGAAGCACTAGAAATTCTTACAACTATACACACAGCTTAACAATGGTAGGAAAATTTAAAATATATTTAAAAACGTCCGATTTTCTATGAAATCGAATTATCATACACAATCTAAAAACAGCACATTCGATTATTATTATTAGGTATACAAATAATCAACGAACTAAACGCAAACATAGAAAACCTATCTATTTTACCGATTTTTCATTCCGAATTCCTAGGAATGTTGTCATACTAAAAATGAAAAAGTAGATCAAAAAGCCAAATACCTAAGCTTCAGTTTACCCCGATTTAGAACTGTTTCCCTTCATGTCGGACTATGATTTACAAAATTACAGTCAATCCAATCACATCATTGAATGACAAATTCCATTTACAGAATAGTACAGTTAGACAGATCAAACCAAGCCCGTCATATTGTCAATAAATATTATCAACCTCCTTCAAATACTTATCAGTTTTCATTAGCACCGTATACGGACTGATACAGTAGATCCACCTCAATGTCTTGTTTGCGGTACACTTATCTGAGTAAAAAGCATACTTCTTGAATTTCAACTCGAATTTCAACAATATTCCAAATTAATTAGTACACAAAAATAATCTTCCAGATATTCTACAAAAAATGTTCGCAGCTTTAACAAAATCAATCAATATATCATCAAATTATTTAAATGAACTGATTCAACTAATTAAATATTATAATCTTAAATAAATTATGTAAATATAATAATTATTAATAAAATTAAGAATTTAAGATATTAATAATATTGACCCTAATATCATTTATGACAACCATTAAAAAAAAAAATTGAAAATTTCAAACGCATTTGAATTGCTTAAAATGAGACATACTTATTTCAAATTTAGTTTTCTATGGTAAATTATTATTCAATTAATATTGAAATGATTCAAATATGTATTATTAATATTTTTTGAATACATACAAAATAATAATTAACTCTTATAGGATAAAATGTTATTATACGTTTGATAATCTAATTTCATCCAAATTTGAACTTCAATTGGTCTTAAAAAAATGTATATGTTATGTCTTTAGCAATAACTTTTAAAGTAGGTTGTTAATTCAACAGCTATTATTATTTTCTATATTTAGTATAAAATACGGTAGTTATCCTATAATACATTAAGTGAAAAAAAAATAGTATTACTTTTAATGATTTTGCACATCGTTTTATACCGCATAATATTATATACTATTATTTGTTTGATTTAATCCCCGATATTTGATTCGATATTCCATCAGGCCTTCAAATTGAAACTATTGACATAATCGACATAATTGTAAGCTACCTAGGTAAACGAAGTGTACAAAATTGAATTCAGGCTTATATCGTAGAGATTATGCAAATGGAGAGAGATAAGAGCAATCTTCATTTTATATCAGCATGAATTAAAACCTATTACGTCATCAGAAATAGACTTATCGGTTCATTTAGCAACGCACGTGCACGGTATCGGGTAAAGTCTGCTGACTATTACCTTATATTATATTGGTTATAAAAAAGTGAAAAAAAAACATTTGTCAGCATGTTTAACAACATATTTCTCACTAGTATAATTTTATTATATATGTGTGCATACTAGGTTTATAATGTAATATAAATAATATAAAAATTGGATGAGTATAATTAAAATGTGAGGTATAATAAAAATATATCGGATTAACTCATGTCAATGTCTATATGCTTTGGTCGTTTATGTTCTCTTTATGAATTAATATGTTAATGTATTTTATCAACGGCCGTGGCCATCATATATTAAATTACAATAAAAATATATTACACAGTAGGTGTTTTAAATTATTATCAATTTAATTAATTATAAACTTGCGTTAAATTCGGTTGGATTTGAAATCAGTGAGTACAACAACAAAGACACCACGTCATATCCATTACACGTTCACAATAGATTCGTACGTGTTTTTTATTATTATTTTTTTGTTTTTAATTCGCTAAGAAGATAGTATCACTCGGTGTGTGGAAAACAAAAACAACTCAGAGCGGTACACAACTTTTTCGTTTAACGCCTTTTAATGTTATACTTTATCTGCAGCTGTTCTTTCTGTTTAAGAAAAAGTAAAATTTACGATAGTTTAGACCATTTGAAATTTTTTTTATACACGTATTAATTTTTATTTTTATTTTTATTTTTTGGTTGGCAGTTTCATTTTAATTACCGCGGTAAACTTTACGGTGCTTTCCGAGCAAGTTTCCGGTACATTTATCATTAAGCCCGGTTAAACTCTGATGAAGAACTTTTAGGACCCAAAGTTGACGGGATGTGGGTGGGCATTGGTAGGCTGGGTGGTTTTTTGTGTTTTGTCTACTTTTTTAGCCGGTCACCTCACGAGTGTTTTTTTTTTGTACTGTTATTAACCTCTTCCATTTTACTACCAGAAACCGTCGTCGAGGGGTTGAATGTATGAATGTGACTGCATTTACAAAAATCTTAATGATTCAACGTGTCACATGAATACAATTCATTAACAATCGTTTGGGTTCCTAACATGAAATAGTGAATGTACCCTTTAATGGCCAAGAGATAGAAGATATTATGGAAATAATAATATAACAAAACATAAAATTCCATTTCCAATAATGAACCAAGATCGTTTTTATTTCCATTGAAAACGAACATTTTGTTTTCATTATTTTAATCATTCCCAATCCTAGAATAATATTATACTAATATTATAATAATTTTTGAATTTTTCTGTTGAAAAGACGTTCACTATTGTAACAATAATAATATCAATATACATAAACATGACATACGTACCTAAATTCAAATGTAACCTGAACACAAGAATAAATGCATTTTTTTACGACTTCTTTATAGTATATTTTCTTTTACTATTACCGTAGTTTTGAATTTACCATTTTCAAAGAATATGTGAACATTGTTATAAGTTGAACCATATTTTATTATTGAAATGTTATATTATATTAACATTTGACTACAACATAATATTATTACTATTAGTATAGACAATAATATTATATAAAACTAAATTAAATTTTGATTTAAGACTTCACATTACCTACCTATTTTTCCAACTTAAAAATCTAGATTTTTATAGATATAGAAATGCTTAAGTGTGAAGCTTAAAACAAAAATATGTTATTGCATTTTAAAAAAATGTTTGATTTGATACACCTAAGTGCATTAACGGGAAATTCATATTTTGCTATTATCGTTTTTTATTAAAAATTTAAGACATTGTGATTGTATTTAGTTATACTTATATTTATTGAACATTACATTAAAATAATAAATTATGTAATGTTTATAAGACTTTTTTTTTTTAAATTTAAATTTAGATTAAGTCTAGTCGTTAAGTATAGTTTTATTATACTTTGAAAAACTAATTTTCCAAAAGAGAAGTTAATAATAATAACTCGTTGACCATAAATGTAATAAGAACTTCTATTATAACATTATACAGTTCGTTATTCGTATTTAATCATTCTAACATGAAACTTTTGTAAAATGAAATAGAGGACATTTAAGTACCTACGTCTTTTTGCACATAATAATACTCTCTGACATAGGTACTGAGTTGGGTTAGATACTTAGATCATTTCCAAGAAAATAATGAGGTACTGGAATATTTATATATTAATGGTCTTCTAATTCACAAAAATCTCATGTAAATACCAAATCATGTTTATTGTATAAATAAATTTGAGATTTTAGTTTTACTATAATTTACAAATCTTTCAGATTTTTAAGAAAAATATGATTAGGTTACCTATACCTAGTATGAAATACACACACCTTTGAACACAAGTGTTTTCTTGGTATACTTACAATTATTAGTTCCTGCATAAAAATGCCGTATGCGGACGATCGTTCCCATTCATAATTTTATCCCTGGCCAATATTTTTCCTTGAGACGATCAACATTTTTTAGTAAAAATTTACTAAATATTACTTACAAACACAGTATATCAGCTTTAGTTTAATCATGGTTGAAAATTGAAATATCTATATTTCAACCATTATACTTTAAATCACATTTTTGAATAGGTATCATAATAATCAATAGATATCACAGTAGATATACGCATTTTTGATGGGTTATAAAGTAAATAACACTACTAACATTACAATACAAACTATGGTGAAAAAATATTTTGTATTTAACTTTTAGGCCAATTGTGTATAAATGATGAGGGGGCCAAATGTCCGCATGCGGTGTTTTAACGTGGGGACCAATAATTGTCTGGGGACCGATTGTCCTAGATGCGTTTTCTTATACGTTCAATATTTTATCTTGTAAAAGTATTTAAGTACATAGGTAATACAATTGTTATAATTAATTTTAATTTCTTACATTGTAATCAAATAATTTCAATAAAAAAATGTAAGCATATAATGTATTATTTTACAATTTAGTTCTCAAAATGTGTGTGTGTTGCTTGAAAAATGAGATCACCCGATAACATAATCATCCATCCTAAGAATAGGTTAATTTTAATACGCATAGGTAAATATAATATAAGCTAGGATTACATGATAGTTAATACTAAAAAATACAGCATATTATAAGAATAGGTACCCAACAATAAAAACAACACAATAAGTATAAATATTGCAGTAAAAAAATGTATTAATATTATATTTTAATAATTGTTAGTAAATATGGCATTATATAGCTTGGTTGTGTCACTTCTCAGTATTTAATTAAATTACCAGTTGTTAGTAATATTCCACATCATAAAATAGCATTCACACTTGCATTCGCACAATTATAATCCCGCCGTGTATGGTATTTTTGATACTAACAGGTGCAAAATATGTCATATTCAAGCACGTAATCGTATATCTAGGTGGATACGGGTATTCTTATTATACCTATTATAAGTGTAAACAACAGATACACACAGAACCGTTATTTTAATTTAGTAATGTTTTCTGATTATTTGATGTGATATACTATAAATAAAAAGTTGATTTTTGATGTTTGTCTAATATTAAATGCTAATATCTTAAATTAAAAATAATAGTTTATTTTATAAAAAATAATACACATCAATAAATTCCCCGTCGATGGTAGAAATGTTAGTATTAAACAGTTTACTATGAAAACAAAGCTTTTGTTTCTATAGATAAAAATCATTTTGCAGAATTATAATAATCAGCTTTAAACATAGGGTTATCAATGACAACAAATATGTCAATAAATTGTATAATGGTACTCACCATTCGCCAAGGAAAGCCACAATGGATTATTCTTAGGCGTTATCGCTATTTCACCACTCATCGATTACCTAGGTACCAATTATGTTAATCTTTTCAATATAATATAACAATTCTATAGGTAGTAGAATAGGTAAAATAACATTTTTTCATTGCTCTACATTGTAAAAACTAAATTTTAAACTATATAATGTTATTACATATTATCGTAATGGTATACATAATGTTTAAACATTGTTTTTACATTAAAATATAATATTTAATTATTTTTTCTGAAAAAAAAAAAAACATTCTATAATAAACAATACAAAAATATAAATTTTAGGTATAGATAAGTTTAGGTATACATTGAATATAAATGACGATTTGATTATTTTATTAGGTTTCTGAATAACAACTATACCTCACCGAAATTTGTATACCTTTGTTACACACAGTATAAGGTTAACATTTGTTCGTTAACACGCCTATATGGAACATGCTCGAAATTAGTACATTCACCTTAGTTCATTTTTAATTGAATTCAGAAAAGCCGGTTCGTAAATCAATGTCTGAAAATTCAAGTGCAGGGGCGCCAGAAGAAGTCGAATGCAAGTTTTGGTACAAAACGACCGTGTCCTTACAATTTATTGGTTAGGTGAGCACGGTCTCCTGAATCGAAAATTAAACTTAAAACGATAAATCTCCGCCGGGTAACGTAATGAGATAACGCGGGCCTTGGGTACGGGGCTGGCGACGTAGTGGCTCGGAGAAAAGATACTGCGGATATCTTGGATGAACGACAGTCTAGACTTTTTGAGATACATGCGAATGCACTTGGCAATCTTTTTCTCTTTTTTCTTTGTACAATTAAGAAAAAAACAACAAATACTCGTTAAAGCGTTTTCTTTTTTATTTTCACACATTTATAAATTAGTCAACTTTTCTTTCATTCTGTCCTTTCAATATCATTAATATTTGAGTACCACAATAACTTTAATTTTCCTCGCCAATAAAATTATATACCGCCGATACAATAACAGACTAGTATTTTCCACTAATAACAGCAATACATAAGATGCAAGTATGCAATTTCAAAAACCTAATTTAAAAAATATTTAATTGGATGTGTAAATAATAATAATTGACAACAGAGAACATTATTTTTAAAACAATTTATAGCAATATAAGGAACAAAAAATGCCCCAAAAAAATCATAAAATATTATTTGAACACATAATTTTGGATAAACCTATATCACCTATAATACATTTTCAAAAAATGCAGCTTTTCATATTTTTGACAAATTTTGTCTTCAAATATTATAATAACTTCAAACACTCATAAAAAGATATATTATCCTTTGTATTATGGATATTATAACCTCGTATTATATTTTCAAGCTTTTAACCGAAAATGATTTCTTATCAAAATTTTTAGAAAAAAAACTAAAAATTGAAAATTTCAAGTTTTCATAAATTTTTTAAAGATATAATTGTGTGAAGAAAATGATAATTTAAGCAATTTAACTGAAATGTTTCAAGTTTCTTCGATTAAGAGGATACACCAAGATATTTTATTTCACAGCCCTACACACTCGTATAATATATTATATAGGTAGGTAGTTAAAATCTATCTCCTTATATTATCATTTATTTTGATAAAATACTGTTGAAATAAATGTATTATTACCTCTTATAACAATTAGTATAACATTTAAGATGTTAAAAATAATATTAGGTATCTGTGTTTTTTCAAAAGCTTTTTTTTTTTTAATAGTTTAATTTTTTAAGACAGTTTTTAATTATAATTTACTAAAAAAAAAAAATCATAAAAATACTTTATAAATCAAAATATAAAAATAAACTACAGCTACAGACAATATTTTATTCAACAGTTGACATAATAGTTACATTGTATATTATTATGATACTTTGATGATTAATACCTGGTATTGCGTAAATATTTCCATTCGTAATTTAATTTTTTAGTTCTTCCCTATAATTTTGTTCGGTACCTGAGTATCTGAGATTTTTTTACTTTTTACTACCCCCTCCCTCAAACAAAATAGCAACCAAATACAATTATTCCAGAAACTGTTCTAGAAATGGAGGGTTTTCTGCTCTAAAACGTGGTGACAAACACAAAAATAAAAACAAATACACACGTCATCATTGTAAGGCTAATGCATTCATCTCTCCGCTATTAATCTAATATTAAACTTATAGAAATTATATTTAATAACAGATATAATAATATGTCAGTTTTTGTTTAAAGGATATACATATTTTTAGTTTAATTTATGTCGAATAATGTGACATAATTGCTTTTCCATAATAATTGTATAAAAAGATTAATTTTATCAAATTTTTATGTTCGTTTCAATTTATCAATACAATATTTTTAACTACCTAATAATATGTAACTGTATTACATAAATATCAGTTATGTCAGTTATTTAATTTTATATTCCTCAATTTTCTGTAGTAAATCATATTATTATAATATGGCGCCAACGCATATAATATAATTTATTGATCGTTCAATTATTCAAGCGAATCAATCATCCTAATCCCATTGGTTACAATTAGTTTAACAATTCACATTCAAAATCATTAATACCTACTGCGAATAACGTATAATTACTAATAAGTAATTCATAATTAAAAACGTACATCATGAAGGTGTGTTAATAACTGCATTAATCACTTATATACATTTTGGTTATAATATTAATGTAATCAGAACAGTTTTGTCTTAGAAAAATTATGATGATAATAATAGATAATGTTTTTAAGAAGCTACAAAGTATAGGGGAAAATCTAATGCCCTCTTAGCTTCCCCTTGAATGCAGCCCGGAGACCAGGCCAAATTCCAGTGAAGTGGAATATAAGTTACTTAAGAAGTATAGAAATAATAAGGTCAATATTCGAGTATATTATAAAATAATAAAACGTTTAAGATCCAAAATAAAGTTATGTTAAAGGTTATAACTTACATGATTAGCAATCATTTCATCATGATAATAATTAAGTATTTCATATTCCGGGCTTAACTAGATGTAAGTTGATACACGGTTTTCATTATTCAACAAACCAAGTGATAAAGTTTTAATCAAAACAAGAGTTGAACAATAAAAATAGTGTTTTAAACTAATAGAAAGTTTGAGGAAATACATTTTGATTAATCTTTACTTCTGACACCGAAGGAAATATTATGAATACAAGGAATAGTGTACTAATAATAAAAATAATTTATATATATATTATTCTATAGAAAACACGAACCTACACAATTCAAAATGTATATATAGTTACAGGTGGCAATGTGGCATAAAAAATAGTCAGTTTTTAATAATATTTAAACGTTAGTCTATATATTATATAAAAAAAAACACAGTTTGAGTACTGCAAAGGAATAGCAATTAGAAGATTGGTACCTATAATAAACATCATAGACATAGTTTATACTACTGTTGATCATTATAATAATTAAATGAGAGATTCAAAAAATAAATGTATTTATAATATAATTGTATAGTGTAGAAACCAACGGTTAATATAATATAATTATAATACATATGGAATGAATACGGAGAAAATTATTAATGATGACATTCAAGTTATAGTTAATAATTTTAAAGTACAAAATATATAGTTTCATCGAAGACGTGTCTAGAAAAACGATGACTAATAAAGTTGAAATTAAGCATCGCTATACAGTATTGTGCAATGGTTTGTATCTTAATATTAGACGGTGGAAGAATATTCTTATAACCCAAGAATTACGAGACCTACTGAACATTGTGGTTTAGAATATTGATCAGTTTACATAGAGACAGAAACAAAATAAAGATCTGAACACTGTTATTTTAAGTGAGTATTGAATGCTAATGACGATATGTAGTTACAGTTGAGAAGACATAATTTATTGTAGATAAACTGACTAAAACTGTCATAATATTAACGTAAGGTATTTACCTGTTATAATATTAAGATATTGTGGTAATATAATACAGTTATATAGGTATTTATTAATTGCCAATTGGTCAATATTATACAAATAAATACAAAGTTCGATATTATATTAAACTAACAGATTAATATAATCAAATTGTGTTAACATATGTAAGACAACATGACGTATTCACAAAATAATAAAATATAGTATCAGTTTTGATTATTTATTTATGTCGATGCATGAAGTTATTATAAATGATTTACTGAACACTGTAAATATGCTCTTGTATACAAATTAATCGATGTGTATATCAATATATCATATTAATGTTGTAAATATAAATAATACATTCAACGAATATAAGCGAATGAAGAAAAAATGAAATTTTTATTACATTTTTATATTTTATGTGATAAGTGTTTTTCAACGACAAGTATTTTTTCCCTGGACACACAAAAAGATATAAAAAAGAAAAATGAAAAAAACCGCTTTAAGTAGCTGTATTCGTTGGACTATACTTGTATAAGAGAATGTTTAATGACCCGTGATTCCTGTCGGCTGCACTGTTAAAAGGCTTAAAGTGAAATGTGTCTTATCACTGAAATCATCAATCTCAATACGACGGTAAGAATAAATATACATGTATATAATATAAATATATATATATATATCTTGATTTAAAGAGTGAAAAGAAAAAAAGAAAAAGAAGATCGGCAATTTTTAATTTAAATAAAAGATTCACATAAAAAAATAATGGCCTAAAAGGGAATTCGTTTATGTAAGCAATTGAGAAAAAGACCTTTTGAACTGCAGGGTGATTTTAGTTTATTTTTACATTACTCTTTTTTATTTTTGACATTTTTTAAAATTCAATAAAAGAGCAAAAAAATTCTTTGTTCATGTTTTTCATTAATATTTATGAAATATCACTAGGAAAAATTTTGTTTTGTCATTATCATAATATCTGAATTGCATGATAAAAATAATTTAAATGTTTTAATCAAATAAAAAACAGATATTATTATTTTTAATGATATATGGGGAGTAGTATTTATGACTGCAGAGTTGAAATGGTTATGAAATAAAAAAGACACAATGGATTGATGGCTTAAGTTGTTTGTTAAGTTTAAATGAGTCTTTTAATTACATTTTTATTTATATGGTTTCATAAAATGTCTGATGACATACATTTTAACGAGATGTATTGACGTCAAGTCTATCATTATGAATTAATTTTTAAGAATAATAAATCACATTATACTATTCTAAAAGTATGAATTTGATTAATTGTCTTTGAATATTGACTAAAAATTGTTCATTATGCAATGCGAATACATAGGTTATTGTAGGTACGTATTCTTAAGAGGGTGTTGGAAATTTATTTTATTTGGTTATTATCGTTTTTATATTATTATGAACTATGAGAAATTTAATTTATGGAAAATAGAAATTAACGAGTGATCACGTCATGTATAGTCATAGTCATAGTACCTACGCATATTATTAAGAAAACTCAACACTCACATTATTTGTTTCTGACCTCTGAAAATGTAAGATTAATTAGCTGTTCACGTTTAGATTTATTAAAGGCAAGAAAAATATCTGTGTTTATACATTAGTTTGTTACGATGTTTCAGTTTTTAAACGAGTTATGACTTATAGTCACGTAACATATTGAAATTTAAAAATTTTCATTATACTCAATTAAAAATTATAGGATTCGTCGCTAAAAACCCGGGTGGTCATCCATCCGGAAACGAACAATACTGGACAATGCTTCACCGCAGCACATATTAGTGACTGCGGCCAACCACCGCGCCCCACAACGCCTTCAATTTAAAATTGCAATATGAGATATTATATTATATTTTAAATATAATTTAAATAATTAAAATATGATTAAATATATTATAATATTATATACAATAATTAAAAATACATATTATTTTTATTAACTTTTCATGTTAACGTAGTTTCAATAATTTATATATACTTAATACTTATATTATATTATATAGTGTAACAGAAATACAGGATGACCTGACAAAAAAAAAACATTCTACTTAAACGTGAGACAAAAATTTTGAAAATTATATAATATATAATATAATATATTTAAGAAATATATTCATGTCAGGAAATTCCCAAAAATAATATGTTGAAAAAGTTATTATGTTCTAAATTAATTTATATAAAACAAAATTTATATTTTAAAAACTTCTAAAAAAACAAACTATTTGACTTAGATAAATGTTTTTACCATCAAAATTGTTCTTATAATCAGTTTTACAAATTGGCTATTTTGAATAAATAAAAATAATTTTTTTAATATTATATACGTGTTGTACAATAGTAACTACTCTTTATATATCAACTATAAATAAGAAATAAAAATTTCAAAATATTGATTAGACCAACAGTTATTTCATCTGTCAGGTCTTCCTGTAACATCCTGTAATATATTATTATATAGTATGAAATAATGTTATACATTTAAAGCGTATAGCCTTTTATTTGTGCTTCATTGCTCACGAATTCCACTTAGACCCATACATTATATTTAAACTAAATGTATCTCATTAAATATACACATAGAGTATCTCCCATTCTGCTAATAAGTATATTATTATGTAGGCGTGAGTATAAAATATTACATATCACAAAAAAGTGATCTTTCCACCCATTAGTGGACATGAATAGTATTGTTCATAGTATAATATTATCATTGTATATCCCATTCTCGTAATGGTTTTAAATCAATAATAATAACATACTATTTTCCACTTAAAAATGATAAAATTATATACATACTTTTTATAGTATTACAATATTGTGTATTTCATTGTTTGTTTAAAATAGGTAAACATGTCCTTACAATAAATCATTTAGTGAGAAAAAAAAATCTTTACTTGAAAATAATTCTTTTTGACTTCTTTTATACTCAATTAAGCATTTAAGTGGTAAAAAATAGAATGAAAAAGAAAAGAGCAATCAAACCAAAATGATAAAATGTTACTATAGAACTGCCTATGTACAGTAAACAATATAATAAACTATATAATTATTCATGAAGCATGAGGTTTTCGCGTTTCCCTACTGTAAGCCTCAAGTTAATTGCTTTTTAAGGAAAACTTAATCACCAAAATAGCCCGTCATCTTCTTCCCAGTTGCAATTCTTTTTTGATTGGCATATTATGATTCTCGGTCTACGTCCTAATGACAAAAAAAAAATTAAACCTAAAAAAATTACAAACAAAGAGAAACAATTTCTTTGTAGTTTTTTTTCCACATGGCAAGTTTTCTATATACATAATAACGTTGGAATTATTGTATACTCGAGGTATAATAACTTTTAATTAATACTACAAATTACAGAGGTTTGGTTGATAAAATTTTCCCTTAAGACCCGCACATCAGCCTCAGTTGTATAAATGCTTCTAATAACAAATTGAATGTCCCATAAGTATACATATGTACTTAATGAAGTATAAACTTGTTCATAATAATATGCGGGCTTAAATTTTAATTTTAATCGATGTGTGTATGTTGATAATTAATTAAATATTATGAAACAAAATAAGCGTATATTATGTAACCATTATTTAAATGTTTAAACTTGAACGTATGAACATGTCATTGTTTTACTAGGAAAATCATTCAGCGTGAATCTATGAATTCTCATATATTATTATTTATTAATAGTTACTAAAGTGTTCACAGAAACTTAATTCAATGCTTAAGTGTTCTTGTAAAAAAAGTGAGTATTAAAAAAAAAAAATTTTTGAAACGAGTAAGAAATTTAATAATATATACATTAGAATAATAACGTTAAAAAGTCCATTGATTTCGTAAAATGTAGCAGTATTTAATAAAAATCTAAAATTATTAACAGATTTAGGTAGACTATATGGAATTTAAATTTATAGAAGTGATTCATAAAGTATAATATTGTTATAATTGGAGCAATTCTTCTATAAAAAAAAATATCACATACAAGTATAAAACAAAATTAATTCTTACCCAACATGTATTTTTATATTTAAAGGGTAAACAATTAAATTAAATTCATATTTATTTTGTAAAAGATTATTCGTTTATAAATTAAAATGAAAATATAATAAGAATCCATATGTTATATTGTATGATTATGCCTTTTTGGTGCTCATATGTCCAAGCTCTAACTTTTTATTAGATTTTGCTAACTCTAATATTTTCAAGTTGCAATCTTAATAATGTTCAGTAAGCTATTGACAATATTGCGAAAACAGCAAAAAGATGTAAATAAATTTCCCCTATGTATCTTACAAAAATAAAATAAGGTGAGCAATTTAAAAAAAAAAAAAAAACTATTGGATAAAGAACACAGTACAATCAACACACAATACAAAAACATTACATTTAATATCAATAATTTTATTGTAGCACTGAAATTTACATCAGTAATAATCATAATATATTACAATATATATTATATAGAAATCATAGGCATAATTGGATTGTACGGCTGATTTGGATTTGTCAAGAATTATACCTATTTTAAGTGTCTGAACTCTGAGCACCATAAAGTACCTAGTCGAAATTTTAAAACCAATTTATGTGATATACTGAAAAAAGGAAAACTTACTACGAATAAATTCTAATTGTTGGTGGCAATGAGGATATTTTAAGTCTAGTTTCTTAACATTCGCCTATGCTTATGCGCATACTTGTTGTAGAAAAACAGAGAGAAAATAATTTTCCACCCTAAAAACGAGTAAAAAAAATCTGGGGTGACAAAATGAAAAACGTGCCACACCGCGGGAACACGTTCGTTTAATAAATAACATTTTCCGGGTCGTTATCATTTATTTTTTTTTTTTTTCGGAGTTGGTAATTTTTTCCAAACGCGATATAACGTGGCCAAAAGTAAAGGTTAGACACGATGTGACCGTAATGACTATACAGCACAGAGATTAACAAGAATTTAAAAGTGAACCGTTGACACATTTATTATTGAAATATTTATATCCACTTTTTGCGTTAATTAGGGAAGCACCTACAGGCTAATGATATTTTCATAATAATAAACGTGTATTTCTATTTCTACTTTAATTTATAGATTTATATTCCTATTTGATGTTTGGTGTTCGTTAACAAAGCGTTTATACTCATAAATATGTAAAATCCAGTGATTAATGGCTATAGTACTATGTTTTGTTTTGTCATTAATCTATAGTACCTACAGAAATTAAAGATATTTATGACAATATTCTAGTAATTTTATGATTGGTTAATTAATTGTATGATATTAATTATAATATTATATTATCATATGATTTACGAGTAATATTGTCTTTGAAATAATTTAGTTATTGTTAGGCAATATTTCCAATATAAAAAAAAAATGTATTAAACATATAACAATTTATTTTATTTTTCGACTTGTGTGTTCATTTTATCCAAGTTTCTAAATACCTAATAAAAGTCTGTATCAACTCTATTTTTTCGGAGAAGGATTCAACTATCCTCATTATGTTTATAGTTTATTCAGTGATTCAATATCAATTAATTTTACACATCATAAGACTATAATTAGATACTGTAGCTTAATTCAAATGCTTTTAATCGAATGTAATATTGAATACATTTAACTAAAACTATATAACTACATCGAAATTATAAATAGATGTAGCATGGATTTAGAAAACCGTATAATACAATCATTTATTGTGTTGCATCATTGTGTTTAATATATTATGTTTAATCCAAATAACCAACGAAATATTTTAGTAAATATATGGACTCAATAATTTAAACCGTGTAAATGTGTAATTTAGTTTAATATTGTAATTTATATTTCACACATTCTTAACTGTGAATTATATATAACCGGTCAGGTGTAGTATAATACTCTTGTGCGTTTTCATTATAATATATGAATATGTATGTAATGATAATTACAGTAAGCAATGATAATTTGAATTGACAATAATAATTAGTCCTTATAATATTTCATACTATTTTCTTGATTTATGTTAAAACTATAGAGTAAAAAATCACTTAACGATACTGGAATCTGGTGTTTTAGGCACTCATTGCTTGTTGAGGGTAACTCGTTGAATTATTAAGAAAATAGGTACCGATAAAAATTTTAGTTTAAAATAAAGCTTATTATTTATATAAAATATCTATATATTATATAGTATGAGACTTTTTAAACTGATCAATATCGCCTGTAAAAGCGTGAAGAAGAAACAGATGAAAGACATCTTAATCTCTAATCAATAACTACTATTTATATAAAAAATATATACATAAATAGAGTTATAAGACCAATAATGTACACGTCTGCACAACTAATAAAATAACTATTTTATTAGTGAGGCGGGAATGTATTTATTTTATAATATAGTGTATTTTTTGTGTCTGTTATTATCGTTTATATTTTTTCTGACGACACATCCAACCTACTAACAATCTACTAAGATTCAATAAACTGACAACTGGGAAACTAAGTGGTGAATTAAAATAAATCCAGACAAATCTGTATATTATATACCATTTACGTTAAAAAAAACCGATCTTCTACCTGTTTACTTTTAGAGTACTCAAATCACATCATCTTCTGATGTCAAATATCTTGAAATTAGGTACTTGTAATAAAAGACTAACTTAGGGCACCCACCTTAAACTAAAAATAAAACCCCTCAACAGCCGACACATCTACTTCATCCAATTTTGAAATCAGAGGTCCCAAACTTACTTTGTATAAATTTCTTTTGCGACACATACGAGCATATGAGATCCAAATATGGGACTGTGCTAAGCCATCCCGAATTGGCACTATACAAGCATTCTAGTCGATTACTCTCCTTATGATAACCTCCGCACCTTGGTTTATATCTACATCCACACTACAATCTGGCCTTAAAATCAAATCAGTTGACCAATTATTAGCCACCAACGGATCTTTTACTACTACTCATATATTCCTATATTAGCCCGTTAGTATTGCAAATCGCATCCAATACACAACCCAGTTGAGTTTATTCCACTCAATAGAAAATTTTATAGAGATTTACCAGCACTGGTTAGTCTTCCTACCCATATATTATTCACAGTTCAAATATTATATTTTCTTATTGTGCTATTCCAACACAGATTGCAAATATTCTTTAGTAAATAATTTTAAAAAAAAAACATTGTTCTTAGGGAACCACTTCGTACAAAATTATTTACTATATACAATTATATTTTTAAAAAATGTATTTTAATTTTAACTTATTTAGGTAATTATATTATATTTATTATACCCTGAACCTAAACGCATTTACGTATACATCATTAACAGCTAGTAATATTGCATGAAATAATATAATAACTATTAATTAATGTACCTAGGCGATTCTTCTTTGAAAAAAGTTAATTTAACCTGCTGTATTATAAATATAAAAAATAACTAATAAGTAATAACAATAATATAAAAGTAGGAATAGTAAAATAATCATATACATATTAATTATTATATACCAACAGACTTTCTTCGCTTAGGATCATTTTTCATTGTATACAATGATTTAGAATTAAATTCAAATTTATCACATAGGTACCACTACAACATTGACCCAATTCAATGACATGGTATACTCGACACTTAGTGAACCGACTTCCGGGTATTCCCGGTATTCGTTATTTGAAACTTAAATTTTAACTATTGTTTAAAATATAATATAATAATTATAAAACATCGATGAATATGTGCAATTTAATTCAGAGCTTGGACGTAAAATTCATGGTTTTAAAAATAAAGTAAATATAGTGGTTCGACAAAATTTAAAATTTTGGAATACAAATTTATAGTTTAGAAATTATCACCATGTTGGATTGCCTATAATAGTACAATACCTATTATATTATCTTCACAAAATATGTAGTTTTTATAAATTAATATGTACCTATATAGTATTGTAATGACTATGCAACGTTTTATCTACACTACCTATAAGACACAGTTTACACGTTTTTTTGTTTGTTTTATTAACATTGTTTTAATATAGTCAATTTAATAGGTATATATTTTTTAGACAATTATTTATATTACAATGGTAATTATAATAATACTAATGTCAGTATTTCAATAACGAAATTTGGAAAAGTTAAATTATATTTACGAGAAAAAAAAATACTGAACAAAATATGAAATGAACCGTACAACAAAATAAACTACAACGTATAATAATTATTTTACTCAGAGATTATTTTTAAAATTCTAATAAAATATAATATAAAGTCTAACCCTACTGATCATTACGTGACTGTCACGATACTACACGCGTGTACGACCCAGGACATTATGTTTTAAACAATACGAGCTTAACGTTGAACCTTAAACACAAATGGTGTGGCATCCATATTTCACGAAACGTCCTCTTTCTACCAACGTTTTCACACCACCACCGCCGCAAAAAAAACCTTATGCACTACACTGCCCCAATACCAGAGATCTGAGCCTAGTATATTTACCCAGTACATTTTAGGGGTAAAGTTTAATTTAGAAAGGGTATTTTTTACCGTTGTTAAAATCGAGTGACGCCTAATTTTAAATCTTTTTACAAGCGTAATAACTATGATTTAGGTACCTGGCACCTATTGATTTACCATTTTGGTAGCCTATAAAACATACTGTATATGCCCGTATTCATAGTCAAATATGCGTCACATAAGATACATGTTAAACTATGCCTTATGTGAAACATAAAATGACTACGCATATGGGCATTAGCCTCTTTACATATTCTAAAAAAATAAACACAGTATTAAAGACTTGAGATCAATGATACCGTTACTTATTTACGCGGCATGCATTTTAGAATATATTTTATTTGCGTATTATTCTACACTTTCATTAGGTACCTAAATATATGTTTTGATACATTTTACATTTACTTCACGTTAAATCATGGTTACTTTATTGGTCACTGATTATATATATACATATATATTATATATATTATAAATTATAACCATTAATTAATATCGATATGCACAAATTCAGGAACAGGTTAGATAGGTAAAATGACACAAAGAAAAAATGGTATAAAAATGTATGAATTTACCGAAAATGTTTTACGGGTGAATTCCACATCTCCACCTATTGCCACATTTGTAGCCGAGTATTTAGCTGAGTAATCAGTAAGCTATGCAACATGTCAGTTTAGTAAAATAATACTTGATTCAAGTTCATCCAACAATAATGACTTAGTAAATTTATCTTTAAAAAAATTTGACAACTTTATGATATTTTATATCCTTATCATTAATACAGCAAGTGCAAAATATTACAACTCAATAATTAAAAAAGGTGGGTAAGCGGATGTCGCTCTACTATACAGTAAATTACAAGTGGGTCACTGTATAATGAATGGTATTAAATTTGAATTCAATGATATAATATCATTGTATAAGAAAAACGATTCTGAGCGGAGACGGTATGTCAATCTAGGTATAAGACATAATATTATATATGGTATTAAAAAAAAATTGACCTATAATAGGTACCTATAATATATTCCAAATTAATCGTTTCACATATCCATTAGGTACTTATAACGCGTTATACATCAACAACAAACCGTGATACTATCATAGATATATAATAGTATACTTAAGAAGTTTCAAGTATACCCACGAAATATATTATACAATCACAACAAAATAACTAAAATAGTTATTCCAGGTTTTTTAATATGTAATTTCGTCCAAATTTGAACTTAAAGTGACTTTAAAAATAAATTGTGCTTATGTATTTTTTAGATTTTTTGGTAACAGAATTAATTACTTACGTGGAATCTTGTTCTAAATTTTCAATTCTTAGATACAAAAGTTGAACATTTTCTAAATTTTTAACTACAAAATAATTATTCAAATTAAAATTTGATAAATTTTGTCAAAATTCGATCTTTAAATGCTTATAAAAAAAAAATTGTGATACATGATAATAATTGATTACAATGCACAATATTTATAGTGGACTACGACAAAAAGTAAAAACATAATAATATCGAATGTTATTAAATGTGGTTAAAAAGTAAATAAATATTAAGGGATGTGAAATCAGAATATATAGTTTTGTTATTAACAGTTTGATAAAAGCAAAGAAAATTTATACCTTTAACATATTATTATTAATTAGTACTGCCATTCAAAATTACTATATTACGAATATTTTATTTTATTATTTTATTATCAATATTTCCTATATGTTTTTGCAATTTATTTCAGAAGATTAAATGTGTTAAAAGAAAATTAATTTTGATAAATCGTACACAACTCCTGCTTTTTGTTTTCAGATAATATTTTTTAAGGCTGGTGCATTTTGCAATTCGTTTTAATATAATCTCGTAACACAGTGTACAAATCGTAGGGCAGATGTGACTTAATGTGGTATTCAGTTCATTCGTCTGTAGAATGATTATCATGCATTTTAGTAATTTACGTACCGTGGTAATGATCTCAAAACCGTTGTGTCCAGCAATACTCTTTACTGCTGTGAGCTCAATAATATGTCTAATAAGTTTTGGAAGACTGCAGTTTAATAATTTAAGGGGTAATTAAATTGATTACTTAGATATTATTAGTAATTATTCGTTTTTCAATATAATTATTGTAATTGTTTAAAACAAGAAACAAGATAAGCGCGTCATAGTATATAATTTAAACAAATCCCGCAATTGTTTGTTGTACCTCTCAAAAATAAAAATAAATTGTTTTGCAACATATAAAATTAAAATATGACTTTATGAATATTATACCATTACTATAGCTATTACATTATATTATGGTAAGTTTCTGATAAAATGCTAATCATAAAATAACTATATACCATAATATTCCTACTTATGAAGGTGCTTATTTGTATTCAAATATATGAATTTACTGTTATGAAGTTAGCAATAATTATTAATTATAATCTAAGACTCTTTACCTTACTACCTTAGTATAATATTGATTATTCTTGTATTATTACCTACACTTTATACTAACATGATTATTTTAACGGTGGAAAAAAATATAGTACACCGTTACCATATAAACACAATAAAATAATTATTATATTGATCAAATGAGAATTTTTGACTATCGAATGAATATATTATTATACAGTGTAAATCTTAAAACCTTTACCAAAGTCGGTAATTTGCCATAAATTGCTGTGCGGTATTTGGACCCTAAAGTTAGATAAAATATCGTTTGAAAACGTATTTTAAATGGTAACAAGCCGGATTTAAGGCAATAAAATCTGAAGAAAAGGAACTAATAAAACAAGAAGAATGGCCGTTATCTACCAGGTATAATAAAGGTCTTTTACAGGGGACAGAGATAAAAACTAGAGAATCGATTCAATCCAACTTAGTAAATTGGGAAAAAAAGTTTCTCGTCTATAATGTATTAAACGGTTATTATAATATATAGGTACTTGAAATTACGATGTTGATCAAATCAAATTAGCTCTGGTTATTTGTTTTTAACACAATTAATATAGTGCTTTATAAAATTATGATTAGTATTATGGCAGAATATTAAGTACATATCTGTATAATATTATAATATGCGTGTTTGTTAGGTAATTAAATATGTGTCGGTATATAAAACTTTTTTATGCATTAAAATTGTAATTTAAAAAATATTTTAACTTTTTAAGATAGATGATAGTAACGTTAGCTTAATATCTACGATGAACTTAACAATTATGTATAATATTATGCAATAATATACTCTGGCATCCAATATTATATATTAAATTTTAATTACATTCCTAATCAATAGAAAAAGGATTTAAAATTAAATGTAATTACAACAACGAACGATCCGTCCAAATTAATACTATACAAATTAGTTACTATATAACCAACTAATCCCCATTCTACAAGGTTAATGCAAACAGTTAAAATCGATAAAATGTTATAAATAATAATTTATCGTTAAATTAATTTTTTTTAACATAAAAATGGAGTGGTCATATTAAAATAACGAGTTCAAGGTATAAAACTATTCTAACCTCCTTTTGATATATATGACTAAGTACATTTGTATAACATTAGTGATCTATAAACATTGATAACATTAAACGATCCAGGAAGGTAACCAATATTGTATTGTATGAAATAAATTAATAATCTGGGTTGAGTTTTTCATTTTAAAAATTTAGTATGAACATAATACACAGATAAAAAGTTTTATTTTCAAAAAATACCTCTTCTATAAAACAGGATTAAAACCCAATTAAAAAATATCCATATGAATCTCAAATCATTCCAAGACAGCTGGTACTACAAACTACGACCCATTGCTGTAATTCATATTTTAATCAGAAATTTTACTATTATGGAGTTATGTTAAGATATATTTTAAACAAAACCGTCAGCTAAAGTTAATGTTAAATGTTTACATCAATTCTATTATAACTGAATATAACGTACCGCAAGAGGCACTTATATGAATCATACAAACGGTTACCAAATCAGGATGCGACAGATAATAAAATCCCCTGTCTTGCAGATGATTCGGTTATTTTATTCTGGTTGAGAAACAGGACAGATTAAAAGGACTCATTGATTCAATTAAAATATTTTCAAGTTATACAGGTAGCCTATACGATTTTATTTGCAATTAAATGGAATTGGTATTATCAATGGAAAAAACAAATGTTACGAATGGATGTTGTTTTAAAATTTAAACTATAATATATTATTTTAGTAAAATAATACGTTTTCTTGAATTCATAATTCATTTTAAATATAGAGAAGGTAATATTAAATAAAATGAAAATAATAAAAAATGACTTGTATGGAAAAATGTAAGCAAGTGAATTGAAATTTCAGACGGGCCTTCACCAAAGAAAAAAATAATAATATTATAATATAATAGAATAATTAAAAATTAAAAACTGTGACATTCCCATAAACAACTATATAATAACAATAATAATCAGTTTGTATTTACAGAGTTATACAATTGTTATAATATAATAATATTATATAATGCTAACAGACGTTTATTTTATAAGTTTGTAATAACATTGAGTATATTCTATACAACACATAGGACCTACTCAATGATAATAATCAATAGTAATAATTATTATTACTATAATTATAAAAATTTCACAAGGAAGTTCGAATGCTTGTTCGCGCGGAGGTTACATTACTTATACATGTACAGAACAAATTAATAATAATAGGTAATTATGATAAGAGAAAAGGTAAAAAATATCTCTACGGTGGACACCGGCCAGACGCACAGCACATTAAATTACCTAATGGTTTCACAAAAAACCCCGTATTAGTTGAATGTCCCACCGCAGAGGTGATTGGGGGCGTCTACTCCAAGTTGGTGGCATTGGTCATGAGTCATGACGTATAATTTTCAGGCTTGTCCACAAATTTGGATGCCAATTTCAACGGACTGACGTGTTGTTCCGTGAACATGCTGTTGTACCGTTCGGGGTGGTGAAAAAATAAGGTAACACGATAGACATTGTTAATTTGTATATTATATAATATGCGGCGGTGTTGTGGAAGTGACGTTAACGTCCATTGTTATAACCAGATAATAGTAAAAAGTAATAATGTTCAAGATAAATAATATAAAAATTATATTTATTACATAAATGGGTGAACCATTTTTGTTATGAATGTCAGGATTTCATCGATTCAATTAAATATAATTTTCAGTAGGTACAATATTGTCAGTACAAATTGCATACAAATATGTTATAATACACATATACTGCTACCATGGTTAGGTTAAGCAAATGTATCATATGGTATACGTATGTAATTGACATTTCAACACATTTAATATAAATACGATAATATTGGATGTGTAATATTACATACTCCAGTTATGTATTAACTAAATTAATCAAAGACACAAATCAACAAATCAATAAAAACATACTCCTTTGCCCATAATACAGTTCTAAAAACAAAGTAATTAGAAGCATAATTTATACTATTTTACACCATCAATCTGCATCATTATCCACTGACCAATTAAAATATTATGTTCCTTCTCCTGTAATATAATATTACGAGGTACATTAGATACAATAAGGAGACTTGGCAATTAGTATGCGTTATTACTTTTCCTCTCCATCCACCAAACTAATAATTAGTTCTCCGATACTATTGAATATCGATAGCACTTTCCAAATAGACCGCCGGTAATACAAATACACGAAAGGTTATGAAAGCCTATAATGCACGGTCAACGAGCGCAGATTTTACAAATGATTGATCAGTACCCAACTTGTTCAAATATGACATTTTGATTACCTACTTATTCGATCGCAGTGTAAAAACAGATTGTATAAGCCATGTAAAACATGTAATCGTTGAACAGGTTCCTCGACACTATAATCGGACCATTAAATTAATATAATATTCATTCATGTATACCGTAATAATAAGCTACCATGTTTGAATTCATTTTTTGAAAGAGTATAACGAGCATCGTTAACATTAAACCCCAAAAACTTCGGTCCTTAAATTCCCATAACATCAAAGTAAAGATCATCGTTTACAAAGATGTAAGTAAATAATATTATACTATAATTTAAGTAATAGACTAGAGAATGCACACCTGTTAAAAAACCTAAATAATAAACCTCCCTATTAATATTGCTTACCCTCACCACCATGCTATCACCATGTTTTTATAATTATTAAAAATGTGAATTTTAACATAAACATAAACTTCAATGGAGTCGCTGCTAGTTTTTCCAATTTTCCGCGATTCTCTAACATTTTAAAATTCTATTTTTATTTTAGTTGCCACCTTTAATTATAATATTTTTCGTCTAATAAATTCCCTGATATCTATTTGGGGGGGAGGGGGGTGGATTTTTTTTTGTATTAACAAAAATGACTTCGTAAGATAATCTACCATGCGTCGTGGATATGTCGAATTTTGATTCTATAAATGCAATATTGAAAATCAGACTTTGACCCGACCTGCAAAATGTTTTCTTCTTTTAAATATAAAAAAATTAAAGAAATCCTACTATTCTACAGAGCGTGAGATTTTTTCCTGCAAGGCATGTTTTTGTACTAAAAACGGGCCGGCTCCAACGCCCTTAATAATATAAAAAAATTACAATACAATACATTTTTAACCAAGAAAAAATAGCAAATGCATATAAATTGCTTAAATAAAATAGATTGATATTAGCTAGAGTTACAATTATTAAGACGTGTATTTATAGCATTTTAATTTAACCATTATAATAATATATAGCCATATGCCATATAGAATAGAATTTTAATTGGTTTATAAGATGTCTTCAATAAATATATTTAATGAACGTATATATTACATTAAGAAATATCCATTTGATATATTCTAATATTATTTTGTAGAAAGTATATTTCATTAAATAATCAAAGAATATTTTGGAAATTGATTTCAGAAAAAACAAATCTAGGTTGTAACTAGTTTACGGTAAAAAGTTAAAATTTGATATTTTATATGTTATCAACACAATACGCTAAGTATATTATTATAGTTTAAAAAGTTGGGTATAATCTGAAGCTTTATTACAGGAAACAAAACGTTACAATGCATAATAATAATTTCTAGATGCTATTCTGGCTATGGTTTAGAAGGTTAAGATAGAACTTACGCAATTTAATTTTTGACTACCACGCGTGGTAAATCGCGATTTATTTACATAAAAGCTCACACATTTTATACTCGATATGGTTATTATAATTTATAACAATATGGCTCTCTAATTTAAATATTGTATAAACTACTCATTAACTGCAACATCTTGTCTAAATGAACGAAGACTGTAGGGTTATTGGAGGTCTTTTTCACAACACGTACCTATGTATCTTTATTTTGGTTTTCAAATATTACTCACTCACTGGCACCACATTTACAACGGTATCTTTATGGCCAAATAGGTGACCTTCCACCGGAAAAGTGACCGGGAGGATTACTGTATGTGTCCACTATCACCACCACTTTGCAAAAGCGCTGGTCTTTTGTATGCGTCTTCTGTGTCCGGGTTCATTATGTTCCCGGAACCAATTAAACAGAACCGGAATTCAATTTGACATCTGGGGCTCTGGTTTAAGTGGCTGAAGCGCATATAGTGAAAACTCCCAAGAGCTTCCAAGTTTCTCAATGCGTATCTTTCTTTCTCTCTCTCTCACACACACACACACATACTCATACATAACACACGTACAACGCTGCAAGACCAAATTCCGTAAGTGTTTGGCCGTGGCGACGATTGGGATATGGGGACATCCGAAAACGAAATTCACACAAGTTATCGTTCCCTTGATAGCGCATGCAGCCGACGATAGAAAATTGAAACCGATACCAATACCGTATATAATGGATACTCGTGGGGAGGGGTATAAGCATGGTGAGGTGGAAAGACACACATGGGGTAGGTGGGTGTATGTGAATGCGGATTATGTTTGTGGTGGAGCGGACGGTGGTGGGGTCAAAGAGGGTATTCGGGCCCGGTAAATTGCCGATTTGCCCTTCCACCGCTGCCACTTGTCCGGCGGCGTTGTACTATCGTGTCCCTGCGCCTTGTCTCCCACGTCCTGTTCCATCATGCTGCGTAATAAATGTTGAGAAAATCGAATCGGTTGTAAAACCGTCACATATAAATTAGAACCCGTGAGTCCAACTACGGTAAATATCTTTGGCCCGGTCGGAACAAAACGCTTGCACGAGAATGTGTGTGTGTGTGTGTGTGTGTGTGCGCACGTGAGTGTGTTCACACTTGTGAACTTAACCGTAGTAAGATCGAAATATTATTGCATGCTTTGTCGGTTAAAACATGTTAACAGTTCGCCAGGATATCAGAGTGTGTAAATGGAAATATCAGCGCGTCTGAAAAATTATTATATTCTGAGTGCATTATAATTTGTGTGTGTTCGTATAGTAAAATATTATGTTAAAACAGTTTTATTTTTATGATGAAATATTATGGTTGCAGGTTAGTAATAATTTTTTTTTTTTTAATAAAATGCAACACGATGTTAGCGATTCCAGTACGCCGAGCAGCGTATGAAGTGTACATGTTTTTGTTCAATTACAGTATAAAATAATTATATTTTGAATGAAATCTCATTTATCCTTTATATATAATTCTGTTATATTATCACTTACTACTAAAGTATTTTTGACATCTAGGTAGAAAGTAAAACTTGAGTTGGTACAATACAATGTTATTATACGTTGGTGCATTCCAATTGAGATATTGAAACAATTTAAAATACCACTCTTGTATTCTAGTGTAATTTTATAAGTCTAATATTTTTATGTGCATTATATCATAATATAAACTAGGTTAAGACCTGAAGCCCTTACCAATTACACAAACTATTATTTAAACACGTAATTGCAAATATACTATAAGTACATAGGTATATTGTTATTTATAAATAAATTTAAATATTTCCAATGAAATATACTGCATAATATGATTACAGTTTCTAATTCAGATTTATTTCTGGTATAATATTTTTTTTATTATAATAAATTCATAACATTCAAATTCAAAGAAAAATTGTTTCGATGTTTAACAGTTTATTAGTTAATACAATTTTCTTTACTTATTTTGTATAACACTTTATAATAATAAATTAGCCCACAGTTTGTTTTTAAATCAATGGTATAATATATCACACTCAGAAAAAATTCTATATGAATTTTGTTTTGTTAATGGTTTAATAACTTATATGTATATTAAAGAAAAATTCCGAAAGATACTATTTTGGACAATCCATGTGAAATGTTGAATCTTGTACGTATTCATTTTTACCCAACTATTTAATTTAGAACACGTGTATACATTATTATAAAAACAAAAACTAGATTAAAATTAAATAATTAACCAAATCTAATAAATAGGAAATTACTTTAAAAAAAATGTTAAGACAGTGAAAATCCACACGGTTTTAATAATGTGTTGGAATTTCAGATGTAGAAATTGCAGTATTTTGGTTTTATTTCATTCAAGTATAATCATAAGATTTTCCGTCAAAAAAACGTTGTGTCTGTCGCTTTAGTCCGTTGATTACAATTCCATAGTTACGATTGTTGATATTGAGATATTTATTTATTGTCCATAGATAGTTACTCTACATAATTTAGTATATTAAAGTTTATTGAATTATATTAAAAAAAGTTTAGAAACTGGGAATTTAAAACGGTCTCAGAGTGAACTTTTCTTACTTGTTTCTTATTTATTTAATTAATGAACTGTTTAAACATACCAAATATTTTCTACAAAGTTGTCAACCAATTGATATACCGTTTATACTATGGGTATAGTGATGGACACAATCGTCAGAAAATGGTTTAACCACTATAATACAAACGAAGTTGAATATTATAATGTATATGAATAAGGTCATTGCCAGTTGCATTGAATTATAGATTCATAACATTAGCTAAATGTTCATACTTAATACAATATTGTAATATGTATTATTTCAACGTATATAATATGTATAAACGACCGTTGTTTATTGTGTTGAGTTTAGTGTTTCAATATTTGGACTACTACGGTGTACACAACGCCCCAGTGTTAATATGGAATGACGTTATGTGTCTGAGTCTTGCGTAAAAGGTTCACCTTTTTGAAAGTGAGAGTAAAAAGAAAACTTGTTTTTCCGAGATAACTCTGCAGACGTAGAAGGTATATGTGTGCCATAAACGACCGGAAGAAATGACGGGAGTGGGTAGTTTGTTAGATGCGTTAGTAGCCCACTGCCACACCTTTGCCACAGCAGTTTCTTTGAAAGCTATTTAAGAGCTGAAGTGTAGAGACGGTGACATTCTCACGTGAACGCATTTATGTCGTCTAAAAATGGAAGCCCGATGTCTGGTAGTGGTCCATCGAAACACCGTATTACCGTCACACCGTCCAGATAATACAAAACTCGTTTTGCTTGCGTCAGCATTTCTCATCGGGACATTTTATAGGACTTCGATGTTGGCACGAGAATTTTATAACCTTTTTGGCCTCTTTACGCACCGAGCAAAAAAAAAAAACAAAAAGCTAATGGAAATACACTGAGAATAATGATAAATTATTTTTATCGCATTTGGTTGGTTGAAATTATTATAAAATTATAACACGTTTTCGTTTTATCGTATTCGAAATGTTGTTTTACTATATTATATTATTATATTAAGCACAATGTCATGATAATATATATATTTCTACTAAAATTAAAATGAATACGTTTATATTTTCAATAATGAGTCTAATATAATTTTGTTGGAAATCATAAATTCATAAGCAATAATTAATCTATTTGGGAAATGTACCTATAATTCGATATAAATTTGACTCAATGTTTATTAAACTATGCTGAAGATGACAAATCTAATGATTAATATAATACAATAGACAAAAATATACATAACTTTATTTATGACAATATTATATTATATTAGACTATATATTATTATGTATTGACATATTATTATGTTATCGCAATCAGAACGTATTTTTATAAAACTATTTTAATGAAGCAATACGCAATCACATTTTTATAATAGAATCATTTTAATCGCCATTCAAACAGTTAAATAGTCCAATTATTTTATTTAGGTCTTTAACCAATTAAACAGCTTATACAACGTAGGTATTACATTACCTACATTCAAATTATTTTTGGATAATCATCAGTAGTTTTTAAAAACATAACATGCTGTGAAACCTCAAAATGTCTGATATTTATAGTTATGGATTTATAATACTTATTGAGGATTCAAAGGTGTATTAATATTTCATTTTGAAAAATCGTAAAATGTATAAATAGTAATAACTTCACTTTTAAACGCAAAATAAATTATTCTGTTCAATATATTATACAACATTAAGCATTTATTTTGTCAAAAGTTGATGCCATATATTTTTCATATCGCAAAAATCAATTAATTAAAAGTATTTTCTTATACAAAAACGCAGTACTATCACTATTATTTTTAAAATTAAATTTATATATTGTATTTTTTTTTATTGCTGTTGCGTTTTATAATTTATTTGCTCTAAGTAACAACCTAAATAAGAACCTGAATCATCTCGTTGAAATCATGGCATATCAATGACCGTTATTATTTCTGGACTAACGTTTACACTCAGTAAATCGAAAAACAATACTGTATAGTATATGTATAATGAAAATAATTGGAAGATGGTATTGACTTCAACTATACAAAAATTGTGTTATTGATAGATTTAATTGATCCAAGGGACCAAAATATTATTCATAAACAACAATAGGGGACAGCTAAAACTTTTTCTCGCAACTTTTGTCACTCTTGTTTATATACTGTATATTTTTAAAAAAAATGTTTTTGCTTTTGTTTCTTTAAAGGGATGGACTGTCACAGAATTGTTTTTCTGTTATTCTTTGCCAACTGCGATATTTTTGTCTACTTTCCAAAACTAGTCCTTTCCACTATGCATTTTTCAATAAGTTTATATTTTTATACATTGAAACTTTCTTAAAATCCTTTATGATTAATGTGTTAGTTAAAATTATATATTTACTGCTTGCATGTATACACGTGTATATACTAGTACTATAAATGTAATAAATAAAATTATTATGTATATGATATAGGTAGTATGTAAATGCAATGAGCTTAAAAACCAATTTAATTAATATGCTTTATTGATGACTCGGTAAATTAATGTGTACACATTTTACAAAAAATTTAACTTTATACTTTCGAATATCTATGGAAATATTAATTTTAAATTGTGTTATAAAAATATATGTTTCTATGACAATAATTAAAATATTGAAAATACGCATGGTTAACAATATTTCTGAATTGATTGGTTTTATAAGTGAAGCAATGATGCATTACCGCATTTAAAATATGGAGCAACATAATTTCAATCAATACACTTTTTACATTCAAATTTTAGAATCAATCATATTGTATAGTTACAGTGTAATGACAATACGTCACCAGTTTTGAGTATTATGAAGAAAGTTTGTTCGGCGGCGCAGTGTATAGGCAATTTCAGTACATTGCTGTGTAGTTGGCATTAATTACAATTTACAATGACGTGTATTATAATACTACTACTCCCATAAATTATACAAAAATAAAAATAGTGATCAGCAGGTTGTTTTAATTGACTTTAGGTAGGTTGAAATTCATAAAATAATAACATTTGTTAAAGTTTAAACGATATGTATCAATGGAAATAATGCGGATCGTCATGAATAGTTTTGAATTTTCATTCATTACATATTATTTCAACAACACATAATAATGTTATACCTACACAATATATTAATATTAAAATTTAATAATTAATTAATTATTTAATACAGTCATTATATTATTATGCTGGTTCTAAAAATAGAGCTAATATTTGCTGGACGTATAATGAAGATGTAAAAATATTATGTATATTATTACTTTTGAGTTATAGACGTTCCTTATAAAAATACAGAATCGCTTTTTTTTTTTTTTTTGGTTAAAAGGCTTTAAGTTATTGGTGTAACATAATAGGTATTTAATATGTTCAAAAGTCCGTTCACGTACCTAATGTCATGTATTTGGTGAAGTATTGCTTATAGTCCAATGTGAATATAGAAAATACAATTCTTCGTTTTAGCACAATCATAATAAATAACTGAAAGTTGTATTTCTTAAACTTTAAAAGTGCAAAAGATTTTATTTACAACTTTTCATATTTAATATAAGGTTGATTGTCATCGTAAACAAATATTATACAACTTACAAATTGGATTTGATGTGCCTAAAATACTTTCCATTAAAAATCAAAAATAATGATGTTTTAAATATAATATAATTAAGCTAGAAGATGATAAAATACCAATTTCCAAATTTTTAAACATTAAAATATATAGCTATACATTTATATATTTTTTTCTAAAAATGTAAGCAATGAATTTTTCAACAGAGTTAAAAGTTATAAGCATTTATTTTAACTATTTAAAAATATAAGATACATATTTTGCACGATTTATTGTTATAATTATTTGAAGTATAAACTTTAAAAATATTCGTCAAAATCACGAACATTTGAAATTTATGTTATGGCTCAGAATATATAAAATATTCAATTTGTATAGCTAATGCTTTACAGTTTAAGTGGTATAGCATAAGTTGTTGATACTGGAACTAAAAAATATATAAACTCAAATTTTTATTTAGACATTTAAACTTTAAATTTGGATGAAATTATGTATTTTAATGAGGAGTTAGGATGTTAGTTATTTTGTTGTACATACCTAATTTAAAAATATTTTGAATGGGGATTTAAAATTTAAATTTGTGAAAATAATTGAACTTAGGAATGGACAGTTTTACTAATATTACAAATATCTAGAAGAATAAATTACTTAAATAATAGTATAAATTTATCATAAAAATATGTTTTTCGTAATATATAGGCTGTCGATCATCTTCAAATATGTTCAATATTCAAACTTTAATAATAATAATATTAAATACTGGTACTATATATTATAATAATTAAATTTAGCTAATGGCCTAAGTTGCCGGGCTAAAGGTCAATACAAAAAAAAAAAATTGAATAATATTCGAAAAGCCTGATACTGTGGATCATATTTTTATATTTATATAATATAAACAAATCATTTTGAATTTCCTAAATACATATTATGACGATAAGTGGTACATTAAGATGTTTCAACAAATTTAATTTTTATTTCAGTTTAGAAAAAAATATTTTGTTCACAGATAATTTATATATTCCCATAGGAAACAGTATATTATATATTATATTTAGTATAATAGTGTCTCATTTAAAATACATAATTTTATTAATAATTAAAAGCTTGAAATAAAAAAAAAATCGTTAAATTCAAATATACAGGATTCTAAATGATTTATGCGCATTTCAATAATGTAATCAGAAAGTTGATAAAAAAATGCAATTATTCCCTGTAGTTGACACCGAAAAGCTATTAAAATAAATCTAAATTACGTACCAATTTCGTTTATGTATACATAATTTGAAGTTCGTGTTTTTTCATAATAGTTGTATTTAATTACCTTTAACACATTAAAAACAGATCTTTATTCAACTTTGTTGTTTTTATGCGTGTGATAAATTTGATTTATTAATATTACTATTATTTTATTAACAGTTCTAACAAAACGTATAAACGTAAAAAATAATAGACTTTTAACAAGAATAGATTTGATTTTTTTTTCAGTTTTACCTATAAAATATAAATTCAAGTTTAAAAAAATGCATTAAGAAAATAATGTAATAATAGTTCATGATGTTATACGAATTATAATCATACGCAGAACATAATTAGATTGAGACTAAAAAAAATACTTTAAAGTTTGTTAAATTCGTTAAATTCTAGTACCTATTATTTACTCCTGATTTTGATATACCAACATTTTAATTCAGTTTAAAACCTTTGAAGTATTACTACTATTACCTTGAATAGACGCGCCTTGAACTATTGTTGATATAATTTTTTTACCTATTGAATGTTTGAACCAGCTCTTTTGTTTTAAAAGATCGATTTACCTAAAATATTTGTTTTTGTGCAAAATTGAATGACGAGCTACGTAATATAAAATTCACAGTAAACCTGCATTTAGAGTTTAAAAAGTAGGTACTTATGTACTTGTAATCATTGTCTTCCACAAGGAGGGGAGGATTTAAGTACAATTACCCCGTCATAGTTATCTCTATTATACTGTTGCCACCATTGAATAATTTAGGTCAATAGCCATAATTATAAAATAATATTACGAGTTACAACATAAAATGTATCTAAATCGATATAAAATTATATATATTTTTATTTTTATAAAAGTACTATGTTAAAATTATACAAAATTACAGATGGTGTGAACTGATAACATCCTCGAAAAGTTGCACAGCGTATTTTATTTAGAATAGTAATGTCAATAATATTGTATTACATGTTATAGTATGGTATAATGGGAGAAGAAATAAAAACATTAGTAGCGCAATAATTTAAAATATTATATTTTTTACATCAGTTTACTATGCAAAACTATCTTTAGCTTCTTTAGTAACTATTTGTTCTAAAGAAAAAAAAACTTGTAAAAACTTGGACAAGAAATATTATTGGAAATAATCATCTAATTAGTTTATGTAAAATATGTGTTCACTGTTCATAAAGAGTATATTAAGCTTCATAAAAGTTAACTGATAAAAGTAATAATAAACAAGTTTGAACTGCTCATAGGATTTAGCTGTTATTTAGTCATCAGAGAGATTTTTTAAATTATAAGAACAATTCACTGTACCAAGTACAGTAATACATAAACATAGTACATTAAAAAATTATATTATATAATGGTGTAAGTTGTAATTTTTTAACTATTGAAGTTTTTAACAAGGTTGTTAATTATTATTTCAATTTAATACAGTAATGAGGCATAAGTATATAGTTAAGTAATAAAAGTGAGTGGTTTTCTGTTAGTTAATTAATTAATGTACATTTATCTTAAAAAATAATAATGTTAAAATTTCTAAGATGCACTCGCTTGCAATGCATTTATACCTAGATAATCTTACCACAACTGTTATAATATTAAATATTAATTAAGCATTCCTAGGCAAACTTGATCTATTTTAATTTATGGAAAGCTTAAAGAAAATAATTTTAAGATTATTTATAATCTAGTTGTGCTAGTAGATTTATATAAACATAATTAATATTCAATTCCTGTATCAGATCATGAATGTAGTACTTAGACTTATCTAAGATAATGAATTTATTGAAAGGTTAAAAATGAATAAAATAAAAAAAAATTATTCAATTTGATATTATTATGATGAACATAAATTTTTTTTTTTTAGGTTTTTAAGCTCTAAAAGTTATTAGAACTCACTCTTCTGACACAAACTATGCTGCAATATTGTATTACATTGTTAATTCATGTATAATTGTGTTTTGTTTTGTATTGTTGCAATAAATTATTATTATTATTATTATTAATGTTTATTTATCAATCATATACATTAACTATAAATTAACTATTACTTGCTAAAAAGTTTTCTTTTTTTGATATTCAATTATTAATATATATTTATCAATCAGCTCGGCATGGAGACAAAATATTTATGAACAGTTATATATCTGTCAAGTAAAACAAAAACTATAGTGAGGAATTTGGGTCTTACATTTGAGATACTTCCTTACAGAGAGAAAATAAAGGAGAACACTCCGATGAATTATACCAGTAAACATTGTTTCAAAAACATTGCACAATCTTTATCAGTCGATTTTTCATTCCCTTCTCATCATTTATTAAAGCCCTAAAAAAGAGAAAAGTACCTGGAGAAGGAAAAAGCAAGAAAAATTTGTGTCAGTATGGTTCGAATGGCCAACGTATTAAAAATGGGCGGCGGAACAAATGAGTTAAACGTCTTGAAAAATTGGGATCGTGTTTTCTGAAAAAAAGGCAAGAAAAATTGAGGTCCGTTTTGTCATTTGACAAATACCTTTGTAGACCTATGTCGGAGAGTCTTGTTAATCCTTTTGGTTTATTCCCGTCTTCATAAAAAACCGATGATATTAGGCCGATGAATAAATGTTTAACACCCCCTCGCGCTGTTATGTTATTATCATGATCTTTAATTTTAAGGATAACAATAAAATTATAAAAAAAATATAAGTATACCGTACAAATTATTTTCACAAGCAGGATGGAAAAAACTATAGTATATAAAATAATATATTATATTTACTATATATTCAAATATATAAGTAAAAAAAAAAAATACAATTGAATTATTTATTAAATTATCATGAGTAAACAAAATTAAATTTACTGAAATTCATAAAAATAAATACAAACATTTGTTTATAGTACTTATAGTAACATTTTCTGTATAAAACAGCTGATATAAAGTTAAAATTATATGTAAAAAACGATACTTTGTAGGTAGGTATCAAATCGGTATTGTTATGATGAGACAAAAACTATATTGTATGTAACGCTTAGCCATACAACGTTTACGTATGTTCAGTTTCTAAATATAGACAATGGTATCACCAAGTAAACAAAAGCTGCATGCTTTTGAAAATAAAGTAGTTAACCATAAATGCGGGTTTGTATTCAATGTAGTGATGCCTAGAAGGCATAATAAAGATATAAGATAAATGACCTAATTACCTCAAATAAGCAGCACCATAAAAGAGTAAGAATCAGACGGCTTCGTTAAGCAAACCATACTGTGCAAAGTGATAAGAGAAATCATAAAATAAAAACTGACGTATTTAGATTCACGATCGATAGTAAAGTCTAAGCTGGATGAATGGATTGATTGAAACGAAACTTATTAGCTACAAACACTCGAGCACCAAAATGTCTCCGGACGAGGTCATGACATGATCGTAAAATAAAAAAACATTTTAATATTATCAATAATAATCAGATTTCTAGGCACTGAAACTCGACTTTTAAACATTCCCGCCTTCGAAACGAGACCGCCAAAGAGCCAGGCCTTATCATAAATCCTTATGAACAAATCACCTTCATTATGAGTGCGACTTTTATAACTTGACTGTGTTTCCAACACTTTTAGCCAACACTGGAGGGTCCGGGGGTGTCCCTCGGTTAGACCGGGGGCTAGTATTATAATAAATTAACACTTTGACAATAGAATTTCTTGAAAAGTGAAATTATATATTGGTAATAGTTGAAAAATGTTTAATTTAGATCGGGAAACTGCAGAACGGTAGATATAAATGTAAATAAATTAGGTTTGTTGTACTTTATATATACCTCCTATCAAGATTTCTAAAATTATTATAAAATGTTAAAATAATTTAAGAGAATATATTATTTCCTTGACATATATGTAAGATATTATATGTGCAGTAAAGTTTGTATTTTGAATGGTAACAATAAAAATTACTTTGAAGTTTGAATTATGTATTTTCTTATAATTAACTGATGCCTGAAAACCTAAATAATCTTCATAGTATAAATTAGTTTTCTATAATTCCAAATAATTGTTTAAAATACCTATACAATTAGTTGAGAAAGCTTCTATGAACGATAAAGAAATTGTATAAATATAATATATATATATATTAGTAGACGGTTTTTATAGCAATTAAGTATCATTCTCAAATACTAATCCAAAAATAAACTTTTCTTCAATCTACATTATTTTAAAATACCACATGCATGGACTGGATAAAGATAATAGTAAGTGGTCTTAAGGTTTCAGAGTGCATTTCTATTTCACATATAGAGCTTTGAAATTAAATAACAGTATTAAAACGGTAATAATTTCAATCTGTTTATCTTTATCGTCATGTGATCGTGTCTTCCAGGGAAAAAAAATCGAAGTTATACAACGAACTCTTTTTCTTAAATTGACTACTCAATAACATATAAGTATAACACAACGTAAATGTACTTGACTTTTAAATTTAGAATATTTTGAAAATAACAGAAGCATTCGAATAATAATATGACATATCAAAATAATATACAAATTAAAAAAAGTAATTATTAGAATAATAATAACTATTATTATGTATTTACGAATAATATATGCATTTTGATTTAATTTTTATGTATAGTGCATGAATCACCAATTAATATTTTTCGAGGGCTACACATTATTGGGAGCCATTGCCCATCATACAATTTAAAATACTATCAGTCATCTCTGCTAACCACAGCCGCACATTACTGTCCAAAGCAGTCATACTAACATTTTTGACCCTATCGAATTGTATAGTAGCCGTTTGCCTTCTTTATTTCCTTATATATTCTATAAAACTATATCATACAAATCAAGTATTCTCGGGCTGCAATTGATAATTATAATCAATTTAAGGCTGTATTTCACAATCTGTAGGAGGCACCTCTGGCAAATCGTGAGATTTAACTCATATTAAAGTCAACCACCTACCATTCAAAAATACTTGAACATTTTACAATAGTTTTTAAATCTGTTTGCTCAAATCGAATGCCTAAATAATAATATTATTATGACTATCGTAATTAAAGTAATTCTTAAATTCTATTATTTTTTATGTAAAACACGTTGGGCATTATACTATCGCATAGACAAACACACTTAATTATCGAACTATTAATGATTGGATGATATACAAAAGAACCTCTTTAACTATGAGTTTAATCAAATTTTATTTTATTTTTGTATTAATATGGATAATGGGTATGACATTTTATGATTATATATAAATTTAACTTTCTGGCACTTAGCCATAACTCGTTTATTATAAGCATATTCTAATGTAGGGTTATATAACAATTTACAATTTAAATTGTACTACATTTTAAATGCATATGGCGATTACAAATAGGTATTGTAAAAAATGTTTCAATAATATCATGTGTGAAATTATGAAATTTCTCTTAAGATATCATAACCTTTGTTTTTGAAAATGTTATAGTAAATATTATTTATATTTAATAATTCGAAAATAAAAACTGTAAAGTTAAACTTAATAAAATTATATACAATGTTGTGACAAAACAATTGTTATCAAAAACGTTGTTTGTTATACTACAAAATTGTTTAAAAATCAGTAAAATGCATACCTAAAATGATAATAATTTAAAAACATATTATTTTATCTACGTTTATCTTCTCTTTAAAAAATATTAAAACAGAATTTTTCACCTAACTATTTAAACTAAAATGGAATTTCATGTTTTTGTTTTAGTTTCAATGGAGTCAAGCTCGTCGCTACAAAATATACAACCAATGTCACAAAAAGAAACGCCTATGCAAAGACCACTCTTTGACGACATTTCACCTCATAATGTAACAGCTGTCGTTGGACAAACTGCCATTCTCCACTGCAGAGTCAAACATGTATCCGACAGAACGGTAAATAAACATTTACAGATATATTTATTTCAGTCTCAATTACTTAGTGATAACGCAATTAATCCTTAATTTGGAATCGCAAAGTATTACAAATGTTTAAAAATAAGATGTAATGTTTTTACATCAATTAGTACTAAGGAGCAGTTTATTTAGCTAATTAATTGTTCTCGTAGATTGACCTAATTTTTGAAAGAAAACTAGACATATTATAACTTATAAGTAAATAAGAATATACTCTAAATAGTGTGAATTGATTCATGGTATTACGAATAAATTATATTAGTCTGAATATTCCAAGAAGTTTAAAGAACGTAAAAATATGACTTGGTAAAAGTTTCAAGTATCTACGATTGATATTTTATTTTTATTTCCAATAAAATAACTTAAAACTCTGTAGGAAAAATATATTTTTTCGTTTATATATCGAATTTCGTCAAAATTTTAACTTGAACCGTTCAAAAAATTGTATCTATGTATTTATAAAAACTTAAAATGAATAAAAAAAATTGTATGTATAATTCTTGTCTTACTTGTGTAGACCATTGGTGTAAAAATTGAAAATGTTATGAATTTTTAACGAAAAAATAATTTGGAACGTTTGGTATTTAAATAAGTTTAAACAACAATTTAAATTTCTAACGTTCAGAAAAAAAATGGTTACTGTATTTTTGGTATTTTTAAGCTGAGCATTAAAAAACGTACGAACTTGAAACTAGTTGTTTCTCTAATGATGATCTAGATGCACAATAAGAAAGAATTTTCCGATATTCGTATTTAAAGAGGCAATCAAACAGGAATCTTGAGATTCACAGTGGAAATTGAAATGTTTATTATTTATAAACGGTTGCCATATGTTGCATATTATAATATTAATAATAGAAATTATAGTATAGTTATATTTTTTTTATATATATTTAAATGGTTGCCGTTGGTTACTCGGACAGATGATTAGATATGAGCATGCAGACAATGGTCGCGTGTGACCTCGAATAAAGAAACTATATCTTAAAACCAAATGTATGTGTGTAGCTTATACACTCAAAACTACTCAATCGTATTTGACGAAAATCTCAGAAATTGTTTTTAGAGATGTCAGAAAAGTTTAGAAAGTATATGTAGTTTATACCACTTAAAAAAAATTATAAAGATACCAAGTGCTAAATCCAATCCGCTACTTGTCAAGGTATTTCAGAAAGGTACACTGATGTTGATTTAACCGTGGACTGAGGTACCCATACTAAAACTGATATACACACCATTTACGCTGCTGTATACACTATATATGATTTGCCACAAAAAAATAACAACACATGAGTGAAGCATAGATATTCAGCTAGTTTACATATATATTTATTGGTTAGGAATGTTTTGTTTGATTAGTTTATACATAATCGTACACAAAAATTTAAATTATAAAAAAAAATAATGAAAAATGAAAAATATAAATATGCATATAGCCTAAAATGAATCATTAATAATAAAAATCATATTATACATTGTACCTAGTTTGCATTGTCATATTTTACTAGTTAATTATGAATTATGTCAAGTGTAAAGTATTGTATTACGTAAATGAAAGATAAAAGTTTCACTATAAAACCATCATGTTTAATATATCGCTAAAAAAAAAAACAATAACTTCCTATTTAGGTTTCAAACATCTAACAAACAGGTTCTTGTGTAGGCCCGAAAGCTTTATTAAATATATTATAAGAACATGCTCACATTATCATCTGTTCACATCTTATAGAGTTCAGTAGATTAGTTTCTGAGTGATAGTACCTTCATTGTAAAACACGATCAATAATATGCATTAGTTTAATATAAATTACAAACTTGTTTGTATGGATATTAATTCATAATAGGTATACAGAGGTATATAGCTTTTATTGAGTATGGATAAAAAAAAATACATTGCATTGTATTTGATACCAAATAACATTAGCAATTTTAGATTGCCGAATTATTTATCACATTTAGGGCAGAGACTGGAGGTTTGGAATTTGTATGCGTTTAACGGTTCTGGTTAAGATCAGGGTTCTAAGATGGTTTCTCGCACAGTATTGATTTAATTTCTGTTCTCCAAATAACTAACTTGGGGTTTCGGTTAAAACCACATCGAATAAATAAACTTCATATAATAATATGATATAATCATCGCTATTTTTTTTCTGTTGGAAGCCACAATCATTCGTAATATTATCTGTCGAATTTGAATTTTTATGATACGTTTTTATTATTAGGAATTAGGAATTTTGAATATCAATAAATAAATGTATAAATTGCGTTTAGTAATTAAAATTTTAATGTCAAATAATTTGTAAGCTAAAGACGATATATTTTTACTGTGCTTAACGTCGTTAACGGATAACATTCTAAGAATGATTTAGATGTGTAGGGAAATAGATTTAAACACTTTTATAAATGCACTTCATAAATTCGTATTTCACACCAACTCATCAGTAATAGATGAAATAATGGAGAATATTGACGTTAAATGATATTGAATGTTTGACATGTTTGTCCCAAATCCTCTTTAGATTTACAGTCACTGCATTGTAGGTAGTCGTTGATATATTTTAATGCCTGACCGACTTTGCCATTTTCAATCATTCGTCTAATCCAGTCGATCGTCGTTTTTCAAGGCGTCGTAGTGACAAAACGGTAGTTCAATCAGTATATGCAGCCGTTGGTTAAACGCAATCGATATGGCAGATAACTGGCAGTAGTTCCAATCCCTGTAACCAGAGTTAGAGGAATCAAAATATTATTCGAGTATTTGATTTTGATTTTTAATAGTAAAAAATAATAAATTGCAAATTACATGCATGATTCAGAAACAAAATAAAAAGAATATCTGTATAACTTGGAAATTGTATTATTAGAATTAGTTCAAGCAATTATGAGTTATATTAATTTACTACTGTTCGTTATTTTTGTTGGAGTTTATAAGAGATGATCTGCGTTCAAAGTTTCGATTGTTTTATTTTAATTAATATGCAGCTACTTGTCAAACTGAAATTTTGCCAAATGTTATCGTACTAAAAATACAGTATAAATTAACATTATTTAACAGTGTTATTTATATTTTGTATTTCCAAATATTATCTTAACTAGTGGGTACCTAACTAACAAAAATTGTTTTTGCAAATCTAATGATTTGATTCGTGTTCATCAATTATATTAATACACCAACTTATAAGACGATTTGGCTGAAAACGAGTTATATCCAAAACTTGGAACTGTGTCCTTCGATTTTTTTCAAGTTACCCGTAGTTGTGTCTGACATGGATTTTATGGGTCACACGAGTTGTGTGCGGTAGATTTGTCTTGGCGAAAAAGAAGGTATGTTTACACAAGTTGTGTGCCAATAAATTCAAATCGAATAATTTGTCAAGCTGATGACTAACCTAACAGATTTTCGGATGATTTAATAATAGCCTAACATTATTATAATAATATACGATATACATATACATGAAACATCATATTAATTTAACGGTTATTAATGTACCTATTTAGGTTTAACTACTTAATATATAATTTCAAGAGGACACTACACTCGCCATGCGTTGTCTCCGTCTTACAAATGTACAACATAGCAAAATACTGTTTTGCCCGGGATAGAACCACTTCCTCGATATTTATAGAAGAATTACCAAAATTCCATAACGCATAGGGAACAACTTTATCTGTATCATAAATATGCTATCATAAATAAAATTAAAGTTATCAGTTTGAGAACATTAGGATTATTTTTGTTTTTTTCATTTAGTTATTAAAAATTATTGGTATAAATGGTATCAAAAAAATAAAAACGCTACGACACAGACAAAGTTGTTCCCTAATCCCTATGCATTGTGGAATTTTGGTAATTCTACTATAAATACCAAGGGAGTGATTCTATCCCGCGCAAAACAGTTTTTTGCTATGTTGTACATTTGTAAGACGGAGACAACGCATGCGGGTATAGCGTCCTCTTAAGTACCTACCTATTTCAATATTTTGTCAAAACATTTAAAACAATAAAAAACTTTGTAACACTATCAGAGTCCAGAGATTATATTCACTGATTTTTATTAAAATAACGCAAATCGTTCACTTATAAAATTATTTATTTGTGATTTGTTAATTGTGTCATTGGTATTTGGTATTATTAACAATCTAAATCACTGCCACTAATAATTATATCTATGTATTCATATGATCAGTGTACTTTGAGAGTAATATACATGTATGTGTAATGTGTATATATTATAACTTATAAGAGATATAATTTAAATTATAAATCACATTCGAATAGATCACACAATTATTTCATGGCCCAACAATATACCCATGTATATCATGTGGTGTGTATTACACAGTTAAGTATATTATCATATTAACATAATGCCAGAAATATGAGAATGAGAGAATCAAATCTTGCATACCACAACAAATAGGAGAAACACTATAACATGACTTATTACCAAATATAAACATCATAAACTTTTAAAAAGAAACAATATTATACAACCCAGTTTAAATTAAACATATTATATTATTGTAATTAATAAAATACAACTGTGTAAATAAGTCTAAAAAATGAATAGCCATAGATGCCGATATGATTTGGATCAATAAAAAATATATATAATATTATTTGAAAAAATAATTAAAATAATAATATGTGGTAATTATGCACAGTAAAAAACCTAATGAGTATACATTTTTAATAACTTACATAAAATATATACTTAACTTATAACTTTTATTAAATATTGGTCAGTGTAAGTGTAATATAATTTAAATACAAATATTCTTGTTTAAAACTACAGTGTTCTGTGTATTTTTTGTTTCAAAACAGTATATCAATCACTCCCGTCTAAATGTAGAATGGTTTTTATTAAATATCTGAAGGATGATCAATAATCAATTATGGTTTATCAAAATATTATTTTTCAGAAATTTAAATAAATAATGCATAGGTTGATATTATAAAACAGAAACTTTATAAATATACATGATATAATACGTACATGTTTTATCTTAAACATCTGGTGTTGGTTTTTGTAAATTCCCAATTATGATATTTAGATAACATTTTATGAGTCCTTATTTTTCATTTATAAATCGTTATTTTATGACCCCTAATGTATTAAGTACATCAATAAGATTGTTATGATAAAATACAAAATATATTTAGTCATTATCGAGCAAGAAATGTATTGAATATTGTTTTAATATGTATAATTTTTAAAATTGTATAAATAGAATTAATCATCATTTATAATTTAAATAATCATTATTATTGTAAAATTCAATATTTTTTGCAAACCAAAATTAAAGATTAACATGAACAAAATAAATTATAAAATTCGAGTGATAAAAGTATTATTTATGAAACTGTGTGTTTAATTAGTAGTTACTTATACTTATAGTTATCATTGTTATTTTCACTATTTTGAATATTAATAAAGTATAATAAAATAAAAAAATAATACTAATAGATGACAAATTGGATTTAATTAATATGTCACGAACCTCATGAATGAACTCCCATCATTTTATTTTTTGATTTAGTAAAAATACTGTTATGAGAATACATCAGAAAAATAATCATTACTTATTTAAGTTTTACTTTTAATATAGCTTGCGATGTAACAATATCGAAGTATCGTATTTTTTTTTTCGACCAATGCGTGCGCAATATTGAATTAATAACCTCTAGAAAGTTGGAAAACTTTGATAGACAAGTCTGTAGAAAGGTTCATAAAATATTCATTGCCTTGATAATTCACATAAGACTCAAACTTATTATGATGCTCCGATGTCCCAACATAATAGAACCACATTATTATGAACTCCAAACTTTGTCCCATTGACAAATTTATTAACTACCTGTAAAGGTGTTCGTTCTTACAGGAAAGAGGAGATGTTATGTTCACAACTCGATATCTCACGTCAAAAACTTTCTTTCATAGATTGCATATGAGAGCGTCAAAGAGATTAAGTTCTGTACATCAAATAACAATATATTACGCTTTTACGGACCACACATTCGTTCATTCTAAACAACTAATATGGTATTCCGTCAACGAAAACAATTTAAAATAACCTATACCTTTAAATGCTTTAATATTGTAGTATAAATATATTAAACAACTTCTTTAACTGGCGATCATTTATATATATATATATATATATATATATATATATATTTTTTTTTTTAAGGGGTGTTTTACATGCTTTTTTCAAAAGTGTTTGCAAACATTTGCGAACATTTTTGGTTTAAAAGTTAGAGCCATTTTACGTTTTACCAAGTGACCTTGAGATGGTGTTGCATAGCAAATTGAAGGATATTTTTGTTTTAAGCTGTCCGAACGAGCGAGTGACCCAATCCGGCTTCTAGGTGCAATCAAATCCAAAATTATTTTTTTTTACTCCGTGAACTACCAGCTAATGTGGTGTTGCATAGCAAATTGTGAAATGTTTTCATTTTAAGCTGTCCTAACGAGTGTAGCGAGTGAGTGACACGGTCCCGGTTACTAAGCGCTTGAAATTCGTTATAATCACGGTAGACTATATGGCGTTGTACTCATGCGTTAAACTTAAACACTGAAAATTGTGAACTTCGTAAGGATATAACTTAAATGCTAATAATTTCCGCCAATTTATTTTTGCACCACTGTTCTTAACTCGTTGAAATATATAGGTTTTAGAAAAAAGAGGTCACCCGGTAAGTAAGTTTTGTTCCAAAAATAATATATAAAAATATATAAAAATTAAACAAAACATTGCTGGAAACTTGAAAAATAATGGACTATAACATTATAAGGCTAAAAACACATAACCCTAAATTTAGGGTAGGTGTTCTTGTTGATTTGTTTCATTAGTTTTAAGTTTTCAACAGCGTGGTATTCTCCACATATTTTGATTTCCGCAAAATTCAAAACGTTTTGATTTTTCGTTTTCACTGGAACAATCAATATTTTACACGAGCTTTGAAATGTACTAGGCATATAAACTTCGGTTTTCGTGGAACAGGCGTCGACTTCCGACGAACAATTTTACTGTCAGCTTTACGCATGGGAAATTATGTCGTGTGCACATGATCCTAAAATTAGGGTAGGTGCTAATGATGATTTGTTTTATTAGTTTTAAGCTTTCGAAAAATGAACTGTGTCGTATTCTTCACGTATTATGGTTTCCACCAAATTCAAAACGTTTTAAATTTTGTTTTCACCGGAATAATCAATATTTTACACAAGCTTTGAAATACACTTGGTATATCAAATAGGTTTTCGTGGAAATGGCGTCGACTTCCGACGAACAATTTCATTGTTAGCTATACGCATGGGATATTATGTCGTGTGCACAGTGTGAATTGCTTTTCCGACACCACGACTCGTCTGACCGTTGCAATATTGTATCCACATTTATTTCCTTACTTTCTTCGAACAATATTATTAGAAATAAATAACGTAACTGCTGATAATATACTATAGTATAAACTATGTATATTAGGTACTATATTAATATTATATCAAATCGTTTAATCGAAAATTCTAACTACAATACAGACATACAGTTATGTATGAACACCATGAACAACTATCTGCGCAGCGACCTTATTTATAAATGAGATACAGGCGATATAGCCACTCCTTGTAGAATCTTGTTTTCTTAAAATATTTGTTAGTTATTAAATTGTTTTCTTTTATTTTAATGCCAAAGTGGAAGTGTACGTTTAAAACATATTTTACAGTCTGGATTAACTTTCCTTAGAAAATTCGAAGAAATAGGCAAAGTGTTTTATACAGAGTGCAAGGCAGTAGTCACAATCGAGCTCAGAGTTCATTAAAATATTAAACTAACGAACCAATTATTACTAATTACTATAAAATATAAAAATCATTAAAGAAAAAGCGGGTAAGTAAGTGTCACTCAGCTGTACAGTAGATTACAAGTGGGCCATTGTAATGAATTGCGTTAAATTTTTATTCACTGACATAATATCATTTTATATGAAAAACGATTCTGAGCGGAGACGATTTGTCGGCCTAGGATATTTTCTATTATATTTATATTATATATTTGTACAATAATAGTTATACCTGTATATACTACAGTGGTATAATATTATATTGTATAATAATTCTTAACAAAAAATAAGAATGATGGTGAGTACGTTTATGGTTTTTGACAATATATTTTAATACGGCCCTTATAGTTTGAGCTTCGACGATTCAGAATAATATAACTGAAATTTATTATTCACACAAACTGATTCATAATTTATAAGTACTTAGGTAGAACCATTGCACTAAACCTTTTATTTTAGAATATTTACTATAAAATAATAATATTATATTATACTACCACATGATGCCTGTAAATACCTACTTATTTATTATTAGCCATTAAGAAATTATTAACAATTACTATTACCTATAATTATATCATAATATTAGTACTTCATTTATTTTACTATATTAAAATGAATTATTGAGTTACCTATTGTTATTGATATGTGAAAAAATTAATTTATCAATTTTATTATCTAGATAATTATGTTATTGTCTGTATTTATTTTAAATGTTTTCTGGATTCAACGCTGATTGTGAGGAACAGTTGATTTTTAGTTTTTGTTTTGTAAATTGAAATATTTTTTTAACAAAGAAATATGCACATTGATGCAAGTAAACATGGTAAGTATTATGATATGAATTTCAGTATTCAAATTTCCTTGTCAACACTAATACATTACGCTATCCATTTAAAATTTGCCTAACTAATATCATACATTATATTGGTTATAAATTACAAAAAAGATATTTTCTCATTGAGTATTATTGACTTGATATCGGTAACCTTCTCGTAATATTACAGATACATTACTAATTATCGCCGAATTGGCCGACAATAAGTTTTAAAATCAATGAAATATTTTTTTCTTATGTTAACTAATAAGACTCACTCATACAATGTTTATTCATCTTTAGAATGCACTAGACAGTAAGCTTTTGTATTATATTAGCAAAAGACAAATGTTAAACGTACAGTTATCTTATGTGAAACGATTATTTAAGAAATTTGCGTATCTACGTAACTAACCATAACTTCTTGAATTGGTTAACAGTTTCCTGCGTTTTATTACATACATAAAAACTTAAATTCGTAGTCTTATTATAAAGTACTATATACAAAATCGTGCACGGGATTTCAATGTAGTTTTATTTGACTTACATCTTTGAGGATGTTTATTTCATATCAATATAAAGTAAACTGAACATCTCAAAAAAGGAGCTGCTTCTAGAGGTTATAACTAAATCATACGAAGTATGAAATCAATGTATAACTTAATTTGAACATCCCGGGTTAAAAGACAAATTTCTAAAAAACTTACTACACCTCAAACAAATTTTAAATTTACTGGTCCCAAAAAATAAAATATAATATCTAGGACTTTTAGAGGATTCATTATAAGGTATAAATACAAATCTAAGTAATTTCTCTAAATTGGGAAAACTGTAGAGACATACATATAAATATCAATATTTTACCTATTATAATGTATATTAAATCTGTAGTTATATTTACATGAAATGTATTACATTTGAATGTCTGTATCGAGATAATGATGTTTTGAAGTTCAATTGACAACTATGTTATAGTTATATTGATAGTTATGTAAAATTTAATACACATTTGAGTAATTATTACATTATTCAATTTATTACCAGAGATATCTCAACTTTGAAGTTTGAATACATTTATAACTTCAATTAGGCAAGTCTTTTTTTGAAATTTGAATGCTTCAACTAATTTTTGAAATAATACGAATAAATACGAATAAATATCACGGTACGAAATGAATATCCTTATTTTATTGTAATTCAGAATTGAATAAATTAGAGATATTATACAATATCAACCAAATATTTACATTGGCAAATAAATTGAAAAATGTTATCATGAATACAACGTATTATAATAGTTATGACCAGTTTTATAATACTAACATTTTGATAATGTAACGTCTACTACTGTTGGTAGTGCTTAGTATCTCAAACACTTATTATCGCATTGATAAAATAACCCAGTTATTATGTTACGGCAATAACGTTGGAAAATTACGTTCATCAAATACGTCCAGAAAACAATTTTGGCCTTGATGAGATTTAATGAGCTAGTTGCATGATACCACTCTCTTGGCCCTCTATGGTTTTTATTGTATATATGATGCCAGCACACGAGTACAAAGGAAAAGGACGTTTTTGGTCGTTGGAAGATGTGGTGGCGGTGGCTCTGGGGTGTTGTTGATATTGTTGTTCCTACACGTGCAACGATGGTGTAAACGAAATGCAATTTACAATCGTTCGCCCTGTGGTGCTAACGAAATGCTCCCTTGACAATAATTACAGTGGCCGTACAACAGCATAATCCGATTCCGACGAGTCTCCATTTAGGTAATGACTTTCGGTGCCTTACCGTGAACCTATTTCGATAGCGATTCGTGTACGTACACACTATTCAACCACGATAACTGAAACTCGAAAGGCTCTGATTTAGCAAATGCGATTGTTTCTTATTGGCTTTCGTAAGTTACAATTATTTCCGGGAATGTGTGCTGTGTACAATTTGCATTAGCCGACGACCGTCCCTATTACGTTAATAATTTATTATATAAAATCAAATGACAATATTATTTTTGAGTTTACAATCTAATGGAGGGAACACATTTTGAATATAATACTATCATATTATATGCAAATATTCATATTATGTTGTATATTTTACAGTTTAAGGAAAAGCAATTTTTAAATCTCTTAGATATTCTAATGTCAAATATTTACCTTGTGTGTAAACATTAATCGCAAAGTAAAAATAATAAATTTACTTTTGTATCTGTATTATTTAAAATTTTATTTTGATATAGTGCTTGCGTATATTGTTGTTAAAAACATTTTATACAATTTATTAGTACTATTATTGGGAGAAATTTGTGTTGAAATATTTTTTTTCATAAGTTATTACACATAATAATAATATACAAGACTGCGGAGAACCTAAAAAAATAAATAAAAAGTTTCTTTTATGTTTTCCATACAAATATAAATTTAATACAGTTTAATATTTACAGACAAATATTATTAACCACAAATAAAATTAAGTAATAACAATGATTTACAACAAATTGAAAAAATAAATATATTTATAGTTGCTTCGTTTATGTTATTTGATTAAATTACTTTCAGTAAAAAAAAAAAAAAATATATTAATTCAGCTAATACTTTTTTTGGTACATTAAATAATAATCGACTGTTCAATAATATAACATAGACCGGGGAAAACAATATAAGATTGTTGAAGTGAACGACATGATAGTAGTGAAAACGTTTTCAAACACATCAGAAAACCATTAAATGAACATTACATACCGTAAGTCATACTATAATACCATATACTTACATAATATGTATATTGCATAAACTAAAACTGTTGTTGAAGCAATAGAACATACACGTTAGTAACGTGTAGATTCGTGGTGAGACTACCGAATGAAAAAAATCACTGCACTTGGCCATTAAATAACAATTTTCTGTTTTTTTTTTTCGTTTTAAAAATTGTTATGAAAATCTCATGTCGATACCGCCTATAAAATATATTTATGCGTACATACCTACAGAACGCAACTATTAATTTTAGAGTTAAATGTCCCCGTATGCCCATTGCCCGGTGCATCTTGTAGTCTGACCACAGCAATGACAATGATAATATTGTAGTGGTCGCACAGCCGAACCTTTGTCAGATCATTGTGCTAATATTTGATTAGTATACCAGTTATAATGATAGTCGTTAACATGATAACATTTACTCTGACTTTACTCTTTACTTTAGAGGCTGTTGTGTAGTGCGAATTTTTTACGCAACACCCTCCCGTGATATTAAATAAAAAGTACTTCATTATTAGCACTTTTATATAATAAACGTTGACCCTACGCCTTGGATTCGTGAATAATAATGTTTATAATATATTCGATTAGGTAAGATGCTCATCATTTATCAACAATACTATTATTATAATGTATAATTGTTTATATTATACATACCATATTTATACCGAATAATTAACTTTATAGCTATGGGCTAGGCAATTTTTCACCTTTCTACCTGTTATAATTTTTAAACCAAAACTTCTTCAGACGTATCAAAATTCTTATTTAAGCCATTATTCATAATCTTTTAGTCTTGATCATACCTCATTAATTCTTCTTGAAGAGTTTTTAGTGCAATAAATTATAATTTGGTAAATCAATATACTTACATTATTATAATATATGTATATATAGGCAACCCCTTTTATTTACATCAATAATACAGTTAAGTAAAATCTTATTTTTAGAATTTATAAATATCCTTAAACACCAAATGTTCAATTGTCTTGCGATATTTTTTACTACTAAATGAGTTTTCTGCGAAGATACAATTTTCTGTTTTTAAAATGTGAACCCTCCCCCCACCCAATTTTACTGTAAATTATTTAGCAGATCATTTTTCTGGAAATGTTTATACGATAAGTACCAAAATCAAAATTCTAACAAGTACTTTTTTTAGTTTTTTAATATTATACACCAAGAAATAAGAATAATATTATATCCAAAAATAACGGAGAATTGGATAATAGGGCTTGGAGATATTATAGAGACTACGGTGATTTGAAAATATTAGTAATTAATATTATTCTATCAACATATTTTTATAATTTGTAAAAATGGTCCAAGTATAACAAATGTTAGATGTAATATTACATCTAGTTTATATTAATGATATTGTAAAACCATTTTTGATCACCATCCTTAGAATAAACAAGTTAATAACTGACAAACTACTCATTCGAGTTTTTAATTTTTAATTATTTACACCAACATTTTCAAAAAATCATTAATTCATTTTAAGTAAAACAGTGGGAAGAAGAGGGGTGGTTCTCAGTTTAAATCACCTCAGGACAATCATTATGTAGTAGGTAAAAACAAATTCAAAATATTATGGTCCTAGAATAGGTATATTTAAAATCCCAAAAATCAAAATAATGAATTCATTACTAAAGGGTAAATAGAGATGAGCAAGCTTAGTGAATTATCATATATAACTATATACACAATTAAGCTTACAAATTTAGATGGTTATATTATTTTCAAGAACAATATTAAAATTTACTTTAATAATAAATTAACATTTTATCGTAAAACTTATTTAGGCATGGATTTATATCTGGCCTAACATTTTAATCGGTGGCATACAACCTGTGGATAGTGGATTTCAGTTATTTCATACTCTTAGGTGGAATACTTGGCTCTTAAAAGTTTCAATGCGATAAGCAAAACCTTAAGGCTAGATTTGTGCTCAAAGATATTGGATCCGAAAAGATTACAGTTCAAAAGCCATATCAACAAACAGAATGACATCAATTGCTAGAACACGGTTATAGAACTTGGTGGTGTGTATATATTATATATATATGACATAAGGAGTCAAAAGCCAAATACATTGATGGTTGTAAATTAATGCACACATGGTGGTTCATGTAATGTTACTTTCATATGGGTAATACGTTTATTACTCCCCCACAACCTATACAAAATCCACACATTTAAAAAATAATAATTAAAAAAATACTTTCTATTATTTTTTGTCTGTAGATAATATGATAACAATAAAGTAGGAATTTGAATATATTTTTACTCTATCGATTATTTTTATTACAATTCATCCGACATAGAAACTGCATTTCCATATAATAGGTATATGTATATATACAATTTAGTATTATATAGACTGAATGGTAAACTTGATAATTATAATTCATTATGGAAACTTTACTGTAAATTGTAATATAACTACAACAGTCGGTCCGTTGTCACGCGTAGTTTGAAATCCACGAATTTTCCGTCGCTCGTTATAAAACAATAGTCGTGCGCATCCCATATGTAGGTTAGTTGTCATTGTATAGAAAATATTTTTACATTAAATTCGCTTACAGTTCAACCTTCACGCGATTTACCTACTGAATATCCACCTAATGGTACATCGTGCAACGCACAATGGATATAAATAATAATAAGAGTTTTATTAAAAACCATCGGCATTAACAAATTTCTCCTTACTAACAGCCACCGTAGCTTAATAAAATTACGTGTACACGTTTTAGAATCGATATTTCCAGAGCCAATTTTTCGTATTTGTTCGTATTTCACACTTTTTAGTACAGCATTAGGTACACCGTTTCAATCTAAATAAGTTAGTAATACTGTAACGCAAATCATTAATTTTTCACTACATATATGCATGATGTTTTACCAGACATATAGTGAATTTTGAATAACACTCAAAAATATATTAAGAACCAGAAATGGATCAAGTTTTTTTTGTGAGCAAACATGTTATTCATCAACTCGTCATCTCCCCAAACATACATATTATCAACAGGTTAATAATTATAATCATTCGTAATTAATAATATAATTATTATTTATCATTTTATATTAAAAAGTAATATGTACCTATTACCTATAACTATTATGACATAATATCAATTTAATATAATAATCTCTAAAATTCTATAACCGTATTATTGGCTATTGCCTATAGTTTGATAAAACTAGTTGTGTCCGTGGACAAACTTAAGGTAGAGTGATAAAGGAAAAAATATATTTTGGTCTCTATTAATATAAGATTTAGCATAAAAAAATAGACATTTTCTTGATAGAAATTTCACTTCAAGCGTTGCAAATATAGAGAGAACGTAATTGCAGTATTATTGGAGTTTTCATAATGTACGGAGCGTTATGAATCGTTCCATATTGTCGTGTTATCATTAATGTTATCATAATACGAATAATGAGTAATTAATCATAATTAATTAATGACAGCACCTAGAAATGCCAAACTTAATCTATGCATCCTTTAGATATTACAGAGTATATATTTTAAGTTTCATGAAGATTGGTTCAGTAGTTTCGTAGGAGATAGCAATAATGAATTGCATTGAATCGGGGTACAGTAAGGCTACAGCCTGGCTTCACCCAAAAGTAAAAATAACCATACGTATTTAATTACTATTTTACTACAATCGTCAATCATAACGGATACTATACAATATAAATATAAAGTTGTATTTTAGCCGTATACTTAAATATATTAAATAGTTCACATACCGTATACTAAAGGTAGGTAGGACAACTGTTTCATTCAATTTATTTAATTCTAATATTTTAAGTTTAATACCTATCCTTATAAACGTATAACAATTTATTTATAAAATAATAATATCGGTTTAAATAAACCAATAGACAGATAACGTTCCCTTAAACATTATATAGTGACTCTTTAAATCTTAGTGAATCATTAAATTAAAAAAAATCTTCTAATTATTTTTAGTTGGATTAAACGATTTATAAATTTTTTGTATAATAAGCTTAAATTATAATATAATTACGACTAACATAGAGACATGGAGGTAGCACTGACGACACTTATGAAAAAAAAACTAATATTATTATTGCGTATCTTTAATTATGTTTATGTTCGAAATTCGCATGTTCAGAAATAAATAATATATTAAGAAATTATTAAATCAATTCACGCAATATGCTGTATACCTCGGAAAATTAAATTTCCATGTTGTGTTGTATACTTATTATACTGCTTGAATATATTATCATCTTAAAAAAAAAATGTAAATGTTAAACTTGAATAATTTATGGATCTGTCTAACGTTTAGTTGTTGAAAAAAAAAATAATTTTCATCCCTTGATTCATTATAGCTGTCATAACCAAAAGCAATGTAATTGAGTTTTATAATCCGTATATTAAAATACTATAAGAATTAAAAATAACAACTGAATGAAGATTATAATCATAATTATAATTGTAATTTTTTTTCCTTATAATATCTTACTTGTTAATTTTAAATTACAACAAATATAAAAACAGCTTTGTGTTTTATTTATATAACTATTTCAATATCAATACTTTCTCATATATAAATATAAATACTTCTAATAAAAACATAAATTAATTTTATAAAATTAATATTATGAAATTCGATATAACATTTACTGATTTTTTTGCTAAGTAAATATGAGTACCAACAAATATAATATCTCACTGAACCCCATTAGGCCATTCGAAAACATTTATATGTATAACCTTACATATTATTATTAAAAAAAAATATATATTATGAAACATTAATTAATAGTATATGACGTGTGTGAGTACAATATTTACTAGGTATTATTTAGATATATTAATCTTTTTTTTTTATTATTAAAATATAATTAAACACATTTGGTAAAGCAAATAATTTTGATTAAAGATAATATAAACATAGGGAGACTAACATATATTAGGAGGGCACTCAGTAGTGCCACCCAACAGAAGATATATTAATCTTTAGATACAAGATATATAGACATATTATATAATTAAATCATATAAAATGTGCTCTGTGTAATACGATTTAATCTATTCATAATTTTCTTTTCTTATAGGTAGTTTTAGATTCTAAGAGATGAATATATTGATTTTACAATGATATTTTTCTGATTTATTGAATGTCAGTTATTACCTTTTAGAACAGTGACATTTTTAGATTTTCAACTTCTATAACTATTCTGAGAGGAAGGTAAATGTAGTTTGTAATTTGGGAAAATAAAAGTAAAAAAGGTGGGCAAGTGGATGTCACTCTGCTGTACAGTAGGTTACAAGTGGGTCACTGTAATGGATGCTGTTAAATTTGAATTCATAATGATATAATATCATTGTATAAGAAAAACGATTCTAAGCGAAAACGGCCAGCCAGCCTATGATATTACCAAGTATATTTGATGATAAAGTAAATTATATATAGCCTATTTACGTGGAACCTTGTTTTACCTTGTCGTAAAAATTCCCGTTTTCCTTAATTTTTATGTTGTTTTTTCCGTCGCTATTGAAAACTATCAGAATGTACTAACTAAATTTCCCATCGAACAAGATACTGTTGATGAAAATCGAGGCAGTTTAACTATCTCAAAACGGGATGACAGACACAAAAAATGAAAAAAAAAAAAAAAACACACATCATTGTAAAAGTCAATACATTCATCGTTCCCCTCAGAATCTAAAATTCTCAGTACAAATCAAAATAATGGGGGGGGGGGGGGTATAAAATGAAGAAGGGAAACGGGAATTTTTACTCAAAACCAGTTTTTGATAAAAGAAGTTTTCTTATTTTGTTGTAACTGAAAAACGAATAACCATAGACATCTACTTGAAATTAAATATTCACCAAATTCATTTATAAGCATTGTTTAATAGTATTTAGTCAAAAATCAATAAAGTTCAATGCAAGGTTCTTTATAAGTTTGTATAATGATACAGGTACATAGACATGATCTAGTTTTATAAGAATTTGAAGTAAAATGTTGACAAAATTTGTCAAAATCACGAATATTTGGTAGTTAAATGTGTATAGCTAAGACTTGAAAAATTAGTTATTCTAATTAATAATATTAGGTTTATTATAAGCAGTTCATACTGCAACCAAAAAATTTCAAAAATACATAAACACAATTTGTGTATGTACATTTTACGTTTAAATTTGGACGAAATCATATTTTACTTACGAAGAATAACGATGTTAGCAAGTTATTTTGATGTTTTCTTGGAGTATTGACACTTTTACGTACCTATATCAATTATTTTATTTTCAGTATGAACAATAAGATTTTCAAAATATTCTGTTAATAATTCTATGCTATTGTCTATATTTATAGTTTATACCGTATTACTAATAGTGAAATAAATGACTATAATAATTAATTGCCTTAATTATATATTTATACTGTTGTCCGCATCACAACGAAAACCATATATAATACAAACGGAGACATCTTAAATAAATAACTGCTTCTACCTTTCCATTGTGTAGTGTCAACTTCTAATATTATATTTTACGTAGTTTTATCCCACGATGAAAATTCTTTTGGCACGTTGCTTTGATATTTTATTCATAGGGGAGGTAGACATTCGCTCAAAACGTTATCATATCCGTTGCATTGTACTGTGCATAGTAATGAGTCTTTGTCTCTAAAGGAGGGGTCTCGTCCTTGTATGAAACAAGCTCTAATATGAATACGGATCGTATGACAGAATGGTTTTTCGAATCATTTCTATATTCGATATCTCTATAGGACATAAGCTCTATTTTATGGAGGACTCGTAGCTATAAATCCTTCAGATTGAGGTTAGAAGCGAATCTAGTACTGGCCAAATGCCTTAATGACGTGTATTTATAAATATATATCAATCATATATTATTTGATAATAATATATAATATACTGCAGTATACCTATAATTTATAAATAAAAGTAAAACATAATACAATAAATTTTAAATTAAAATCTTTATCGGCTGCATTGCCAGCACCTATACGTATAGTTTGTCGAACATTATAATATATAACGACCACTAAAGTCATTGTTTCCCAACTTTTTTGACACTTTGGGTCACTTGAATAACTTTTAATAAGTCACCTTGACTTTACTTTTTTTTTGTTCTTGAACAATGATCGCATTTTCAGCAGATTTTTGACTGTATATATACAACAAATTAAACAATAAGTCTTTCTTTGGAAAGCGGTATTAACAACGATAAACATACATTATTATTATCTTATCTACCGCATCCACAATATTCAACTGTCAAGCATGAATGTACCCCTGTGACAGAAACAAAAATTCGGGCATAAAGTTATAATGAATATTACTTTTTTTGCAACATTGTGTTTATATTTTTAATTTTCAAAGGAAAAATATTGCAAAGGAAAAATTTTAAACGTGGTGAACCTTCGAAGGCAGGCCCGTGAACTATGAATATGCAGGAGTAAAATCAATCGGATTATTGTTTTTTTTTTATCAATATTATTAGAAGTATAAATTATAAATAATACTTGAAATACCAATTGATGGTTTATGAAATATATTTTATTAATTATTAATTATGATCGATTTATTTTTAGTATTGATTGTATTAATAACTACTGATTAGAGAATCGATAACTTTTTAAGAAATTTTGTTTCGTCGTTTTAAATTAGTTTGATAGATACTAAAATAATAATATGTTATTTTTTAAAAACGTATAATATAAATGGATTGCTTGAGAATTACATCCATACATCAATGTGACTACGACTATATATTTTTAAGTGTTAATTATTTCAAAATTTTGTTTTTTTTTTGTTTTACTAAATTTGGTAAATAAACAATTCCAAACTACATTATTTTAAATATGATTTATTTATGATTTAAATTATTTAATACCCGATAGTTATGATGTCTAATTATTTTAACGTTAAGTAATGCATATGAATAAAAAAACACTGATCTCTTAGTATTTGGGTAACAATAAAGTTTAAGGTTTTATAAGCTAATCAAAAAGCATACTCCCTATATGAATTGATTGTACATACTAAGCTTATTATTATAGAGTAATTCAACTATACTGCCTAATGATATATCATTATTTAATTTTTAAATAGAATGCTAATTATTTATTAAACAATTAAGATAAGATAAGATAAAATAAGACATTATATCATATTAAATAATTTAATAATCACATATTTTTAAGTTAGACAGTACACTTATTTAATAAAAACGTTCACAAAGCTATACTAAATCATTATAAAATATGTTCATAATTATCACAGCAGTCACTCTCCATTAACAATAAAACTTTTTTCGTTTTGTGACAATCCCAACTTCTGAGTCTTGAAATGTACATTTAATTTTGTATTCTCAATATTTATATTATTATAATAAATATTTTAAAAGCCACAAAATCGAACACCCATCAAATTATCACGAAACAATATCAGTTATTTTATTTTGGTATCTACATTCTAATAACATTTTAATTAAGGATTACCTGCTTATCTGATTTTACTGATTTTACTGAAAAACTGTTCCAAAGGAAATTCATATAAGAATATAAGAATAAATAATAATATACACATTGTACATCGTAGTTACATATTATTGTGATTTGAAAATAATTTACAATGACCTACAATACTATATTCACAGTTAGCCATGCTTAAAATAAATGGGTTTTAGTTGTACGTATACTAATGTGTGTTATGACTTATGAGTTATGACATGAAAACTAGGGTAATATCCTACGATGAGACTATTTTATGAATATCTCATAATTTGAATGAACACTTTTTTACCAATTCAGAGAAAAGCTGATAATCTTTTACAAGTGTATAACACTGAATGGAACAATTTATATTTAAATTTATCTGAATAACTTTTTATTGTTTTATTTTAAAATGAAATGTGTGTGTGCGTCGATAACGACAGTTGATAATGATGGTGATAATATTATGAGTAATGATGAAATGGTTGAGAAAAAGCGAGTGCACTTTAGACTTATAAGTTATATTTAAGGTCAGAGACGTGAAACTGTGTAATTTTAACTACTTTTTCATTTATTTTAAATTCTAAATCCTACTCAAAATAATATTCACATGTACGATGTGCCTTACTGACGTCTGCATGTAAATAATAAATACAAGCATAAAATTCAAAACGTGTGCATACATAAGTGCGCTGGCGTACAGATTTGTCTGCAACGTATAAATCAACGCGATGAGTAGAAAAAAAAATATATTTTTACCTTTAAGCTAAAATTATACGTACTCTGAGGTACCTCTATATATAGGTCGAGGTAAAGTGTGATAGGGCTACTTTCTAATGCGATATTGTCACATAATGCGGATGTATCGATAAAACCGTATTATTTACGACCCGACCAGGAAAACCCATATCGAGTGAATTTTTTTACTACGTAATTCTTTCATGAAAAAATTACCTTGGAGCTTATACTTGCGTTATTTAAAAACTTCATTCCACATAATTGATAACCCATCACTTTGTTGGACCGTAGTTAGTTTAAGCTAGTACATATTTTTGTAGAAACGATTTGTACTTGTTTTATCGTAATGATGGATTTTAGATATTTTATACTAAATTATAATCATGGCAAAACGCCAAAACTAGTAAAGTCATATTATTAAAAACGGTCTAAAAAATTAGTTTTTAATTGGCAATTAATACGCTTTTAAACCATGAATTTAAAATTTCATACGTGATATTATTTACTGCATATTATATACTTTTATAGTGTTTCTGAATTTCCGTACATTTCTAGTCAGTTTTGATAAGTTTATCCGCTAAATTATAACATATCAATTATATTTGAAAATACGTCGAATGGATATATTACTAACATCATAACATCTACATTTAATTAGTTACTTAATTCTAAGTATTATTTTTAAATAGTATATATTTTTAAAAGTGGTGATGATATCGATTTAAGTCATCGTCATGTTGAAGAATGGGTTTTATTAAAACATTTATATATGTCACATAATATTGTTTTTCAAAGATTTTTTTTTTGATACGGTTCATTATTTTAAAAGTCAATCATAATAAAAACAATAAACCTATGCCTATTTAGTTATAATTTATATTTTATTGTTATTATTTTATATTATTAAATTTGATTTAAAAATCTTAAAATTTTAAAATTTAAAACTTTTATTACTTGGAATTATAATAAATAAATTAAGAAAGTTTGAAAGTCATTCTAAAGTAAAATTAATGACGAATCAACCAAAGATTTTTTTCAGTCAGTTATAGATGACAGCGCAAATGTGTATGGAAATTACGCGATATGATAGGTTTGTACGCATATTAACGATTATTTTCACATATATTGACATCGACCATATTACGCAATCGTTCTCTCCACAGTGCTTGTACCTATTGAACACCTTATAAAATTTATAAGGTGTTCATATTTAATATGAACTGTTTTTAAACCATATAAAAACTGCAATATAATAATTTTACTTAATTAAAGTTCTATTTTTTATTTGTTTTTGCGGCGATAGGTACCACATTCAACATTTCAGCATTGTACATATAATTACAATATAATGTAATAAACTATTACTTAAAGTCTGACGTCGTAAAAACGTACAAAGTTTATAAATAAAATATTATTTTTACTGGACTTATGTTATGTTAACTCAATTATCCTACTATAAAAAAAATTCAGAATCCTTTAAGACACTCTAAATATATTGGATTTTAAATTTTTTAACTTTTTTTTTTTAATATTATGACTAGCCGAAAAAAAATTATCGAAACAAAAAACAGAATATTCTATTTTAAACCGAGTTCATAATTTTGTTAGTATATATGCACTTAATATTATACATTATGATTGATTTTTAAATAAAACTAATATTTAAATTTCATATTATACTGTGAAATTAAATTAAATTCAAATTTTACTGATCGAAAAAAATTAAATCGAAATAAATCACACATCGTTTCATAGCTTACTGTTTCCAGGTGACTAAACGTTTTAAAAATAAATCCTAAATGCATAAAGTGTGTTTAAATGTTGTCTAAAATAAAATTGATTTAGGTCTAATTATTCTGGTTACGTATTCCAAGATACTTTTCATGTAAACATTTGAGATCAGTGTTCACAAAGAAAAATGACATGGATTCAGTAAAGGGCAAGGAGAGATTAATAGTTTAATTGCGCAGATTATTAGTAAGCCGTTGCGTCTAAAAAATCAATACATATTAATGTGCCGAATTACATTTGTAAATTGCATGGTTTAATTTTTATGTATTCTCAAACAATTGGTAAATAAGATTGATTATTTTAGCATTTTTAGAACATTGTTTTTGGTAGTACCTATAACTTATTAGTTTTATTAAAACATTTTTTTTTATCTTTTTAGGTGAACATTAATAAATGATACATTATTATGGATTTTTTCAAGAACTACTTTTCCACATTTTTTTTTTTTCGTTTTCCCCATTGCTTTAGAAATTACTGGACATTTTCAATTTAGAACTCGTAAAAGTATCAACTATAGATTTACTTTCCAACTAGAAAATATATTGAAGTTTAAAACCACAGCATGTTTTCTATACTAGGTATATATCGTGTAGGTACTGTGTACACAATATACACAACAAAAATAAAATACATTCGTATTTTCACACTCAGAATTTAATATATATAAAGGAGACTTATAAATAAATAGTGAAATCTACAGAGATAAATTTCACTTCGACGATTATTTAATTTTGTTAAACATCGTCATAACCCTTGAGAGTATACAACGTAATTTTGAATGAAAAATGCATTACTTAAATTCTTTAATGACATTTATAATATAGTTTCCTTGTCAAGATCTATGTTTAGGATAAACATTTACACTAATTAATTAACAATGTTTTACTAATGAACTGAATCAATAAATGAATGGAGTAGCATCAAATATCAAAAATGTTTATGACATGCTATAATTTATTATTTAAAAGTAAAGGTATTACATCTAGTCGATATATTTATATAAAATGCTTATATTGTTATATTTATTAACTTTTCTTATATCAAAATAACAAATGTATATTATATAAATCGTGTATGTCATACTTTCATTTGGAATCAAAATACAAGTATTTTGTGTTAAATTAAAGCATATATATAACACGATGATCAAATTTATAAATGAAAAACTATTATTTGAATTTAAAAGCTATAAGATGTAAAAAATATAATAGTAATTTATTAAAGTAGACCAATCATTGTCCTATTTGTAAAATAGAAACTCACGAATATGCTCGTCAGTTTAATAGTAAAACGAAATTCTTTGTGGCTAAGATAATGATAAAAATCTCATAATTGTGTTACAATTAAAGAGATGTTCGTTTTTATTATATATAAGGTATTATTTTTATTTTTTTATATATTAAAGTTTGATAGAATATACATAAATTATATATTTCAAGTAGGTGCAAAAACATTCTAATTAATTTCATTTTTGGGGATTTAAATAAAGATGTTTTTTTCTGCTTTCAATGTCTCAAGTAACTTAAAGATAATCGCATAACATAATAATATTTTCCTTTGTCTTATTCTGTTTTTTAAATGTGTGCAAAAGATTTTTAAAAATGTTGTGAACCGTGGAACGTGCATTGGACACTTATGTATTGAATGTCCCAATAATAGTGTTTGTGAAACCCTTTTTTTTCTCAGTTAATGGATTTTATTTTTAAGTCGGCAATAGCATTGATGTCCCAACACGACTTTTGAAAAAAATGTAAGGCTGCTCATTTCTGCTTTTGTCAATTATATAGCGCATGTGTGGTTTTTTTAATGACACTCGTGTCATTTTACGACTTGAAACGCAGAGTAATCCAAGGAAATTTAATATCTTCCGAACGACTTATATACAACTACTTGAGCGTCATTGCACGAACTATTACCACCGTGTACGACGAGTGGAACGAGTGAGCGATTTCTTCCAGCGCCATCACAGCGTATTTTCACTACCTACTTGTCTCCCATTTATTTTCGCATATTTTTGGAAAGAATATTAATACCGTTCAACTGTATTTTAAACATATTCCTTTCGAATTTCCCGTCAAGAACATGGTAGCATACACAACGCCTTCGATTCTCCCCATTTCAATGGAATAAAACCGAAATACGTTCGTTTATTTTAGAAATATAAAAATGTATACGTTTCTGCTGTAGAAATACCATTTTTTTTCATCATTACCACTACATTCGATTTTCTAGCTATTTATTTCGTCTTGAGCTATATATAAATAAAGAGTCCCATATGTTTACTTTGTGCCTCACCCAAACGCGACCTCCCGCGCATATTGGTAACAATCTAAGACATAAACGGAAAAACACATATACGTACAAGTTTTAAACATTATTCAGTATATTAAAAAAAAAAAAAAAACATAACTAAAGGCTATATTATAATAAAAAGCATTCCAAGAGAAAACCATTACATTTTTCAATATCTATTTTCAAAGACAATCCCATTTTCAACATATTTATAGTTTATTGTTTCCAATTAAAATGTTCAACTTCAGTACACCTAAGTAATTGAGAACAACTATACCTATTGGACATTGAACAATATTGTTTCAAAAAATACCATTTTATATTTAAGTTATATATATTGGAGAACTAATCAATTTAAATAAACTGCTCGTGCGTTCATTGAATCAAATATATATTTTTTTCTTCGTCTAATCGAAGTAAGAGTACATGATGGAGTATCATATATTATAGGTACCTAATCATATTTACTAAAATCACAGAGCATAAAACGTTCAAGTTAGGTTAGGTTTCTTAGATTTTAAAAATATTTTATACATGGATAATGATTGAAAGCTAAAATATATTTATTTTAAATACTAAATTAGAATTGAATTAATATATTTGTAGTGATATTAATAAACAAATTAAATGTGGATATAAAGTGATTAACTAATAAATTAGATGGGCAGGTAAGTACTTTGTAATATACTAATAAGATAATTATTAGATAGTTAAGTTTTAAAAATTAGTGATTACGGTGTAATTATTTTGGAGAAAAAAGCTACAACTTTTCAGTGTTCAGATAATATTATTAAGAATTTTTCGAATAAATGTATACTAAAAATAATGTTGAAGGGTTAAAATATAGTGTGTAATATAAATAACACGAATATAAATCTTAGTATTAAACAATCAACTTTTTCTAATTTAGCTAGTGTTGAACTATTTTACTTAAAAATTCTAAATCTGTGCGTAAAAATCTGGGTAAATAGTATTCATAGTAAATATATATTGTAAATTTGGATGCGTAACATGTAAAATACTCAGGAATTTATTTTCATTGCAAAGAATAATAAATTAATCAATAAAAAGAAATTCATTATTTAGGTGCAATAATATGAAACTATTATAATTGTGTCATTCTATCGTTGCAATAGTATGAAGTTTTATCTACTTAAATAATGATAATATTTAACATGTTTTCTTAAATTTACATATTTTCAGTCATTAAATAAAAATGTTTACCATACAAAACCAATAAAAATAATTTTGAGCTGAACCTAAGTTTAATGAAAATAATATTTTTTTTATCAATTGACTTTATTACTACTTTTTTCGAAAACACTTTTTTAAATAATGTTTAGGGTAACCTATACTTATCCATTTTTTCGTATTAATTAAAATACAAAGTTATACTTGTAATAGGTTATTGACTAAATACTGTTTAGTATCACTTTGTTACAGTAAAATGTATTCCATGAAATATCTGAGACAAAATTTAAAAAAGTAAAAAAAAACAATTAAATAAAGTTAAGTATGCAAAATGTTTAAATTGAATTTTGTTATGATCCGTAAATAACATTATGTGTATGTAATTAAAGAAATAATCGGTACCAATTAGTATGAATAAATAAAAATTGTGAAACCATTTGAACACCAATTCAATAATAAAACAATATCAAAATTTAATTTCAAAATGTTAAATTTAAATTACAGTACATATAATAAGTTATTTATTTTTTAATACGTGAAAATTAAAGAGAATCACAAGATAATATTATTCAAAATATCATAAAAATATTTTACTCAGCATATATTCCATATTTTAATTTTATTGAAATATACCTTTATGTCTTGAAATTATATTAGATAAAATCAATAACAAATTCTCTTGCCATACATAGCTTTCAAAATATTTCTATTATTTGTCAATTTATACATTGCAAAGACTCCAGAAATTTGACTTCTCTTTTATTTTCATCTGGAATTCCTTATTGGAACCATTGATACATAATATAAATTGTTCTACTGTCTACTTACTACTGTACATTTTTGTATACGCTTCATACATGAATTCAATACGTATTTTGTCAATATGTTATAGGAGTGTATTATATGCATTATAGTAGACATATACATTATTATTTTCTTGTGAATCGAGGTATATCCGAATATTTTCTACTTTAGGAAAATTGACTATTTATTACAGATCATGAGGCTTTAGAATATTCTGGAAATAAGGATCGTATACTGCAAAGCTAATTTTATTGATTGATTGAATTTTTTTTTTCAAAAACATATTTTCTTATGTCTCATAGATTAAGTTTTATATTCAACTAATTTAAAACTTTTAATATTTTAATGATAGTTATCAATAATTTATAGACTTCAACAATAATAAACTATTTTTAACTATTTTATGTAGGTACAACAACTAATTTGTATATGAATAGATTATACGTTTTGTATGAAAATATCCCAATTTATTCATAACAAGTGCCTGAAAATCCAATCAGCGTATTTATTAGAAATTAAATGTAATTCATAATGGTTTTATTTAATTTTTAAGGAACAGTAGATACCTATTAAAAGTTAACCTCGTGCCATTATAGTTAGGTACATATTATAATTTTAAAATTATTATGCGTTAAGTACTTAAACCATATGGTATTATGGTCTAGTCAATATGATTAACAATATACTTTTTCATTCCAAAGGCAAAATAGTTAGTTTATTTTATTTGAATGAATTTTGTTTTGTATGTTTTTATGTAGGTCTTCTAAAATAAAAAGTATAGGTTTAATGTTAAATCATAAACATTGAACAGCCGTTAACAGAGTTAATAATGTAGAGAAATAAAATATAGTGAAGAAGTTTGAATATGATGACAAGTATATGTGAATACACATACACACACACACACACACACACAGGTTGCAAGACCAAAATATTGCTTGTGATGTTAAGGAATCGTTAACACTGCCGCCGATGACCCATCGGAAGACGGTGTCGGGTGTTATCGATCGGCCAGAATAATAGTAGTGGTAGCAGCAGTAGTATTATGGTATCCTGTCTACATAACGGCTTCCGGTGCCAACAATCTAGCGGCACACGAGAAGCAGTCGGCCCGCCGCCGCCGCCGTTAATCTGCTTACGAATCGCACTGACTAAACTTCGGAATAATTTGTCCCTTTTGCTCCGAGTCGGACTATATGCGAAGACGACGACTCCATCGCCGCTGCCGGGCTATCCTGCGCGTGCCACACGATACAACCCTTTTGTTCCCGTGCACATTATTATTGCCTTTGTTAATCCCGCGTATACTACCCCATGGGCGAGTTGGCCGCTGCCGTTTCTGCCACCTGCACCACACCACACTGGTGGTGTAATAACGAACATATTAAACTCCCGTCCCGTGAAAAATATATAGGACGAAACCAAGGACCGAGCCGATGGATCCCTTTTCATACGTGTACAAGTGTATTTCTGGGTTTTCGTTCATATAACGCCATAATGATAATATTATTATGGTGCACTCCGCGCCGCCAACGAGCAAATTACGTTTGCACCGAACCATTACACGTCTCTATATAGTCCATGTTGATAGCATTTTACACTAACAGACTGCACGTGAAATACAGGATCAGTACACGAAATGGTGATATTTGTTACTGTGTGAAGATATTTTAATCAAGTTCACGTGCGTATAGAGTTCGGACCATGTGACTTGTACAAATCGCTTAATATCCGCGTATTTTATGTAATATAATATAGTACAATATAGCAGAGTAGTATTTCATAAATATATTTTAGCGAATACACGTTTCGAACAAGCAATTACATTTAGTAATTTTAAGGATTTTCAGCATGTTTGATTGTGTTTTAAGAAAATTTGAACACAGATGCACAAAACACCAAAAAAACAAGAAAAATAAATATATATATACAAATAATAATATTAAACTAACATTATTAAGTTAAGTTTTTACAAAACAATAATTGGGAATATTTATATTTGGAAGGAGAAATAATAATCAACGTGAACTTTTAGTTGGGTTACTCTTTAAAACTTTGTGGGACCGAGTCCTATCAGGCAATCCCTAATTTCTGCGTTTGCATCGTATAGATGGGTATAATATCACTGTAATACATAACTATATTATAATTTATAAATAATTCTTATTACTTAGTCACACTATTCAAGTCTTAACCGGTACGGAAAAGCAGGATGAAATATGTCACACCACGATCGAGTTAATCATAATTCACCGAATGAACCGTGTGATCAAAATCAGCCAAGGATGGCTCCTCACCATCCTTTTAAATACAAACTATTTATTATAGTTGAAATTATTATTACAATATTAATGTAACACCATTATTGTTGACGATAACAGCTAACCTATATCAGTGAAAGAAAATACTTTTTCGTACGGGAATTTAGGTATTAATTTTATACAAATAATGGACGTTTCCTGAAACATCGATGTGCTTAAGATCTATGCAACATTTTAATCAAAATATAAAATATGCAAATTGTTTACTTTTGCTAATTAAAAGAAAAAATGATTGTATATGGTATCACTACATATTACCGTAAAGTGTGTTTTTGGAGAAAAATGACATCAGTACCGGGTGCTTAAATGGTCGTTGTGTAATGTGCAATATTACTATAATACTAACGCTTTCTTTACGGAAATAGAAATATTAAAAAAAATCTTCACGGAATTTATGTAAGTGTATAATAATTTTACAGTTTTACTGTAAAACACTGCTTTTTTAAAACTTTTTTTTTAATTCCAATCACAATAAATGCCATTTTCAAAAAGCTTAATACCCAAAATAAAATATTATGCTTTTAACAGCGAAAAAGTGCAAGTCACTAAGAAAAATATTTTTCTTTCTTCGGGATTCAACAAAACTAAGTTTTAAATAAAATTTTTTTTAAATAAATTGAACACATATTATATTAAATGATACAGAACCCATTTTCGTCTAATAAGGTTCGTTTCAACCGAATATAAATAAATAATTTTGATACTTTCATTAGAAAATTTAACGATTCAGCGTAAGATATTATAATATATTATACTATTTTTACAAACATATTGATAAGTTATTTTTTTCTATCTGTAGTCTGTACCTTGGTATGAATATTTTTATTTTAAGAATTATATAATAAAAATTATAATATTAAATTATTTGAGTAATATTTCAATCAATATCATAAACACGTAACACATATTTATTTCACGTAATTCTCAACTAATGAACAAATATTTAACTGTAGGTAGCTTTATTTTATTATATTTAAATTTCAAGAAACTGTATTCAAATAATAATAAATTAGGAACATTTGCTTAAATTAAATATACAAAATATTTAGTATTTTAGTTATTATCTTATTTAATTAATTGCATAGGAATTTTAAACATTATTCGTTTCTTAAATTTTTGTGGTTTGAAATTACGTATGTTAACTGCAAAGTTATGTAGTAGAATAAAATGGCATAAAGTTGGTGGAATTAGTGGGTTGAAATTGTGGAAGACATTTAGGTTTTAGCTGGAATGCTGTAGGTATGTGTAGTTATTTTCTTTTGTATTTTGAATAATAAAGTGTTTCACTCCTTTCGAATATTTTTTACAATTTGTTAAATGCAGTTAAATGCGGGCATTACACATACAGAAATATTGAAAGCTAGACAATATTGTGAGATAGAAGAGCTGGCGTGGTGAGAGGGTGTTGATGGTATCCTAAACATTGTATGGTTCAATATTGTGAATGAGGGGATGGTAGAATAGGTTATTCGGGTTATATTATAATATTATTCTACTTCTATTATTTGTGGAGTAATTTATTGAATGTATATGCGAATGAGTGAATGCAAGTATACATATTATATATTTATATAATATCTATGTATTGATGAATAATATAATGTTTATAATTGTTCATTCTTTATTTTAAAAGATTATTCATAATTTGAGGGATATCTATTTTGGATTGGTTCGATGAACGATATTACAACTTTACTGTACAATGTGTTTTATAAACAGTAAATTGGTCAGAGCGGCGTTTATTGACAGGTAAATTTATAATGAAAGGAATTTGTGAGATGTATAAAATAAGTTTAGTGTTAGTCATAGTAACCAGAAACTCAATGTTGTCACACTTAGACCTTGTATAACCAAGCACCGTAACTTATTGGTATGGACTTTACAACTTATATATATATATATATATATGTCAGGATCCATCTACTTTAAGTTTAATTTAATACTGGAATGTGGGCACATAATAATTTGTTTCACGAAGGAATATAGTATTGAAATTAGGAAAACTATTGACCTAACGAATAAGTTCAGGATGTGGATACCAAATACAAAATAACCATCATAAACAGTATTATTCATTAGAGTCAAATCTTCAAACCTAGTCTAAAGTTTTCATAAATAAAGTATACTTTGGGCTGAATATTGTATATAATATTGATATGATTGTTAAGTATGTAAATTATTTTTAAACTATGTATACCACAATGTTAAATAATACTATTTTGTGTGGTATTATTAATACCACACAAAATAGTTTATATAGGATTTAGTCATTAGGATCTTGAAAGAGAGGTAGGTGATATACGACAGTTCTATTTATCCTTTTAACTTACCTACATGGTTCGTACTTATAGTGTGACTTTTTAATATTTGTTGAGTTTATTATTTTTAAAGCGTAACTTTATGGAAAAAACGGCCGAGTGTTGATTATGTGGTCTTCATTGTTGGTCTATGTGTCAGCCGTTGTTGTTGGTTAGGTTAGTTGTTACTTGTGGACTGGCAGTTCTTGTCGAGCCGTACCCAGCAGATTGTTTTTAAGTGTTTGTTTAAGATGAGAGACCATTCCTACCTTTTTCTTGTGGCCATTGGGGCGTGGGGTGAAAATCTATTTGGAGTGGTCAAAGATGTATATAGGTACACAATATATATAAAATATATTGTATACTGTTTCATACATATAATATTATATAGAAAATGTTGTTGTTGTGAATGTTCATGTAACATGAGTTTCTTACTAGTGACTAAGGTAATAATATGGTGTTATTTTTCTTTATTTTTGTATTGGTATTATTAGTGATTGTACAATTCATTATATTGTCCAATTACCTACTTTTAAGTTATAATTATATTTATAACTGTATGATAATTGTACAACAGTGAGATTGATTGCAGTTGATTTAGTGTTCAAACGTATGCGCCTTGAAACAACATTTGGCCAAATTTGTTTTATTTCTTTAGTGAACATACGAAATTTCTTCATACAATATGCTGTGAAAGTGTGAAATACCGAACAAACCTAATGAACCGAACACAAACTGCTTGAGAATACTGAATAGATGTTTTCTATTGAATGATGTATATAGTCCAATAGAATCGTGTAAAATAGTGATCTTTGTTTCGATTTAACACTTCATAAATTCGTTGAATTCACCATCCAAAGAGAATTGAAAATTTATATTCAGCCATTAAATATATTATTTTTTTTCACACGTACGATGTTTTTTGGAATCATATTATGGTTTAAACCATATGACGTGTCGCGACACGGTAAAGTTTCATTTTACACACTAATAGATCTTTTGTATTATTTCAAATAAATAATTTGTGAGATATAATAATATGTAAGAACAAATAAGTTAGTATAACCATCAGTTTAAAATGTAATATAAATTATGATATATTATTTTGTTTGGGTGTCTGTAATGGCGTTTTATTTTTAATGAGATATGTACAATGATGTGTAATGGTTTTATCCAGTATTTAGTGTAGAAAATAAACTTCAAAAATTTGAAAAGATATTTTAAAAATGTGTTTATGCCTTAGTTTGTTCGACCACATTACAATAATATTCTAACTAATAAGATACAACTAAAAACTTTTTGTATAATATTTTTGTAATGTATATAAAAACGAATTGTTTTTCAAAAAATGTATTATAAAATTATTACTGGTAAAAATGATACCTACCTAATTTATTTATTTTTAAATAATTCTATTTTAATGGCACCCATAGTGCAATAGGTACCCAATTTTAAAAATACGAGTATGTATATAAACTTTTTTAAATTATGAACAAAAATATAATAATTTAGTATAAACCTATCTATATTCTATATTTTAAAGAAAAAACCTACAGATATTGGTGGAATAAAAATAAAATAAGATAGTTTTAAATTTAAATTTATATTATATAGTTCTACGATCGTTATCAATGATAATACGCTAAAAAACAATGTTTAGTTAATAATTTACTAAATAAATTTTTAATATATTGTTTTGGTATCCTTTATATTATTGCTGTAATAATATTTATGACTATAATAGTAAACATTTTTAGTTTTTCTTAACAAAAATATTATTATAGACGTGAATTTTGTTCATTAGTAACAAAAATAAATAAATAATTTTCCCAGTAAATTATTTCTATGAAAAAAAATGTTGAAACGTTTGTTCTTCGATACTGAATATCAGCTTTTTGCTCATTGTTGAAGTTAGTTTTAGGTGTATTATATACTTAGTAAGACGAAAATACCATTAATTTTGATTTTGCGCAAAAAGCGCATAATAGTTTTGTAACGCACAGTGTTACCTTGCCATAATTAAGATAAGCGGAATTTGGTGCTAAAATCAGTAAAGTTTGAATTAGCACAATAAGAAACCAGTTTGGGCTTATTTAGGTATTTGGCGAAACACCGTACTTCAGTACCATTTGTATCAAACAAAATTGACACAATTCAATATTTTGTTATCTCTTCTAAAAATATGAGCAGATTAATTGGGATGTATTTTCACACCTTAACTCGACAAAAAGTACTTATACAGTTTGAAAATGTATTAAATGAGACACTAACATTAATTATTATTAATAATATCTTCAGTATCCAGTGGTATGTTAAACTATATAGATAAAACTATGGATATCTATCAACTTTAGATGTAATGTATGGTACATATAGGCACTATGTGTTATACGAAACGTAAAATATAAGAATATACATTATGAACTAACATTTTTCGATACTTTTAATAAAAATATTAATATGCTGTGTTTATATTTTAATTTTTTTTTTTTAAATCCAATTCAAAATTAAGTAATTATCAGTTGTATCATTTTTTTTTTTTTGCAAGATATAATAATATTACTATGAAAAATAAGTTTTTTTTGAAACTTATTAAAACTTTACAACGAATTCAAAGTATTGAACTATATAAATAATTAATAAATTACTTTTATCAGTTCTTATTTCACACGTTTTAGATTCTGAGCAGACCAATGGATGTATTGATTTTACAATGACCGATATTAGTTTTTTTATTTCAACTTCCGTATCTTTTCCGGAAGGAAAATTAAACTAGTTTTATGAATTCGGGGGATCAAAATTTAAAATGTCTAGTATTCTAGTTTTCAAAATTAATAAGAAAAACGAAAAAATAATAAGGAAAAACAGATTTTTGTTTTTGATGAAATTCTAAAAAAAATTACTGTAGATATATTTTCGCTCAGTAACAAAAAACTTGGAAATGTAATACGAGGTTCCTCAGAAGTTGTTGTAAGTAGAAATTACAAAAAGAGTTTGAGCGTAAATCCGCAATATTTTTTTATGAACGTCTGAAGTTAGAATTTTGACAAAGTTTCGTAGAAATCACGAAAAATTGCAAAATATTTTGAGTTAGAAATTCATAAAAATTGTTTTTTTATAACTTAGAATTTGAAAATGTAATACAAGATTGTCTATCTTTATCAAAAAAAATGTCTACTGGAAAGTCAAATTATATTTTTATAAGCATCAAAGTTAAAATTTTAACAAAATGTATTAAATTGAAAATTTATAAATTATTTTCTTGTTAACATGTATAAAACGTTGACATTTTTATAGCCGAGAATTGAAATAATTTCACTATTGTAAGACAAGGTTCCATGTAAGTAGTTCATTCTGTAACCAAAAAACCTTAAAAAAATATATAAACATAGTTTTTTTTTTATAGTTACTTTTAGTTCAAATTTGGACGAAATTACATATTATTAAAACTAAGAATAACGATTTAAGTTATTCTTTTGTAATTTAAAAATATTTTTCGTGGGTACTTAAAACTTTTACAGTAGGTATATTATTATATTTTATACACACAATGATATTTTCAAAAGCAATTTTTTCGACCAAAAATGAATTTAACCGTAGTAATGCCTAATAGTAAAATAAATAACTTTAATCACGCAATAATATGATAAAATATACCATCTTAAGTAATATGATAGGCTGACAGACCGTCTTCGTTCAGAATCGTTTTTTTGTAACAACGGGTTTAATATAACTGAATTCAAATTTAATACATCCTAATGTAACTCTCTAGACACCAGCTAATACAAGCAGAGCGTTACCCACCCACTTACCCGCCTTTTAACTTTTAATGTTGTTGTTGTAGTTGCCTATACACAATTTTTATCTAATAAATAAAATGTATAAAGGCAACAAAACTGTATCTCCGAAATTCTTCTAATGTCGACACTAACACATCTAATTGGATACATTTTTTTTATAATTAAATTAAATGATTAATCGTTGAATTTTATTTACAAAAAATGAAAATTTAACGGATACGGTGTGTAAAATCCTATATTTTGTCTAAATACCTATATTTCATAATTTATTATTTTTATTACTATTAGTAATTTATTTTTAAATTAGTTATACGGTAGATGGAACTAATTTACTTATTTATGACATCAGCGTTATTAATCTAATAAATAATAATTAACTAAATTAGTTTCATTATCTAAGGTTATGGAAAATTAGTTGACGAAGACCAGTTTCTTTTATACATTTAATGGGTGTATTGACTAGTTTTGTTGAAGGTGTGATTCTTAAAAAAATTTCTGGATGTTGATTTTCGTATCGTAATTCGGTATAGGTAGGTACTATCGGAATTTTAAAAGTATGTGTTGGAGATAATGTACCACAAGCTGGGTATTGAAGTGAATCTTTCTTGGTCATGATGTATCCGTGTGTTATGCGAGTGTGGCCTATTCGTAGGTGGTTAATTGTTACTTCGTATTTTCTTGATATTATGACGGCCAGAACCACGGTAATAAAATAAACATTGATTTTTCTATTCAATTATGTGATTGGATTTATTTTAATTTTTTATTCGTAGTCCGATATAAAAGCATAAAGCATAATTTTAATCCGGTAGCATCTTTAGCTTTTTGATCAGTTTAAAAATGTCCTATTATGCCGTCATATCCATAAATTCGTGAAAGAGATACATACATTTTATTTTGACAATAATATACTTTTACCAGACATTTAATATTTCTATCGTTCAATATCACGAATAAACCAGACTTTTGATGTATGAGTATACATATTCGTAATCAGAGTATGAGTGAATTAATTCACGAAAAATGCTTTTATAAATGTTTGTATTCGTGGTATTTTAGTTGTGAATAGTGTGTTTTAAATTAATTAGGTCGTTATTAAATTTCCAAGAATGTATCATTTTGTGGAACTAATCAAATTAGATCCGCGATATTTTGTATACATTTTGAAAGCGGTAAATTGAGTGTCGTGAAAAAAAGGTTACGTAGAGTAGGTTAAGTAGGCTAGCAAGTTGGATCTCGGCTGCTACCACGTACCTACCAACCACCGATTGTACAACAAATGGTAACGAATCATCTCATTCGTGATTAAACTGACGCCCACATCCTAATAATTTATATTAAATATTCATGTTACCCAGTTTTTCCATTAGTTTTTTAGCTTTTCCTAATTTATTGTTTTGACAAGTTATAATTTTATGACGTCAGGCACAAAAAAAAATATTATAATACATTAATTATTTTAAAATAAATACATTCATTACGCTCTGCATATACTTATTTTTGAGTCAAATTAAATTTGCTGGTCTGGGAATTGCCAGAGTGAACAGACACGTAAACTCGCCTATCATAGACACTCGTTCTAAATGTTTAGTATGTAAGAGCAATAACTAAGTCGATTCTGACTCACTGCCACTGCCTTAATTTTCTGCACTGCCTAATATTTCAGATCGTTAACTAGGATAAACTTTATTGTTTACTAACCAAGGGTTGTACACCCACCAATCTAAAAATAAATCAAATAACATTTCGGTGCACATAATTAATGTTTATACTATTAGTATGGAAATATGGAATTACCTTCAAAGTGGAAAATTGAACGTATGTCTGGTCTTAAAGGCGACATCAGAGTATTCATGGTATACAACAAAAAAACCACAAACATTGACCTGCTCAGAATCTAAAATAACAACCAACAAAGATTATCATACTACATTAACACAAAAATGTCAGAAACAATCAACTTATCACAAACACACTATCGATTATGGTCAATATACCCGGTAATTATCCAAATTTATTGAATTTTTATCAATCTACGAATTAGTAGACGATTTACGATTAAAAACTTATAGTCTCGTGATATGCATTCTCCCAGACAAAACTGACCATATAGTTTTTATTATATTTTTCAATCAGTCTTCATTATTCTATGACATTACCACGTCTGAGATATATTTATTGATATGTAATAATTTGGTAGTCAATACAATAAAGGATCGACTTTCAAAACGATGAACTTTTTATTCCAGAGTAGTTAAAATAAATTTAAACAACAAATCTTCATAATCAGTAGGTATTACTACTGCGATATTACGAATAGTTAGGTAGGTATCATTAGTGAATATAAATAAATATTTATTTGTCTTATAATACAACATAACTTCAACATGACGTGACCGGTCTTGGGGTGGATAATATCGATAATTAAATGGAAAATCCACACGGTACGGGATTTTAACCCACGACTCACGTGCAGGACTTACAGACGCGTCGACAGTGAGCCACTGCGATATTATCTTATCAAATTCGATATTCTCCCTCTTGGGTCAGAGTGGCAGTGGGTAAGGTTGTGGAGAGAACACAGACGCTGCTTGGGTCATGTCACTATGTCAGACATAATAAATATCCACCACAAGCGTAGGTACCTCTATGCGATGTAACTCAGATTTCAGAAGTTTTAAAACATATAATGAGTCTTAAGACAATTACGAATAAAGTATAACGAATAAAACAAGTATGCATATTACAAAAGTTACTGCAGCTGTCAGCTACAAAGAAGAAATACGTGTCTGAGAAATTAAATTGTATTAAACTGCTATTTGACTTTGTACGTTTGTCGTAGGTTATGGGATTTTGGTTTATTTCTCAATGTAGTAAACGGAATTTAGCCAAAACTATGGCAGAGCTTTTGACGAATTTCGCTTGGTTTTACTGCCTTAATATACACATTGTTTTCTGTTAAAGACGAAGAGACAGAGACCAACAATATAAGTATTAAATAACCAATGAATATTATTATACACTACGGATCCATTGAAAACGGAACCAGCTGCTAACAGTTTGATATTTTTGTACCTATGTTATTTTAACAAGTCCAGATGAAAAATAATGATGAATTATGTAGAATTATAAGTAGGTAATACAGAGGGTATATTGTGAACAATAACTGTTAGAAATTATTCCTTATTTTTATTAAAGTTAAATTGATTTATGTTATTCAGTTTTAAACATATTTTATACACGCTATTAGGTAAATCACATCATAATTAGGTAATGTTCTTTAATCTTAATCACATATACCTATTCATTATATTATTAATATGTCATAGTGAGTATACAGTTTTCAGTTATTGGGATAAACTCGTATAATAATATACACTCAGGCAGTGCGACAAAAATGTAAACACAATCAGACATAAACCACAATTTTTGTTGACTACACAATATAAATAAATTATGACGAGGAAAACAAAAGTAGGTATATGTCAAAGAAAAATGTGTAGGGATCCTCTATATTATAATATCTCCCTTAATGTAATCTATATTTTGCTATTACATATACATATTTTAAATTGCATTGAGTAATTATTTTATCAAATATCTTATTAAAAATCATTCTTCCAATTATTATTATTATTATAATAAAAATTATTAAATTTTTAAAAAAAACGTGCTTAATCGGAATTGAATTATGGAAAGTAATTCCGTAATGCTTTTCTATGTATTATATGTATTTGTATCATTTGTTTTATTTCAAAGTCCATTATATTTGTTCCTTTTCAAATCACTTGAACTATAAAATTATATTGTACCTAAACGAATTATATTCCACATAATATACATTTCCAGGGATTTAAAAATAAATTTAAAAAATTGAATTATCTAGTTTTTAAAAAAACAACTACTTGTAATATATTAGCATATAAAAATAGTATAATTGAATCGGCTATATAATTACCTCATTGTTAATTCCAAAAATGTGTGAGTAGTGTGTAAATAATAAAAGTATTGCTAATGTTTTAATAGTAAATAGTAAAATATATGATAAGCAATAGGTAGCTAGAATTGATATGACCCTACTTGATTGTATTATACATTTATAATGGGTACATGTTAAGATGTGTTCGCTAAAAATAAGTAACTCTGAAAATATAAAAATTATTGACGAATAATATCATCAGACATATTATAATACAAAAGTACACAAATATATGGGTATAGTATGATGTATCTGGGAGATTTGCCTTAGATAAATGTAATTGCATCGGAGAGTTGTCAAATCCTCAGGGTACTTCATATCATGGATATAATAATAATATATACACATCAATATAACAAACCAGTATAATGCACAATTTATTGTATTATTAAGGTATTATAGTCGACCATAATAATCTAATAGCCAGTGTATCATAATATTATTATATCACACCCCAACTCGGCAATACGTATGTAAGTACATACATTCCAAGTACCTACTCCAAATAGAGATAAAACACCTCACACAAATATACATCGTAATACCTATATAACTATTAATTTCTCAGTATTTTCCCTGTTATCTATTCTTAATTTTTTATTTTACCCTAAATAATTTCAACCAGTCACCCCTGGGCCTTTTTATTTCATTCCATTTTATTATAATAGGTATATTAATTTACATAATACACACAAAAGATTTTTGTTTTGTTGCTAACCAGTTGTTTTTCTTTAACTTATTAAGATTTAACCAGGCTGATACTTAATTAAATTGTTTTTTTTTTCAAGTCATCCAATATATAGAATAGTATGTTTTTATCATAAAGGAAATTCTATTTATTCAATTACAAAAGTTTAAAAAGAATATTAAGTTTTTTAAAAATTTTTTACCTTTTATTTCCCTATTATTAAATCTTAAAGTAAAACCTACATTTTTATAAGTTAATGAATATAAAGAAACCTGTAATATAGTATTTAAAACTTTATTTTTTCAATATATTACAGGGTACTAAACAAAATTGAATTAATTATCGTAAGCATTAGATTGCGAAATAAAAATAAATATCTAGTGCCTAATTATAAACTAGTAGGTACCACAGTATCACAAGTAATTATTGATATTCACCATTAATGTAAGAATCATAATACCTATATTGTAATGCATGATTCTGTATTGATATAAAATATATAAAAATTATACAATTGGTTTTATCAAAAAATTAATTATTAACAGTTCTTCAAACTTTCATCGGACCAATATTATTTTTTTAGCATTTTATATTTCAAGAAAGGCAAATAAATCGTTAAACAAACACAATCTTATCTTCTAAGTGTTTGTTAAACGTTAATTACGTTTCTCGAGATCTGCATATTAATTACATAAATCATTTTGGGTCGTCACAGATGGTAGTAAATTTCTTGAAGTATATTAGGATATATTTGCTAAAATAATGCATTACATTTGTAATTTTTTTTTAAATGGAATGGTTTTATGTTATATATGAACGATTTGTTTTTCATGTAAGATTTCATTTTTATTCATTTGAATATATGAAAACAGTATTTTCTCTAAGTCTATATTAATACATACAATGTTTAAAGATAAACAGTTAAGAAATATAACACCAATTTTAAATAACAATATTATAAAACGATGCATATCGAATAATTATTTTAGTTCGGGGTATTTTAATAAAATACTACTTTTCTATAATCAAGTAAATAGACTATATTTTTAGTTGGAAATTGTTTGAATATAATGTACAAAAGTTTAACATTTTAATTACGAATTTTAAAAAATGGTCGTTGTATTTTTTTAACTATACCTATAGGTACATTATTTATATATTGAACAATTTCATATTAAAATATATAACAATGGTATAACTAAAAAAAAACGTTTAACTGTATATTAATTTTTTAAAAATTAAAAATTGTAAAAATAATATTGCATAAATTAGTTATAAAACGTACATACTTAAACACGAATGTTTGTATCTTTTATCCATATTAAAAAGTTAATTATATTTGTGATTATTTACCCACACTTAAAATATTCACGTAAGTTAAATTAAACTATATAATATTAAAAAATAAGAACATATAAAGAAGTCAGTATAATTGTCTGAACGAAATAATTTAAACATAACATATAATTATTATTTCAATTGAAAATTATTTAGAGCTATTGAAATGAAAGTCACGTACAGAACCCAATGGTTTTCTTTCGTAGATTTTATGTGATTTTTTTTTTACAATCCTAAAAGTCGTATTTTATCAATGTGCTAAATCCAATCCATAGGATAAATGGTCATTAATGTTAACCTTGTTTTATTGTATACTAGACCCATAACAGATAGTTATTGATTCAATTAGTAAATTTGATGGTAAGAAAAATCGGGCAACTCATTCTGGCGTAGAGTAGATTTTATTTTTGTGTGTACCTCACATTGTGTAAATCCTATAATGGACAAGTTAAATTTAAACTCAATAATAAATCATTATTTACAAAAAAGGCAGGTTAGTGTATGTTGCTTTGCTGTACAGTAGGTTACATGTTGGTCACTGTATAATGGATTGTATTAAATTTGAATTCAATGGTATTATATCATTGTATAAGAAAACGATTATGAGCGGAGACGGATTGTCAGTCTGG
>NC_042496.1:11528931-11547365 GCF_005508785.2 Acyrthosiphon pisum | reverse complement strand
TTTTTAGAAAAAAAACTAAAATAAAATGAAAACTGACTATGTCCGTAAAGAGCTCAAAATAAATCAAAATATTTTGAAAATTTTATGGTGTATAGAAAATGCTAATATAAACATTCAGTCAAAATTTCATGTATCTACGGTCATTTTTTTTGAAAACCAAATTCAATTTTGTGAAAAATCGATTTTGCGTAAAAATTCCCGTTTTCCCTTAATTGTTCTTTTGTTTTTCCCGGCGCTTTTGAAAACTACTGGGAAATTTAAATTTTGACCTCCCCAATGCACCAACGATATTCACTTTCCAATCGAACAAGATACTGAAGTTGAAAATCGCAGCATTATTTCGACTACTTATCGTGTACACAGACACAAAAAAAATAAAAAAAAAATTTAAAAAAAAACACATCATTGTAAAATCAATACATTCATCGTTCCACTCAGAATCTAAAATTACAACAAAATAACTAAAATCATTATTTTTATTTTTATTCGTTTTTATGGCCTCAAATGACCTCTTTAAAGTACTATTTCGATCCAATTTGCTAAAACATAAAATAATAAATGTTGAAATCGAAAAATTCTTTCTGGTAGATATTTTGTATACAGGATAAAAAACAAATTAAAAAATAAACACCATTGTAAAATCAATATATCCCTCGCTCTGCTCAGAATTAAAATATGAGTGGACTAATATAATATATTTTGAAGGATTACTAATTATAATATTATAATAAGTATTTTTAGTTTTATTAATTCGGTAGGTTGAACAAGTTTTTGACAATATCATAGTAAACAATAAAATATAGACTTGAGTACTTCAGAAAAATGTATCTCAATATACAGAAATAAAAGATGAAAAAAATCATGAATATATTTGAATTTTAAATTATTATGAAATAAAAAAATCTTTATTTTTGGTGGAAATATTCAATTTTGTTAAAATTTAAACTTCATATAGTTATAAAAAAAAAATTGTGTTGGAAATTTCGATATTTTATAGCTGCTATATGAAAAATTTGCTGAAAACTTGTTCAAGCTTTTAACCTAGAAACAAATATTTTATAAACCTACATTTAAAATGTCTGTACACACCTCAAAAAGAACCAAAATATTTTTAAAAATATATCATATTGTATAGAATACGTTAGTAGGTATACTATATATTATATTTTGTAGAAATTCAAAGTAAAATATAAAAATCAATTATGTTGAAAACTGGTGTTGCGTAAATATTTCCACCATCCGACTGTCTTTTTTAGTTTTACCGTGAATTGTCTTCTTTTAACCATCCACAGAATTAGATTCAGTTTTCTACCAAAAACTACCCTCAATATTGAAAATGTTAGCTTTTTCTGTTCCAATATGTGTCGGTGGACACAAAATATCACTCCACTCAGAATTTAAAATGAAACATATTTATTTTACACTTAAATATTGTTATAATACATCGCTAGTGTAGTGTTTATTTAACTAACAACCAAAACATTTTGTTATAAATGAGGCATTAATCAGTTACATACAAAAACTATTCGTTCTTTAAACAGTGACAAAACAAGGGAAATCTTTATATTATGAAAATAAATAGGTTTTTAAATAGTTTTTTTCTTGCTTTTTAGATAATATATCGTCCGCATGTATTTGCTGCCGATGAATAAATTACGGTTATGATTTAACATACCAGACCAAATTCTATGCTAAAAAAAAAAATATATATAATTTCTTTTGATGTTTAGATTGTATGGAAAATCTGCATGCCATACGCAAGTTATGGAATTCATATTTTGTTTGATACTCTTCGTAATCGTAATAATAAAAAAATAAAATAAAATAAATATACCATATACAGAGAGAGCCTTGTACATTTTTTTCGACACAATTATTTGCAAACAGTTTTTACGTCACCCCTTAATAATGGCTTTGTTCACCAATTTATTTTTCATTGGTATCATTTTACAGTGTCTACCGAAAGAATAATAAAGGTTTACAGTATACTATATATATATATATAATACATACAGGGTGAATCACCAAAGATGCTCACCCCTCGTTAATCTTTTTATAAAATATCTATTCGATTTCTTATTTTTGGAATTATTAAGATAAAACGTATTTTAACTGAAAGATAAAATTATTCAATACTTAGATTTTTATACCATTTAAAAATTTTTCTATTGTGATACAAACTTGTTTTTTTTTTCAAATTATAAACACCTTTTTTAATGTACCTAAATAGGTTTTTGATATTTTATGTTAAAATATCAAGTTTATATATTTATAGTATAGTTCTTACAGAAAAAATTATTTTTAAAATAAAATAGAAGTTTTATCACCACAGAAAACTCCTAAATTTATATAAAATATCCAAGTAGGTATTTTAAAATAGGGTATTTAAATACCTATACTTTAAAACTATAATAACAGAATTAGAATTTTTAGCAAAAAAATGTGAAAGAGTATGCTTGGTGGTTAACCCTATAAATAGGTTTTTAAGAATTTTCATAATATATACGATAAGACGTCATTATTTAATGTACCTCGTAAATAGATTTATTTTACTGAAAATAATATTATTAATAAGCGTCCAAAAATGTCACCCACGTTTGTTGCATATATTGAGATTAATTATAGACAAATTAGGGCAAAAGATTTACGGACACCTATCCGTTTTCACCAGGTTAATACAATAATAATATTAAAGAACGGAAATTAGTTACGCTTCGCGATGCTTCTTTTCTTCTTAAAAATAAAATATGATCCGGTCAATGTATTTGAATTTAACTCTTACTGACAACATCATTATATAACGGTGCGATGGCGGTGAATAGTTTGATTCATTGCTGGTTGCCACGGCTGTATTCATTTATTAGAGGGAAAATATCGCCGAGTGAAAAATTCCTAAATAACAGTGATCTTTAAAGTCTCGTATATTTCAAGAGATAAGGCACTTAATATTTTTGTAGGTCTTAGTGATTTATTTATAAACGTGGAAAAGCGGAGGGAATCCGACGAACGTCCGTAATCCGTTTGATTGATAGCGAATAATGAGCGTCGACGTCGTCGTCGCCGTGCGCACCAGGGAAATTACGTTTCGTTTTTCACTGCAGTTGTTATTTTGTTTTGTGTTTATTTATTTTTCGGTCATCCGTTTTGACGTGTTGTATTCTTGTCGGAATTAGTTTTGGATTTCGCCCATGTGACATCAACATCCTAATTACAGTGTGCAATCGTACGTTTTTTGACTTCAGGTTTCTTGGATGCGAAAACGAGACTTGCATATATTGACGTCCAGCATCCACACGTACACCGGAGACGGGCGTTTCAGCGTCGTGCACCCAGAAAACAGCGAACAATGGGATTTGAAGGTGGAGTTTGTGCAAAAAAGAGATGCTGGCATATACGAGTGTCAGGTGAACACCGAACCTAAGATCAACTTAGCTGTGCAACTGAACGTCGAAGGTAGTACGTATAACAAATCAATTTTAAATGTATGTAGGTATGATAATTTAGCACATATAGTTAGTCGTTAAATAGTTACGTTTGTATAGTCGTTTGCAAAATCATTCAATTATGTCGTAATTACCATTGCTGGTACCTACACTTATAAGTCAATGAATAATACATTTTAATAATTACCTATTATTGTTTCAAACGCGATTAATACAATATTTCACTATTCCACTCCTCAAACACTAAAGGTTAAACGATCAACTACTTTACATCTTAGTTTTTATTCAATACTGTATTACCTAGATTCATCTTGTATGTTTCGATATCGTTTTCAATAACACAATGATAATATAACTATAATTTTTTTTTCATAATTCCATTTAGATTATGGAAATCTATTGATCGTTATTACTCTTACTTTCTAGTGACGTATCAATAATTTCGGAAGCAATCTTCTCCATATTTATTTAAGAAATTAAATCTCGTTATTTATTGTATCATAATAATAACATTATTATAACACATTTGAATACAATCAGCAGTGAAAATTATTTGTTTGATTGAGCTCTGAAAATAACATACAGTTTCACGATTTCTTTGATTTTTTAGCAAAAAATTAAATTGTATTAAAATCATTTAACATTAATCTGAACGCATTTTAAATAACAACAAAACAATTTAATTTAATTTTCCATTTAATACAAACTATAACCATGCATTATGTTCAATTCCAGTCTAATAATACTTGAAATATAATAAATGTACCTCAAATTAAAATAGTTCTGAAAGCTAATAATTAATTTTTTCAAACCATTAACGCACATTTCATTGAAATAACAATTGGGTTTATTAGCTCTTAGTAGTTAAAAACGGTCGATCTTATACACATTTACAAAATGTATATAGGTTTAAAATGATGATATTATAATTAATAAATAACTTATTTTAATGAATTAGCGTATTTCTTTGAAGTATGAAAATCGAATACAAAAATGTATTATCATAAGAACTATGAGTTTAATTCACTTAATAACAATGAAATATGCATGTACTGATCCACTCAAAAATAATTAAATATTCACTAAGAATTCTCAAATATAGGAAATGTATCTAATAAAATTAATTCTCAATTAATTAGTAAAAGTTAGTATAGTATATATCGTGAAAGGTACAAATAAACAATATTTGAAAGTATTCAAAATATATTATACGGCTATACACAAATGTATATTATTATGACAACAAAAAAACAAAAATAATAAGCTTAAAAAAAGAAATGTATACCATGTTAACTTATTTAGTTCATTAAAATATAATTTTTAAATATTATATACGTACTTATTACATTTGGTTCAATCCATAATATTCCCAAATATGCAATAAATACTTTGAATTGAATGTATGCATTTTATTCACTAACGTCTAAAATATGAAAAATACAATTTTGTATTTAGAATATTAATTTCTTTAATCATATTTGTATCTCACATATATTTAATAACTATGAGAATTAAAATTATCAATACGCATATTAATTAAATTCACAGCCGTTATTACTATCACCACACATCAATATTCTAGTTCAAATAATTATTGAAACATCGAAAACCCCTTAAAAAAAATTATTAAACGAACTGTAAGAACAAATTTTTTAACATTCTGAAAGCAAGACAATTTTAAATCGTCTAAAACAAAAATCTCAAAGTATAGACAATTTTTTTAAAATAAACAATTGCTAATGTTATAACAAACAAACGATATTTGTATTAAAACATAGCGAGATGAATCAAACTTAAATTCTTAGCAATCTCGTATTCCCAGCTCCCAATATTTACTCAATTCTATTATTGAACAATCATTTATCAACAGTAATTTGTATACTTCAAAATGTAGGTACCTATATATGTCCATTGTACGTTCGAGTGTGAAAAAGGGAAAGAATTGAACGCAATGTTACTATATTGACAAAAACCGAAAAGGCATAGATGCATATTATAATATAATATATACTTGTACAGTATTTTTTCGATTCAATCCAAAAGTAAATGCTCATTTTGTATAGAAGAAAACGATTGTATTATATCTACCCATATACAATAACTGTTGACACATTATTTGTCAATGTCCCTCTTAAATAAACAACTGTGTAGTATAGTACTATAGTTCTAAACTAAAAAAAAAAAAATGCGTAGGTAAATGTGGAGTGTTTCTTCATGATAATGAAACTATCAGTACATATTTAGATCAAGCTATTCATTTTTTACTCGGTTGTTCTAAAATGAATGAAAACAAATTTATTTTTTAAATTAAAAACTATTCATAACTTAAACAAAACAAACTTTTTACTACTTCAGTTATATGGCCTGTAAAAATTATACTCCAAGATTTTTGGTGCATCATGGAACAAATACAAATTAACAATTCTCAAGTATGGGGACTATTTAAACTTTTGTTCCAAAAATAGTTAGAATAAATTCAATGAAGAAATATTTTCTATGAAGTATAAAGTTAGTTACAAACAAATGGTGTATAATACCACAGACTTTCAAGTATAAATTTCGATTTGACTAAAACTTATATTATGTTCTTCATTTATTATAATTTATAATATAGAATGATAATTTACTTAATATTTAAAATATTGAATTTTATACACAACGAAACTTCAATATACCGGATACTCTCTATCGCTGATATTTTGTCCGTTATTCAGAAATCAGAAATTTCAACTATTCAGAGGGTCCAGCTTGTAGAAAGTTTGTAGTTGGTACCCAAGAAGACGTCCGCTATTGGGAGGTATTTGTAAGGGGAGGATTCAATGTACCTACTATAAATTATGATCAATATAAAGTTATAGCTTACAGATATTGGATTGAATTTTATAAAAACATGTAATTAATACATTCGTCATTCACCCACATAATATTATGAATAGTATTTTGTTAAAATAATATTAGACTAGATTAGTAAATTAAATAAAATATGTACTACTTTATTCACGTGTTCTTAACAATTTGAATACCTACTATTCATAAAGTAATCTGCCAAAATGTTTGATTACCTAATGTAAATAAAATATAAATAGTTGTTGTTATTTTACATAGTTTTTCTTTAAATAAATCTAATATAATATTGATAGGTTTTTTCCTATAAAAATTAATATCAATAATTATTAAAATGTATTCGAACTTCAGTACTGAAAGATTTGAAAACCGTAATAGCCGTGATTTATTGAGGGAAATAATAGCTATTGTTTACTTAAATTACTACTATCACCATTATTTGAGAATACGGTATATATTTTGTAATAACATTTCCCGAGTGTTTTCGATTAACTGTATTCGTTTAATTATTTTAGGAGTAGTTGGTAAAACAAAATCATACTTTTAAAATTTAAATATCTGTTATTTTAATCCAAGCCAAACTTTGTAACTATAAATAGGAAAAAAATTATAATTTGAAATACAATGACCTTATATTTTAATCATAAAAAATGTGCGTCGAATGTCATGTTATAATATAGTACACCAGTAGCACATTTAAGTAAAAACATAATTATTACTTAGGAAAAAAAAAATATTTCGAAATAATTCTCTAGGAAGTAGGCAGTTAAAATATGTTGTTATGAATCTGTATCATAATTTCTTTATAATTAATTTTGCACGTAAAAAATAACTTTGTAAACTTGTTATTATGGTTCAATAACTGCTTCACCCTTATTTGGTATTTTTTTTAGTTTTTGACAAGTATGCCTATATTTCATGTGCAATACAAATATTTGTAAATAATATGATTTGTGTATTAAAATTCGCATATCATATATTATAGTCTGATATATTTTAACTTTTCAAAAACAGTGGAAAGTTCTTGTGGAATTATATCGTTTGTTTTATAGTTCAAATTTGCTTCATATTTTGTGCACATTTTTACCATAGTTTAATTTATGACGTGCATTGTGCATGTGTGTAAATTGGTTTTCCTATACTTACGTCAAATATACAATACTTAATCACAATGAGATTACCATCGTGGCGTAGTCTGTACTTAAAATACGCTGGCCCGACGTTATTTAAACGTAAAATTTAATCAAATGATCTTTTGAAGATATTATGAGTGCCGTGTTAAATTCAAAGGGCAGGTAACAATACAAATAAAAAAATTAAAATCGCTCTGTTGATAATAATATGTTCTTTCACGTGGTTTTATTCTTGTGGTAACCACACGTTGTAATCGCCAAGTGATTGTATAGTACTTATAATATACTGAGTATCTTGAACAACAACAGGATTCTATAATACCTATAGTACTAGATAGTAAACTTCCACCATTCATTGAATCCTTCAAGGTCGGTTGGCAATTGAATTGTATTTTGTATGGCAAATAAGATTAATTATGATTTATCTTATATTATATTTTATTATTTCTAAACCTGTTGTTTTTAAAAAAAAAATATTCTATATAAATTATTTTACATTTATTATTTTATTTTACCATTAAAAACACGATGTTATTTCTAATAAATTTTGTATGATGAATGAAATGTTTTTCCAACCGACAAAATAGGTCTGTCCACAGCTGAGCTTCACTAATTGTAATGATGTAAATTATATAGGTTTTTCTTATCTAGTGTAGTTTAGAAGTCTGTGTGAACAACACATTTATAATAAACATATATATTATAGTCATCATACAATTATTTTGCAATAATTATGGGTATGACGTTATGGTATCATATTATATTTGATAATACATTATAAACTTATGGGTAGGTATGTATAGGACTTGATTATTAACATATTATGCACTCGTCTGACATAGTGACATGTGTGTGTATTATTATTTTCCATTGTATTTAAAGACGAAATTCCAGTGCAATACAGATTATAGATGGTTTAAAGAGGCAAGTTGATACGTCTTTATCCCCTATTAGCATTTTTAACTATTTTTATCGCATTAAGTACGTACTTTCGCGAACGAACGATAATAATGCGCGTTGATACTATGGGGATCAATTCACACGATCAACATAACGTATTCATTTCCGACAGTATAAATTATCGCTAAGACTGAACAAAAAAATATAAGAAAAAAAAAGAAGGAATGTTTACACAAGATAACGGTAGATCAACCTATTTCTTGGAGACGAGGTTAGGGTACCATATATCAGCTAAGGTAAAATAAATCCTATATAGTCTGATGTGAAAAACACTCTACACCATGACGTCACATGAAAGTCCGGTCCATAAATTAAATGTATAATAAACAGTATTGTTTTTCTCGTGACAACTCTACGATAACGGTATTATTATCATAATAGCTCGTCGTCTTAGTGCAAACCACAATATTATAATAATATAACGAAGGCTCATGACTGTTTGTTTGTTGTTGCGTTTCTGTCGTACACAGCTGCCCAAGCCAATATCCACGGGCCCCCAGAGGTGTTCGTGAAGAAGGGAAGTACCATCAGCCTGACCTGTTCGGTGAACGTGCACTCGACGCCGCCTAGCTCGGTGGTGTGGCTGCATGGCACCAAAGTAGTGGACTTCGACTCGCCCCGCGGCCGTGGAGGCATCAGCCTGGAAACGGAGAAAACCGAGTCGGGCACCACTAGCCGATTGCTGGTCACCAAGGCCGGTCTATCCGACACCGGAAACTACACGTGCCAGCCGAGCAACGCCAACACGGCCACGGTGTTCGTCCACGTGCTCAACGGTAAGCAGAGTCTACTGATAGATAATATGATAAAACAATATTAAACGACAGAGATATAGTTAGTAGGCTAAATATAAATAGAGTCACAGAGCCTAGTGGTCTTTAAAGGTAGCACATTGGTTATAGAGGTACCATGCTCCAAGCCTTCCAGGTTACATCAGGTAGGTAGTACATTGATATTATTAGGACCTAATTTTGATAGTTAATACAGTACATTTTTCTTTCCATCGTTTACTTAGGTACTTGGGCGCTTGTATAAAGATTTTTTTTTGAGTTGTCTGTAATCTACAGCTTAAAAAAGAAAAAACACAAGATGGTTAATTGTATTGAATGAATAATCTGAATAACAGCTGTAGAATGATAATTCTCAAGTTTTAAAAAAATATTTATTAACCTAATATAGGGTAGCAGAATTTTTTTAGTGGACCAATCCAGTGTATTACCGAAATTAAGTATGGGCTCTACTTGCTAACCAGTAAAAACATGTTATCCAATTAGTATAAAATTTTAATATCGGGTCTAAACTATAGTGCAACTATACAAACTACAAGTATGTAGTGTTGTAAAGTTGTAACTTATATATTGTATTGATAATTAGGGGGTGATTATAGGTAAACTTCTCTATGGGACGATAAGTAGATAAACTCTAGGCATTGTTCATCAATAACAATTTAAAAAAAAAAACACTACCAATAATTGGTAGACGTCTAGACCATTTTTTTTTAAATTTAAGTAATTAACCAAATCTGGTTTTTCTCTCATATAAGGATTTAAATCTGCATCACTACAGATGGTGATATAAAAAAGCCAAAACTGCATCACAATATTATTTGATAAAAAGAGTTGCTTATAAAAAAAAACTACCTTATAATTAATTATTATTATATAAAATAGGAATTTGTTCAATTAGATGGTCTAAACGGGTTTTAAATACTATGATTTTTTTCCCGGACTAAAACATGCTTTTTCTTTAAATTCCAAAAGTCTAATGTTATTTCAAATACTACAATTGTTGTAAGTTTAATTTATACATTATAAATTGAGTATGACACTTAAATTGAAATGTTTAAAAACAAAAAAAAAAAAACATTTTAAGAGCCCAAGGCTGACCAACTAAGTATTTACTATTCAACTACAATAATATAATATAATATAATATATATATATTAGATATATAACTCTGTAGAGTATAATATAGAGTATATTTAATATCTTTTCGTTGGAAACATTATGATTATAGTATAAATGTAGTTTAAGTATTTCAATTGGACTAAGTACGTCTTAAAGAATGTATAAATATTAAAAAAATGAATAACCTAGTCAATTAGTATGAGTGATGCGTATTTTATTATCACTTTCCAAAATATGTAATATTTAATATCGTGAAATTAATATCTACGATAGAGTCTTAGGTTACTAAAATTAATTTTAAAAAGTAATTTGTTTCTCATATGTTGGTTATCATTTTCGTATCTTGTAAACTGTCAAACTGATACAATCTCTTGATTTTACCCAGATCCTTTACAATTGTTGGCGTTTGATCTTGTATCATTCTTGAGTACTGATTTCTTAATGTTACCCTTTAATAACAAAAAATAACGAAAAACCATTAGTTACGTCTCTTTTTTCAGGCTCCTTTTCAATTAACTACGCGAATAAATGCCAAATAAATATTTCATACCATAGGATTTAATTTTTAAAAACCACAAACTGATACTTTCAAACTTATTTATAATATATATGACTACTAAATTAATCGTAAGCAATATTAACCCAATCTCTGTAATTAATATTGTAATAAAAAATTATAAATTACTAGCTGCCCGACCTTCCTCCGGAAGAAATTATTTTTTTATAATTTAATTTAAAAACATATGACTATTTTTTTGGCTATACAAATAGTATAATATAATTACATAATATTGTAGTTATTGTTATTGCTAATTTCTGAAAATTAAATATCTTACATTTTGAATTCAACCACTGGAGTGGTAATTTTTATTCTTTTTATTATAGAATAGAGATAAGGTAGAAAAAAATTTAACAATAAATTATTTGTTCAATGAATAATATGTATTTCAAAGGAAAAATGCAAGTGCAAACAAATAAATAAATAATTAATAATAATAAGAACAATAATAAATAAACAAACAAACCGGTTTCCTTCGTCTCCAAAATCAATTTAAATTTATATATATATATATATATAGATTAGAATTGTTATATGATTAGCAACATACTGTGACTTAAAATAATTGGAACAGTTATTTTTGTCAATTAAACAAATATATACTATAGCTTAAATAATATTATAACAAAAGAATAAACAATGTTCGTATATTATGTAAACTTACTGATATTTATTTTACAATAAAACGTACCTAATATCGTAAATATAATTTGTTAAAATATTTATTTTCGTTATAACTTATATAAGGTATATACTGAAAACATTATTTACAATTTTTAGTAAATTAAACTGTTTTCACAAAATGTAAGACGTTATAATTCTTTTAAAATTATAAATAAACGATTAATAAATTAATATAAACTAATAACTATTAATATCTACTAACATATATTACAAATGTCCTATAAAAGTTTAGAACATAAATATTTTGGAACTATTTAATAAATACAAAATTATTTCATCTAATATTATTAAACATTCAATTCTTTCTAAAGAATTGAATAAAATTTGAATTAATTTTAAAAATACCTCTGTTATAACCTATTTTTAAAATAATTATGACATAATATTTTATTAATTTAATTTTCTGACACCTACTGCAATTCACGTGCTATGGTTTGTAACAACATATATATTATATTGAAAACAATTTTTAATTTTTCTTATTTCATGCATTCAAATCAATATTTTTTTCAAAACTATGATATTTAATATAAAATAAATATCAGACTGGTTTTAAACTAAATGGAAAACAATTTCAGGTGCTATAATATCGATTTATATCCGATAGTTTCCATAGTGAACATGATACGCAAAAATCACTAGAAGCCTATTTATTTACGTATTTTGAGAGGTATTTTATACGATAAGTGCTCGGAATATAATATCATATACCCTTTATATAGGACTAAAACTGATTTAAAAACACTTCCCCAGTAGTAAGTAGTAACTACCTATATTTTCAACAAGATTTTTGAAAAATATATAATATTAACCTTGATAAATATGAATCATCAAATAAAAATTTAATTTTCTGATGAATACTTCTTATTATACTACTTATTATACTTATTAGTTATTGTACTTGTTATGTACATTCATATACTATACTGTTTATGGATTGTTTGCGGTATAGTTAGTTTTTAAATATTAGAATCACACTATTCATGAAAATTATCATTAGCTATTGAGAGGTACAGTATTTATAATATTTTTTATAACAACATTATTCATTAAAAAGTATCTTTTATCATTTTCTTTCAAATACATATAAAGTTGATTATAATTTATCTAATATATATGACGTATAGGTACATACAGAATCAGTAATATTTTTCAGATCAATAAACTTTATTTTTATTATATTATACCCCGATCCTTAAAGTCCAAAAATTGTGTATAAACTGTAGTATTAGGTATATATAAATAAATAGTTAAGAAGTCATATTTGGTTTCTTCGACGTTTGAAATATTTTAGTCTCTTTAATAAATATGATGAATAGAGTCAAAGCTAGTTTGCGTAAACCATTTTTTACAACATTCACATACTGTAACTACGTGTCCAATATTATAATTTATAACAAAAAACTTAAAATGTGCTGGGTGCTTAAAAAAATTTAAATTCAAATAGCATGCAGTACGCAAAGCTTTATAAACTATATTTATTTTTTCCATACAATTCTATAAATATATACAATATACATATTTAATATATTATATATATATATATATATATGTTAAGTCAATGTTTGCTGCAATTTTGTTTCACTGTTATCGATGTCACGAATCCTCGGCATATGTCTTTACACTCCATCCGAAGAGTGCTTCTTGAATATTGAAATGACTTGTGCATATGAATAATTGATGTGTTCTCACTTTTTTTTTGTTCATCTATAGGTGAACACCCTGCCGCTATGCAACATGGTGAACACGGTGCAGGTTCTAAACTAGCAGCATGGTCTTGGACATTAACCATGGCTGCGTTTGCTCTGTCTTATAGATGATGTTAAACAAATCATTATTATGTTGCTCATACTCTCGCGAGATAAACAGAGCAGTCAATTTTCCACGGAAAAAAATCTTATAATAATATGTTTAATATTATTTTTTTGTTATTAAAATTATTATTTATAATTTAATTTGTTTTCTGTTTTAAATTTAAATCTTAGCATGGTTTTTTACAATTTTACAATTTATGGTATAAATACTTTGACCATATTATTGTAAAGGAATCATCAGACACTAAATAATTATAGTGACTGACTAATTATACTCATTTTATGTGAAATATTCATCCAATATGTATTTATAATTTTTAACATTCAGAAAAGTTCAAAAAATGTAAAACTACACAATTTGTTACTAACCGAATCATTCCCTTGGCTTTAAAAATAATTACACTAAATATGATCAGGTTGCATATTTAGGTAAATAATATTATTATATAGACTATACTATTATAGAGTGAACCTTAAAGTTGTTTAAAAATATGAATTTGTAATGCCAGTTTCGTTTTTAACTATTCAACGTCAATTCAAACCACAGTAGTTTGCAGACTTGCGATAAATTGCGTAATTAGTTGCTGATTCTCAATAAAAATTTTAATATTTTAAATTTTGATCTTTTAAGTCAAGGTATGTGTACTATTTGTACAAGGAGACACTTAAATATCAAAACATTTGAAAGCAGCAATGATTGGAAATTGTTTTTATCATACATTCACGGTTTTTTTTTTGTAATCCAAGTACCTACTTACTATATTACTAATACCTAATATAAAAGTATAAAAATGAGTAGGTAATACGTTGTAGAAGGTGCCTAAGATTTTTTCTTAATTATTTTTTTCAATTATTGTTATTTAATATTTCACACGTTTAATTTGATTGAATGGTATAGCTTGCGGTAACATGTAATTTTAGTTTTAGCAATAAGTGTTCACAAACACCACACAAATACTATTTATCAAGTAGTAAACATAATTCTGTGAATTTTTTTTCAATTTCGACCAAAACTTCAGAAATAACAAAACATAATATATTATATAACAAGCTGTACCACTAAATACAAATTATCCATTTTGTTTTCAAATAGTATGAAACACCATTTCTAAAAAAAATTTTTAAATGTTTAAGTTTAATTATATATTATAATATATATGATACATATTTAAATGTTTGTTTGTTTTCTATGATTTAATGTTGAACTCGTTAATAGAAAAATGGTGTGTTATTCATTATGTTTATGTTTAAATTATATCATTGCACAATACGTAATTAAGTTACTGACATACAAGTTAAACAGAAATTGAAATATCTATATATAAAGTAAAAGTTATCATGCTCTTTTAATGATTTAAAAATACAATATTTAGACTTACTCAATGTAATGTACAACTTATTGGTTTTTAAACTTCAATATATAAAATAATTTTTAATATTAATAATTTGTTTATAATTATAAAACTAACGATAAATGGTGTATTAAAGTTCACAATTTGTTCTTAGTTTCTAAATATTTGTTATGTACATAACGAAGTTACGTTTATAACTATATATATGTATATCACATATAAGTATATAAAATATGTAAATGTTACGGTAAATTGTGTTAAACGGAAAATAACATTATTTTCTGGTAATTAACGTCCCTGTCTACTGACCAAATACCTAGGTGATTATCGTTAGGTATGTTATATCAGATATTCAAATGAATCCTAAATTATATAAGTTGAAATATAATATGCGGGTATTTTAATTTAAAACAATGCATTATTATATTATATTATAACTTATTTGTTTTTATGAGAAGTTTCTATACTTCCGTGACATTTACTGTTGCACAATTTGTCACTTATTGCTGTAATCATTCTTGCTATACCAGCGATAGTACCCTCGTGGGCCTGCAACACAAATGTTTTCCGGTCCACAATAGAACGAACAGTTTTTTCGAGCATTTAGACTGACGGTTTACTCGAAGTCCACTCGTTCAGTCAAAGGCAAACAGTATTATCATTTACTAAAAAATCAAGACAATTCCCACATTTGTAGGCAAACAACGTTAATGGCCGGTGAATAACGTTATATTCCGTCGTATACTATAACATACATTTATATGTATATATAAATATATTATATATATACATTACACACATTTATAGAATTGAAATCATACATTTAGTGAAAAAAGGTGAAGTATATCAGTTACCTTAGTATTTAGATATAATTGCTAACGTAAAATAAATGTAAATAAGTTAATTGTAAATAAAACCATTATAATTCTGTCAGTTTTTAATGTTGATGTATATTATTACTATATAGTGCAATAATGATATGAAATTAATCCCATTCCTGAATGTCTATGTAAATTTAGTGTCATTATGTGATTTTAAAATAAAAAAATATTATTATATTAAAGTACGTTGTTACTTATTTAGTTATTTTTTATAGCTTCCTGTACAGCAATATTACTATATCTATAAAATAGTTTCAAATATCACAATACCTAAGAAGGGTAAGTAAAATATAAACGCGTTTATAGATTAAACATAAAATAATTGAAAAACATTTGTGACAACATATTAACCAAAAACAATTTGAAAACTTCAAATATCTATAAATAGCACAAAAAGATTTTTTTTGAAATTAATTAATTTCGTCGATAGCTCTGTTGTATTTTCCTTACACAACCTATTAAAAGTGCAATAGGTAAGTGTTTAAAGTTTATTTATAAAGACAAATACTCAAATTGTTATGTTTATTAAAATTGTATTTAAAAAAATTTCTAATCATACATTTTTTTATAAATCTTATCAAAAGTAAACATTTGATAGGACTTATAATTTATATCACCGAAAGCTTTAAAATATTTTAAACTTGTGTCATCAAGTAAAATAGTCAGTGTAAAAGATTACACCTTTTTATATTTTCAAGTATAAAGGTTATTTATGTAGTATTCGTGTAGATCAAATTTGGTCATTTGAGCGGATATTATCAATTGGAATATTTGGTTACAAAAATATAAAAATATACACGTTAAATTATGAAAAGTGTTATGTTACAATAATATTTCTATCATGCATTCGTTTTAACAAACTTCGATGGACATGGATATTTATTTAAACTTTAAGTTACTATTATAAAACTTGTTTAATTTTTAACTCTAAGTATATAGCGGATTTACACAGTATAAAGGTGTAAATTCAAATATTCTATATGTACACATGTACATAGGATACATAGGATAATTCACCGAGCATGCTCATCACCATTTTTGAACAAAGCAATGAATATATTTATTTTATGAATATGTGTTTTTTTTAAATTTATTTTTTTGTTCGTGTCAGTCATCACCTTTTAGTTCAATAAAAATGTTTTAATCTTTAAGGTCATTATATTTTTAGGTAACAAAGTAAATCTAGTATCTTGTATTTTGGGAGGTCAAAAGTAAAAATTCCCATTATGTACTTTTATAAATAATTTGGGAGAAAAATAAACAAAAAAAAATTAATGGAAAAAAATCAAAAATCTTATGCAAAAATAGTTTTTGTTAATATCGGGTTTCTAATTCTGAAAAATCATAAACCAATCAAAAATTAAATATATTTTATTATTTTTATTTCTATTTTTATTACAGCATATACATAAATACAATCTATGCATTAGTGCATACAATTATATGTGATAAGAAAAGAACAAAATTGTGGTTTCGTGAGTAAAATGTCACACATTAGTGAACTTAGTTTAGGGTTATAAGTAAAAGAAAAAAAATTATAAGCTAAATGGCAAGACATGACTTTCTTTTTAGTCTGTGGTCTAAGTTTTCAGGAAAGGTCAGTGTATCTAGGCCTTATATGACGGGATTTTGGTGTTTTTCTAATCTATAAACTAATCATTCATAAGAAGTTCTTGTTTCTTCCTCATTGACCTCCCAATTGACGACAGGGTTAGGTACACTAAATTATACATATCTCAAGGACTAACAATCATGTGTGCTAGGTTGTCCACGTGTGGCTTTTTACTAAGTTAAATTACTTTTTACTCTACTTAACTTCTAATTTTTATAAGTTAGAAAAAGAATCTGTCAATTTTAAACTTTTTTCTGTGTTAGCTTATTTAATGATTTAAAAAAATAGTTAACTAACCCAGTTAATATTAAATACTAAGATGTTTAAAGTTTAAATCATCATAACCCCTATCCAAATGGAACTATTTTCCTTATCATACAAAGTTAAATAACTCAAAACCACTAGTTTACATTTCAACTTAAATAGGTAGATTAAAATAATATTCAAATAGATAAGTCATCTGATAATAAATTGATATTACTATAGGACACTCCTTAAATGGTTTTAAAAATTAGAAAAATAAGGATTTTTAAATATGGTCCTTAAGAATACTTATAAATTACAACTTCAAAGATTTATTGTTAACGGAAAAAAACGGGATTTTATTATGTATTCTATATATCAAATTATATTTTTTTAATCTATATAAACAAAACTATAAGAAATAATTACAAAATACGAGAAAATGTTTAGTGATATTTTAAAAATAATTCCAAGAATTATTTAGTGTTGACACACAATTTTGTGAGTAACAAGGGTTCATTCTAATAATTTTAATTTATTCTACAAACAAACGAACCAGATAACTTTTTAAGATCTACGAAAATTGAATTTATTCAATTACTTATCGTAAAATTATTCAAATGACATGCTTTTCTCTCATCCTTGTACTTCATGACCAAAGTCACGTATTATACATGTAAACTATTATAAAACCCCTTTAAAATATATATAAAAAAAGGTGGTTAAGTGGATTTCGCTCTGCTGTACAGTAGGTTACAAGTGGGTCACTGTATAATGGATGGTATTAAATTTGAATTCAATGATATAATATCATTGTATAAGAAAAACGATTCTGAGCGGAGACGGTATGTCAGTCTAGGTATAAGACATAATATTATATTATAGTCTATAGTATTTAAAAAAAATTGACCTATAACAGGTACCTATAATAAATTCCAAATTAATCATATCATAATATCTATTAGATACATATAACGCGTTATACATCAACAACAAACCGTG
>NC_042496.1:11515898-11528881 GCF_005508785.2 Acyrthosiphon pisum | reverse complement strand
TTTTTAATTTTCAATTCTTAGATACAAAAGTTGAACATTTTATACATTTTTAACTGCAAAATAATTATTCAAATTAAAAATTTGATAAATTTTGCCAAAATTCGATCTTTAAATGCTTATAAAAAAAAATTGTGCCTATGTATTTTTAATGTTTTTCAACTGATATTGTAACAATATATCAGGAGCTTTGTATTAAATGTTTACACTTTTTGGCCCAACAGATAAAACTATTGATATTTTTAGAAAAAAAACTAAAGAAAATGAAAACTGACAATGTCCGTAAAGAGCTCAAAATAAATCAAAATATTTTGAAAATGTTATGGTGTATAGAAAATGCTAATATAAACATTCAGTCAAAATTTCATGTATCTACGGTAATTTTTTTTAAAGTTACACCAAAAACCAAATTCAATTTTGTGAAAAATCGATTTTGCGTAAAAATTCCCGTTTTTCCTTAATTTTTCTTTGGTTTTTCTTGGCGCTTTTGAAAAGTACTGGGAAATTTAAATTTTGACCTCCCAAATGCACCAACGATATTCACTTTCCAATCGAACAAGATACTGAAGTTGAAAATCGAAGCATTGTGAAAATATGACTCGCGAATAACCACTCGGTTATTTTGACTATATAATTAACCCTTTAACCTTTTGTTGTGTTTGCGTATTTGCAATTTGACTATTGCCAAATTGTTTAAGGAGGTCGTTTACCTAATCGCTTATGCCGAATTTAACTATTCATATATAATGATATTTATGTGTTGTGAGTAAACGGTTACTATCCGTTACATTCGACTACTTATCGTGTACACAGACACAAAAAAAAATAAAAAAAAAACACACATCATTGTAAAGACAATACATTCATCGTTTCACTCAGAATCTAAAAAATAATTATATATTTGGATCCATAAAAAAATCAACCATTTTAGATTCTGAGTGGAGCAAAAGAATGTATTGATTTTACAATGATGTGTGTTTTTTTTGCCCATCACCAATATTTTGGGTAGGAAAAATGCTCCAATTTTCGAGATAAACATCAGAAAAGTTAATCTAGTTGCTACTTTTGGGACGGTTAAGTAGGAAATTTCAAGTAGTTTTAGAAATCCTCAAGAAAAACTAAAAAGGTAATATTTTTTATGCAAAACCAAATTTAAAAGATTTTAATATTTTTTGTCTAACACAAAAATTAATATTTACCATAGACCTTTGAAATGTCCACCAAAAATTTATAATAGCATTTTAAATGAATGGCAACATTAAAAAAAAATATTGACTCTTTTTAAACTAGTTATAGTCTTTAAATTTTTTTTTGAAATTAGTAAATTTTCTTAAAATTATTCTTGATAGAAACTTTTTCACTTAGTAAAAAAGCTTGAAAATTTAATACAAGTCTCCATACAAGTTTCATTAATGAAAGTTCAAAAATATTAAAAATATATAGGTACGATTATTTCATAACTATTTTTCAGTTAGAAGTTCATAAAAGTTTTTTCTTTTATAGCTAACATTAACAATTTTTAATAGAAGATTTCCCAACAATTTAAAAAAAAAAGTTTACTAGAAAGTAATATTCATTTTTAATGAGCGTTTGAATTTAAAATTTGTACGATGTTGGATTTTCATCGGTAAATGAACGAATTTTTATCTATAATTTTTTTATATCTTGTTGTAATTTGAAAACCAATAACCCTAGACTCAATCGTTTTTCGTATACAATGATCTATCATTGACAGAGTAAGCACTCATTATATCGAAAAGTATTTATAATTTATGTTTTTATAGTTGTTTATTTTGTTTAATATAAAGTAATGCTTTGAAGGCAGCCATTAGTTATAACTGGTAAGTATTTAAAGTTGATATGAAAACAGTATTGGCCCCAAATATCAGGATACCTCTGTAATCTACTCTACTCATCAAAAATTTAAATATTTATAAATAATGAAATTTATGCGTTCAACGTTTTATTATATAATATATCAAAATAATTGGAAAAATATTCTGTTTCAGAATAGGTATGAAAAATTATAAATGCATACTTTACGTCATGATAAAAAAATAAAAATAATATATCATAACGATGTAAAATAGTAAAAATATTTATTTTGTAATAACTTAAAATGTATTATGTAAAAAATATTTTAAAAAACGTTAACACTACAAAATAATGAATATTTACTGTTAAAAGAATCACTCAGTATAATATACCTACATGTTTCCTATTGTTATCCACTTCAAGTATCCAAAAGACTTTCAGTGTCTTGTTAAAATGCACGTTTTTATCGTTGTGTTTTCACCATGGCACAAAAAAAAAAAACGTTATTTTCACTGAAGTGTGACTTCTCAATACAATACGATGTTATATTGGCGCCCAAACGAAATGTATTCCACCCTTTCTAAGACTAAAGTGAGTATTTCCTACATGATTAACTAATATTTGATGCGTAAATATGATTCCTTTTTTTAACTGTTTTAAAAAATATATTAAATTGAGTATTTATAATAACCATGTATGGAGTTTCAATATAATATGACTTAAAAAAGCGTTTAAATTTCAAATGTTGTCAAAATCGTTAGTTACATTTCAGACATATTGGTTCCACTCAGAAGTGTTTTTCACCGTAGGTGAATTTGAGGAAATGATTTATCATTGAAGTCAAATTTAACACATCCATCCAGACCATCTCACTGTAATAAACGGCTTCCCCGGTTTTTCTAATATTAAAATTACTGATCAATGATTTAATGACTTATATTGTTTTTAATATAAATGTGGTTAGTTCAGATAATTTTTTTACAAAGAAATATTTTAACTACTTAATTGTTAAACCCCTATTTTTGGCTCTTGAAAAAATATATATTTAACCGTTATACTTTCGTTAAAAACCAATATTTGTATAAAATTTATGCTTTGATATAATATATACTAAAATATTTTTTTTTTTTTTTTAATACAATTCACTTTTATCAGTTTTTTACGTTTAAGATTGGAAATATTTTATTTCAAATAGTTACTCGTATATTATGTATTATAATTCTCTGAGAACTAAATTATAAAAAAAAACCAAATTTAGAACGATTAATTAATTAGCTATAGCCTATAACTTATAAGTACTTAAAGTTTTTATGAGCTGTGTGGAATGGCACATGAGTACCCTGCAAAATATTGGTTCACTACTCTTCACATCAAAACTTTAAATACTAATAAGTAATAATTAATTAACTACTCGATTGAAGTTTGATTTTTATTCATTTAATTCTCATTTAAAATATGGCTTTATAATGACTTCAAATTATGCAAAATGATCAATTCTAAAAACCTAAATACGTAGCGATGAATGTATTGATTTTACAATCATGTTTTATTTTCTGACTGTTATCACCTTTTGGGGCAGTAAAAAAACGTCAACTTTCTAGTTCACCATCATTTTTGTTAGGTAAGTACTAATATAGTTGGTACTATGGGGGATCAATTGAAAAATCTCCGTAGTAGTTTTCAAAAGTATTGAGAAAAAAAATGTAGACAAAATTGAACAAAATTTGACAAAGTCAATTTTGTATTTTTGGAATAACTCTAAAAAAAATGTCCGCAGATACTTGAAGTTTTCAACAGATTTTTATTTTATAATTTTCTATACGGAGTATACATGTATAGTGTTTCATCAGAATTCTGTAAGCATGATTGACATTTTAATACAAGGGCCCTTATAAGTAAAGTTGTTTTAATAACAGTTAAAAATATTGCAGTATAATCAGCATAATTTTATATAAACATTTAAAGTTAGTGGGGTACATGTTTGTTTGTTATTTAGGTCATTAACACCCTATCTCTACACATAAGTATTTCAAACTGTGAACAAAAATTTAAAAAAAATATATAAGCACGATTTTTAAGTTAAAATTTAAACAAAATTAAATATATAAATAAATAATAATGGTTTCGATTATTTTGCTGTAATTTAAAAATATTTTTCATGGATATTTGAAATTTTTAAACTATATATTATTGTATTTTATACGCAAAATGATATTTTCAAATGCAATGTTTTAGGCAAATACTAATTTAACCTACAACTGCAGTATTACGAATAGGAAGCTTAATTACTTTAATAGCAATAATATCATAAATTATACTCAGTAAGATATGCTGACAGAATCTCTTATCATCGTTTTTCGTGTTCAATGAATCGTATTCGTTTGAATCCAACATATTAAAAATAAAATATAGACAAAAAGATAAAAGTACTACGTTAGGTACACGTAAGCTTTGATTAAAATATGCAGGAACATGGTATATTATCGCCACATTCAGTTTCAACTGCTTCATATTATATTCTTTCCTACACATCTTATTATTTAAAAAACCCATTTTTCAAAGAAAATATTTAATTGGTTTTATTTGTATAAAATGTATTTATTTTTATGTCTTGTTCAAAGCGTATAATAATAATGTCACGTCCGTTTCATAAAGTAAGTCAATACATTGTAGTGTATATATATTTAATATATTAATATAAAATGTGTTTACGAAGTATCAATATTGTTTTAAAAACAATATACTGATTTATCGATAGTAGGTTTATTCCATGGATTAAAATTATGAAATTTAATACACGTGAACTTACTAATCTTTATTCAATTTCGATCGAATTAAATGTGAAATTGTGTACTCGTTATTTTTACTGAAAAATAATTTCACATGATATACTTATGTCTATATAGTATCCAAAATAAAACAGGCACTCGTAATATATTAAATTTTCATACAAACTAACAGGCAGGTACTATAATACTAATAAAAATTAAAAGGTATGACTCTATAAACATCAATGTTATTTTATATCATTCAAGAAAATATAATATAGTCAACTATAAAATATTTTATTAATTATTTATACATTTTTAACTGTTTAATTGAGTGTAACATTTATTTTATTATACATTTTTAATTTAAAATATTTAATATACTATTATTTACTCTTAAAATTTAAAATCTAAAGTGACATTGACATTTACATCAAATGCAGCTCTTTATAACATATTTTATATCCGAAAGAAAAATAATATAAAATATGACGTCCTAATATAATGTTCAATAATGTTCAAGCACTATACACGCCCCTTTTATATGACCTGTGTTAGAAGCAGTTGTATCACAACATAAATCTTGTTGGTTATCGAAAATACCTCATTATTTGAGTGCCCGATAAACTGCTTCTCCTTTGTTATCCTCAATTTTAGGTTCTCGACATTAATACATTTCAAAAAATTATTAAAAGTAACCATATCTATACGAGTTTTTAATAAAGAATTAATTTACCAGTTAGCTTATGTAACAATCTTCTATCCCAATTAACCAATAACAGTCAACAATACTTTCTTCTAATACCTAGGTATTGTTTTCATATAATTTACGTTAACTTACATAAATTGTGACATTTTAATCCAACGTTTTGGTTGATATTATTTAATTTATGTTTAAATAATATGTGCCTGTACTAGCTGCAGATATATATCAAATGTGTGATATTTAACCGTCTGATTGTGAACATGCACATATAACTAAATAAGTCTAAGTTTAAATTATAAATAAATCATGAAATTGATTTTACAATGGTGTTATACCAATTTCTTTTTAATTAAATATATTTTAATTATTTTTTTTACTCAACAAGAAAGGGAATTGAAGATTTCCTCAAAAATGTATCTAAACTTAAGGTAAACGTAGGTATAAAGTTTATAGTCTTCAGATAACCGTTGAACAATGTTAAATTTTCGTTAAAAAATGTCACCAATTTCGGCTTTGAAAATAGTAATTCATGAAACACCATTATAATATGCATTTGTAATATCATTCGTTATTATTATGATCACACCGGTTAAATAAATCCTATTCTGCTCCATAAAATAATTCAGATGATTTTGTTAGTGTAATATACACATGTTTTTAAAGGTAATTTAAATAGGTATTTAAAAAAAAAGGTTTTCTTTGTTATAAATAATTTTCTCACAAATATTCCAAATACACAATATGCTTCAATAATAATTTGATGAGATGTTCCATAACGCACTGTCTATATAAAATAATATTTAATTGTTTATCTACAAAAATAATTTTAAAAGATATTTTATCCTCATATTTGAATTGATTATATAATAACACAATGAGGTATTACTTAGTATTTTATAATAATACGTCATTAATCATCACAATATTTAAATGCTTTGTGAATAATTGTATTTAACTTTATATTGATTAGCACTAAAGCGACTATAATTAGGTATCGTAAAAAAAAATATATATATATATGATATACGGTTATTGTGGTTAAAAAATGTTTTATAACTCATTATATTTGTTGTTATTGAAATAGATTAATCAATCGATTGGCTGTAAAGTTATTTTTTCTCAGTTTATTAATTTTTTTTTTTTAAAAAAAAAAGGTCTCATCGTGTCAACCAAAACGTCCCATATGGTAATACGTATCAGAGGAAAAAAACTGTAGTTTTTCCTTCATTTTGTAGAGAGCGGCCTTATCCTAATTAGTTTAATGTCCCGAACCCCAGTATCCCATAATATATTTTCTATTACAGTATCCAAGTCGAGGTTCATGAATTTTTCAGGACAACAGTTTTTACACTCTGGTGAGTTAGCGCCCTTTATTTTATTTCTTTGGCGTATTTTTTTTTTTTTTTTTAATGAGGGTATAGGTAGGTAATTACTTTTCCAGTAATAACATGATATTTTTAAATGATTTTTATTAATTGAGCTATTTTAAAAAAAAGTTAGAATACCTCAAAAGTTTAATATAATTTACAATGGTTTTGTGACGTTAATTATTAGTATTAAATACTATGGTACTTGATTGTATTATTATTTTAATATACAATGTATATTGTACATCAAGTGCTTGTTTATTGTAGAAATAATAAACAATTAATTAATTCAAACAATCCCAACATATTTCTTTTGTGGTTACCCACCATATAGCACTATAACGCTATATGCAATAGTTTTATGTGTTTTTATAATAATATAGAATACATATTTTAACAGTGCAACTATAGGGATTAGCGACTACATAAAAAATAAGTTTGGTTATAAGTAAACTAGATCAATAAAACTTTTAGTACCAAACTATTTAACTTATTTTTTTAAATAGGCATTAAAATGTACAATAATAATAAAATTAATGCAGATAATACAGTTAAAGACTAAGCCGTTTATAATCTATGTTTGTGGGGCACCAAAAATGTTTTTTGTTTATAATATATAAGAAACGTGTACTAAAATTATAAATATTTTATTTTTATTTTAAAACTAAACATAAAAAAAACCTTTGAAGTTTTTACAAACGTCATAAATAAGTAGGTTCTCATATTTCAGGTAAAATATCTATTTCCTTTTATATATGAATTTCTGATTTGTTATCACCTTATTTTGTTTGATTTATTAAGACATAAGTCAAATGTTAACTAGGTACCTACAGAGAGTTTTGATTATGTCTTTACTCAGTAGGATGGATTCTATATTTTAAAACAGACAATTTAGCATTTTTTTTTCTATATTCTTATTATGTAACGTTTACAAAATGTTAATAATTTATCTTAGTAATCCAAATATATGCACCTAATTGGTACACATTTAAAAAGTAGGTACTTTCATACTTCGATGAAACGCTTGACCAACATCCGGTATCTCAGTATCTGTGTTCTTTGTGATATTTTAATATTAATTTAGGTAATTATATTTTAATTGTCTTAAATCATTTGAAGTATAATACAAAGAAAATATAAAAGTATTAATTTAACTTCATAAATTTGATTTTATGAGTTATTACGCAACGCGTTAACAGCTTTTATTGTCTTCGTGATATAAGTTATTATGGTGAAATTATGATGAATTATTACGAACATTCGAAAATAATATGAGTTTAAAAGTTTTATGATCGGATTGTTCAAAAACGTGTATCCGAGAAGCGAATTTTTTTATTTTTTTTTATTTACAGTCGATTCCTTATTATTATCTGACCTCGGTAATAATGGGGAAAGTTTTCACTTAATCGTTAACCTCGGTGTCGGTCGTTGTCTAGTTTTGTTTTGGTTTTTTTTTCACTTTTTTTCTCATACAATATTGATTTCCGTGTCAATGTATTTTGGGAAACTTCCAGTTGGAGAAAATTACAAAACGATTGCACCATCGGACGAGTCGCCTGCATGTGTATATATGCTATAATACGTGACACATTTGTATATTGAATCGGGCACTTGCGTAATAATGCATGAATGCAAACGTACAAGTTTTAGTGACGAGCACAAAAAATATAAAGAATCTTCTATCGCAGCATTCACAGGGTACGATCGCACCGGGCTGGAATTATTATTTCACTTTGTCAGGTGTTGTGGCAGAAACGGTTTTTCGTTATGAATTGTTCAGTAGGTACCCGAGAACTATACGACAGACCAAATTTTTTTCCCTGATAGTGTCTTATAGCCAGGGCCGTATTTACACTTTTTGCGCCCTGGCCTCTCTCAAATAATTTCTAAACCTCCACTAAATAAAAAAAATTTACATAGCATAGGTACTGACTATTGCAGGGATACTTCAATCGTATTGTGTATTATTTTAAAATGTTCTGTAAATAAGGTTCTGTTTTTATAGTTAATTGGTTCATGTTTATTTGGCCGACATCTTTCAAACCAAATATAAATACGTCTTATTTTAAGGTATTCAACAATGCTTAAAAATCCAACGAATTTGTAATTCTTTGATGTTTTAAACATTTTATGCTCGCTTTTTATTCACTGTCGTGCATAGTTTTCAAATATCCGTCATGTGTTTATTCATTATTGTTGAAGTGCCTACAATAATATATAGATATGTAATAATTATGACTGTGAGGGAACACAGACATTAAAAACATTGAATAGTGGAGAGAGTTAAGCCTCATGTAAATTGTCTTGCCTATTGCAATATTCAAGCTTTCAATAAAATATAATTATTACACATTTCCCCTTTAAAATTCGACTGAATCTCTGACTATATGAGTCTATACCATCATCACGGGAACGCGGATAAACGTTCGTCTGCGGTTCAGTGCGCAATGTTAACCTCCGATCGCAATGGCATTTTTCGTTGTCGGTTCATCTCCGTGTACAGACTACTGAAAATGTCTAGAGAATACCGACAACAGACCGTACGAGGATATTTGCCTATCAAAAGCATCACGCGCATAATACGATTACGCGTACAAAGATATCTGCAAAACGCAAATCGTTCTGCAATATACGCACAATTTGGGCGCGTATTTCAATTCCTTGACAAAATGCACGAGCTCGTCAGATTTATGGGAGTAACGTCGATTGCTTTATTTAAATAAAAAGTGTTTGTATATATAATAGAGTATAGACGCGTGCCAAATGCCTGGAGCCACGCACGGATTAAGTCCACTAAATTCTCATAGACAGACACTCTCAGGTTGAAGGCTCCCACCGGTAAAAAAATATACAGACCAGTGGGTAATAATTGTTCTTATAAATACATATTTGAACACAGTGAAACATTGGAGTCGCTGACGCATAGCTTTATGCATATCATTGCACTACCATTGAAAGTTTAAGTAAAATATTTCACAAAATCAAAATACAAATATATAAATTATGTATAAAGTGCATAGGTACGTAGGTACGTATAGGTACTATGTGGGCACCACAAATAAGAAATAAATCAAAAATAGTTATAATACCTAAAATAATCATAACTTAATTATGAGAAGTATAATTATTATATATTTCTAGTATAGGCATTTAAAATCTTTTGTATACTAATAATATTTAATAACAATAATAAAACTATTATACAATTGTATGAAAAAAATATGAGCGAGTGAGCGACCACTCGATATTATTTTAAATTGATAAATGATAACTGATAACTTACAGGTTGGGACCGTATAACGTCTGAAGGACGTACCTCCTTAATACGTATTTTTCAATTCTCTCATTGCCGGAGAAAGAGTAATATTATTTTTACTATTATTATTACTATTATTATCATCATCGGCATTGTTCACTCGTATATAACATTATAGCCTTGGTCCAGCAGCTTGGTGCACCGGACGGCCGTGAGGAAAATAGGGTCATGACGCCTACGGTTTCGTAAATCTCACACTTGACTCCCTGTCTTCCATCATGCCCTCCAACTACACGGTTCCCGAAGCACAAAGTGTGTCGGACTTGCAATGTTTCTGACCACCGCGTTGTACACAATTATATTTTTAGCTAAACGGGTCGTCCGAAATTCTCGGCGAATGAAAAATGAACCGGACTGTACGTCATCGACCACCGGCGCAGACACAAACGATAGCACGCCACGGCCAATGCGGTGATTAATCGCGGGTACGTTTCTACATGCAACGTTCCGTTACCACTTTTGTCTTCTATCCCACTCCCCACCACACCGACACCGCCTTTGCGAGCCGTCGAAGATTTATCGGCGTTTTCAGCGGTGCGAGTATTCCACGCAATGCTGAAGGGGGTATGACCGCTACGCCGCCCGCCGGTCTGCGATCTAGCCCTCCACGCCCATGGATTTCATGGTCCACGTGTTTTTCGATTCGGACATAATCGGCCGGAAGTCGGTCGGTCGGTGCCGAATCATGCGAAAGCCCATTGTTTCTTAAGTGTACCGCTGATGGACTTGTCGAGTACCTATACAGCCACTGGGTGTTAGCACCCCTCTGACCCACCACCGCCACTAACCTATATTCCACCACTCAACTCGGCCCGTCGCGCACCGCATCTAAATGTTTTTCCGCTGTTTTGTACGCAAACAGCAATGGCAACATCAACGGCACTCGATCGACCGACTAATACAAAGGCGTTTTGCGGATTCAATCTAATAACAGTTGTGCGACTTGTTCCCTCCGGCGACGACGACGTGTCGGAAACCGAATAACACGCAAAGGGTTATTATGGAAATGTTCAGCGGCACCGATGCTATGCGATTAAATAACCTACACCAGAGTTACAACAATACTAGCGACAACTGTTTTTCTATTTAAAACCCAACATTAAACACGAATTCAATTTATCGATAGTACACAATTATTTCCTTTTTTTTACATCGTGTTCTTAAGGTATAAATAAGTGCTTAACATCGTTACACGTTCCATAATCTACTTGTAAACTTGATTACATTTTTCTTTCTATTATTTCGATAATGACATATATATTGAACTTGTCAAGTTTATTTTATTGTACGTTCCTATATTTATACTTTCAAAAAATTTCAAGAAATCATGTAATAAATATATATATAATATATTTAAACAATATAAGAAAAATCAAATAAATTACAGATATTGAAATTTTATATTCAAAAACTATTGTTAGTAAATGTTTCAATAAGTATAGAATACACACGAACAGGATATCCCATTTTATAATTGTATACCTATAAGTTACCTATATATTATGTAAAGTACTTGAATTTAAGTCCCGATGATTAATATATATTTGCAAATTATCAAAAATAAACTGAAAAGAATGAAAAATAAGTATAAAATTCAGATGAAGAGTTCAGCTTATTAATAAATAATAGTATTATTCAAATGTAGGTGCCTATAGTTTACATAATTACGATGGATTGAAAACAACCAACCTAACTTTAGGTAAAGTAATCCATTTAAAACCTGCCAAGCCACTAATGTTAACTGTAATTCAACGGTCGGAAGCCTATAGTATTGGTATTAAAAAGTTTTAGTTTTATTAGACACTTAGGTATCATTCATATTCCATTCATTGTAAATTAACATAAATCCGATAAAATTTTAAAAATATAAAAATAAATATTAGTGATCAAATAAAGTATTAAAATTGCAATAAATCATTTTTCTTTTTTTAAATAAATTGGTTAGATTATAGAAATAATTAACAAACTGTTTATATAATAAAAAAAAAAACGTTGTAAACAATCATAAAAATATAATGGGATTTGAATCTAAAAATGGCTATCACACGTTCAACTAGATTTTGAGAAAAATTTTACTTGAAAAACAAGCGGAAATTCTCTGGCTCCATCTCGCCGGATTTCCGGAAATGAACGTGGACGTTTTGTCCGTCGAACCGGAAGCGTCCGATTCGTAAATTCTAGCAAAATGTCTATACCATCCTTTTCAAATATTTAAGCTCCTTATACCACTTTCGCACAAACGTCAATACTTGAATCCAAAACCTGTATCAACTTTCAGACGTTTACGGTCCACTCGTTATCCAATATTGAATGCATCGATTTTTTAACACGTGTACATAACAAACACATTCCAAACAGAATTGGTTACTATGAGTGATGTTATGAATGAGAAAATATATTTTTAATAACAATAGCAGGCTTTCTAAAAAAAATAAATAGCAACGATTATTAATTTAAAAATCTACTAGTAAGTAGTAAGTGTCTATAAGATACATCTATTATTAAATATTAAATACTATTTTGATCATAAACTTATAAGGTATGGTATGTCACTAAATTGTTCACTTAAATTATCATATAAAGTTGATATATATCATGTTTTTAATTTAGAGTGGTATCACATTTTTAACCATATGTATTAAGAGGATGTCAGCGCACTATTTGTTTTCTCTCTCTGGACCACGCGCAACATAGACAAAAAGCATTTACGCAGAATCATTTTTACTATATTTTTAACTAATCTTAGAGTAAAATAATCCATATTGAGGGAATGACATATCGATTTGTCAAAATATTGTCTCAAAACTATTTAAACATAATTTAAATGTACAACAAATTTTTGGTTATTTTTAAAGTCGAATACAAAGTCAAATAAGAATAAAATATAAAACTGATATGTCATTCTCTCAAAAATATTATTTTCTATTTTTTTGTAATGGGTGATTTTACTCTAAGATTACTTAAAAACATAGAAAAAACGATTCTGTGTTAATGTGTTTTGTCTATGATGCGCG
>NC_042496.1:11462923-11515848 GCF_005508785.2 Acyrthosiphon pisum | reverse complement strand
CAATTAAATATCCTCTTAAATTATACTAATCATTATATTCCAATTGATAGGATATTTAATTGAATTATACGATCATAGATGTATTAGATAGTGATTGAGACAACTGATCCATAAAATGTTTTTAAAACACCATATTAAACTTGAACATTCTTGCTAGGATCTAACTAGAAAAATGATGAGCTGAATATGTCCAAATTCTTTTTTAATGTATGATAAAAAAAAAACAAGAAAGTCAACAATTTTCAACTTTTCATGAATTCAAAATATAAACTCAAAAAGTTTATAAAAAATCGTACCTTATGTATCTTTAATGTTTTTAAATGTCTATAATAAAAAATTATAAATAACCTTGTATTACATTTTTAAAATGTTTAACCAAGCGAACATTTTTATCGATACTTATAGAAAAAAAGAAGAAGGAAAGATAGGTAACAACTCTGCTTTGCAATAATTGTAGAGTAAGCTCGTCAAAAGGGCAGTGTAATAGATTTGTTAAATTTGAATTCAATAATAAATCGCTGCATACCAAAAACGATTCTATAAGTGAATACAATCCATCAGTTATATTTCAGAGTATATATATTTTTTTAAGTCTACAATATCATTATTATTTTACTTTTATACCAAAAATAATAAGAAAATTGTTCTTGTGAAATAATTCTCGTTTCCATAATTGATGTTCGAGAATTATTTTTAAATGTACTTTGAAATGCCCCGCATCCCCTAAGTACCAATTAGATCCAATATTCCAGAAAATATCTTCAAATTTCAAAAACAAAACATTTGTACTGCAAAAAGACAATTTATAAACAAAAAACTCACATCATTGTAGAACTGATACATTAATTGCTTATCCACTTAGAATCCAATATAAAAGATCCAAAAATCAACCTAAAACAGAAAAAAATTAATTTGTTGTCAATTTAAATTTATTATTTTGTTAAATGTAATCATATGATTCATTCAATAAATCCACGAATTGAAAAATTTACTAATATGTTCAACATTATGAGAATTATAGCAATAATAATATTTAATAAAATATACCAACAGATTCGTGAACTTTTAAGCAACTATACTTTATTATCAATTCCTTCGATATATTTAAAATAAATAATAATATATCAAGTTTAAATGCGATTATATAATTTATATATATTATAGGCATTAAAAGATTCCCATTATTGTAAGCTATGTAATTTATTTTTCCAGAGAATTAAAGCACAAATAAAATAAAATACATTCAATTGATTTCATAAGAATTTCAGATAGAATTCAAAACAAATTGAATTCCCTTACAGTCATTTTCGTAAGACGTTTAATGGTTTTAATTAATAATTTATATTGCGTTTGATTGAAATCATATTTAATACTGTTTTAACTATAGCAGCATGATGGGCTAAAGTAAAGATGATATTTAGACTTTGTCAGACATAAAAATAATAAAATTGTATTTTGTGAGTACTCGATGAAATTGAAACTATAGAATCAATAGTTACTAATGATGTATCCAATGAAGATTCAAAAAGTAGTATTATAATATTATTATTTTAAAATAATAATTAAATTCATTTTTTCTACATCTTGCAGAATGAGAAAAATCTTGATTTGTTGAAACTGTATTAATATCAGTATAGTGCATCAATTCATAATATTTGTAATTTTATTTGATAAAACAAATAACGACATATAATTTTTACCTTTTTAATTTGAAATAGTTTTGTTATTTTCAATCAGTTATTCTTTCAGACATGATGATTATTTACATAATTACATTGCATTAAATTTTTTTTTAAATATGTGATTATAATATAAATGAAAAATAACGTCAATGATTAATAAAATAAAATAATAATATTTAAAATTGTACAAAGTGTTTTACAAAAGTGAAACTTTTCAAACTTTCAACCGAAAAAAAATCGATAATTATTAATAACAAAAAATAACTCTTTAATTATTATAAGTTCTTGATTCATATGAAAACCATTATACTTTCTTTTGTGAGTAATTGATTTAACTTAGTCTAATAAAATAAATTTATATTTTAATTAAATATTATATTAAGTATATAGTATATTTTATTCTCATTCAAAAGTTAATATTATATTCAGTTTTTTCATAATAATATAAGCTTCAGAATAAATAATTTTTATTAATAACAAGCAACACCTAATACAATTATGAATTAGATATCTAAACGAAGTGAAACCTTGTAAATGCTTTTTGGTACTGATGATTTATGGTATTAAAGTTTGTTTGAAAAACACAAGTATAATTCTATTAAGTTTGATATAATATTATGATGGAAAAAAACATGAGCACACAAAGTGATTGCAATGCTCCGGTGCACTAAAGTCTAAAACACAATAACGTAAATAAAATGTCAGATTAACACGCCATTCGTACTATAATAATTACAACACCCATAGAGTTAATTAATGTCATTCTTGCTTAGAAAACATACTCGTATTGATATCGTGCATTTCTACTAGGTATTCAAAATGCTGGATATAAATTTATCTTTAAGTTTAGTTTGGGAAATGTTTTATCTTCAATTATTAAATGTTGAACATTTGAACATAATATATAGGTAATACACCAAAAATTAAACAATGAATATTGTTCAATAGATCGTAGATAACTAGGTATTTACGATGATAAAAACCTTTTATGTTTGTTAATATCAAAACGGAACTATTGCATTACCTATTTTGCATTACTCAAATCGTAAGCATCGTCTATGGTATTGTAGGGTTTGTATTATACGGTCCAAAATGTGTGTGTTAATTGAATTATAGCCTGCTCCAAATTTATGAGCATTGTATACAGAATGAGGTTTGTTTAACGTATTCCTATTAACTTTACCGTAGTAACTTCACGTGTTTTTTTTCTGCAAATGTACTGTCATAAATTGGGTATGATAAATGGTATTATGTTAAGGACAAAAATAGAAATTCTCATTATTCTTAGTTGGCACTTAAATGAACTTTGCCTAATAATGATGAATTGGATTAGAAGAATAACTAAATTAATTATATGAATTTAAAACTATATTATTATCTTTGAGTTATCTAACGTAAAATTGCAAATACAATTACAAATCTTTGGAAATAATATGACTAACATACGAATATTATTATCGTAATATTTTATAAGAATGTGTATTTATTATATACCTACCTAATAATATTAAGAAATGTTATATATTATAGTAAAATATTGTTCGTGCCATTGCGTGAGTGTCAGTTAAGTTTTACTTTCATGTTCAACGGTGTCCGAGTAGGTATATCCAGCATGGTATAAAACTATTACAAATAAGTATTATGAACGACCCACGGTACCCAATAGTTTATTAATAAATATGATAGGTTCATCGTAATACTACTAATACATAGTATACCGTAAGTATGTTCGTTAAAAGGAAAACTTTTTTTTTCAACACAACCCACTTCAATAACATTCTAGTGAGTTATAATGAGTTAAAATATTTTTTGCAATAAACTTTTTATCATACCTACCTCATTATCTGTATTGCTGAAACTTAAACGCATACGACCTATATATTTCATCCTAATCGTCGACCGAAATTGGATTTTTTAAAAATAAGTTGTTGCTTATTGTTTTTCGAGGTATTGTGGCTCATCGTTATTACTAGTGTGTTACACTTTACAATGTATAGGCACCTTCATGATTTATTTACTGCTTAATACCTTAAACTCAACACTATATTTTAAATTACAATCAAAATATTTTATAGTGTCTAATTTTAAATATAGTATTTAAAACATATTTAAATATAGGTATAAAACAATCAAGTAAACACATTATATGCACTTGATCTTTGGTAGCATGAACCACAAGTTCATAATAATTATTAATTATTATTGCTATATAATTGAATGTATATTCAATAAGATATTACATACTTATATGAGTATATCTGTATCAATATTGTTGAAGTGATTTAAGCGCAGTGGCATCAGTGTTTATGATTTATATCATAATTACTTATTCACGTCTATAAATAATAAAGAGATGAATGGCGGTATGTAGTCCTGATATTTGTGGATGTAGGAAACGGACAAAATGGGGTCGATATTTCATCACATAAATTACCCTTGCCATTATCTTCTCACACTGGGTATGGGGTTCAACATATTTACACGTCCGTTTAATGTGCGACAAAACCTAACAAAAATTACTTCTTTTAAGTATCATAAAGATAAGATTTTATCTTTCAATTAAATAGCTACATGAACCTTTTAAAGGTATTTCATGGGGGTTACCTATACGTTTTATGTGTTGAAACAAGCATGGTTTTTTCTTCATTTATTGAGTATACAATATACGTACACTATATAATTTTTAAAATATTTTGACTTGTTTTGTGATGTTTACGGACAATTTTAATTTTCAATTTTTTTAGTTTTTCTTTCTATAAATATCAATAAAATATATGTATAAATTTGTTGGGTCAAAAATCGTGAAAAATTAATATAAGGTTCCTGACATATTGTTACAATAGTAGATGAAAAATATTAAGAATACATAGGCGCGTTTTTTTTATAATCATTAAAAGTTCAAATGTTGACGTAATTTATCAAATTGAAAATTTACAATTTATTTAGTAGTTGAAAATGTATAAACTTTTATAATAGCTAAGGATTAAAAATTTAAACAAAGTTCCACGTAAATAGTTGTATATAAATTACTTTATTCATAATAATAAATATTATCAAATACTCAGTAATATTATAGGCTGACTGACCGTCTTCGCTCAGAATCGTTTTTCTTATACAAGGATAGTATATCATTGAATTCAAATATAAATATTTAATATACCAATAACAATGACTCTAGACACCTAATTTATAGCCTTTTTTTATCAATATCTTTACTCATTCTTAAACTATTGATATTTAAATATTGTAGATGTAATACACATAATATTCATTACCTACCTCATTTATGTATCACTCCATCAATTCACTTTTGAGGAATGTAAAATAATGATTTTGATTTTGTGTACTTAGTTTAGTCCCAGTAAAAATATAAATTAAGATATCTATATAGGACTAAACTGGAACATCTTTTCTTTTTACATCCAAACAATATCAAGAAGATGGTCAGTAAAAAAAATATTTTACGTCATATTGTAACAGTTCTAAAGTATTGTGTATATATCTATATAGAAGATGCCTACTAGATCAATAGCCAATTCTTTTGTAAAATATATCATGAATTGAGTTTGAATGAATAGAAATATATTTATTCTTAATATAGTATTAAGTTAATACACTCGACAAATTGCGTAGTATTTTGATTTGCGTAGAACAACCAATTATAAATTACAAAATATGTTCTCTATAGCAAAAATATCTTAAAGAACTTCTTACACAACCAATTTCAAATTAAAATCGGACTCATTTCAACTTCCCCAGTTTTCAGAACCTTATAATATTTTAGCTGGATATTAACCATAATAAATAATGATGTTACTTTCACACATAAATCAATTTAATATATATGGCTATTTTCTAATGTCCTAAACGATATTCCCTCCGTCATAATTAAATCTCCTATTTCTTTATTCCTACAAACCACAAATAATATTTTTAAATAATCAATTTATCAACTACTGATAATTCATTGTGGCAGACTACAAGAAAAATCCTTCACGCCCAACCTTCTGTACCTCCTCTGTAATAAAAGATTGGTTCATGGGCTATCAGTGATATGGAAAAAGTAAACATATTTCCCACCACCTATTCTCTACTTTCCATCAACATAATAATATATGCCCTAATCAAAAAAGTAAACCGTTCCATATCCTGCATGCTACCTAATACTCTCCTACCTAAACATATTCGACCAAGCGAAGTCTAACATGCTAAATGCCACTCACCTCGACGGAAATTCCCAGGCTACGACTTAAACACAATTGAAGTGACAGCACAATTACCCAAAAATGCCTTACTTACGCTAACACACATACATAACTCCGTGTTGAGACTCCTCTACTTCCCGGCATTATGGACATTTTCCGTAATTATCATGAATCTCAAACCAGGCAAATTTTCGACGTTTTTGAGATTTCGACGAATTTTGTCAAAACATTTTAAATTTTGAATGCTTCTATAAAAAAATTATGTCTGTAACTGTTATTATAATAACTTATGAGGAACCATGAATTTAATTTATCTCAATCTATATGAATTTGGAACTAATATAGATTCACTCAAAAATACCCAGAGTAACCTTATATGTATTAAGAAATTTGTTTGTTTTATTTTTTTTTCAATGCATGGAGAAACTTCCATATACACTCCGGAAAGTTTACTTACAGGATATTAAAAAATATATTTTTTAGAAAAAGTTATTTTGGCAATAGCTACATGAAAGTCTTCTGTATTATTGTTTCTTATCGAAGTAATATATTATTATTTGTTAGAAAAATTATTTATGAAGACTTTATGTTTGTCTAAATGTATCAATAATGGTATTAAAAGATAATCACTTTTATATAATTGTATAAAATAGTATTACATTATTTAACTTTATTTTATTGAGCAAATAATATATTAATATTTTTATTTTCAAAAAAAAAAAACAACAATAAAACATTTTATTTAAATTATATTTACATATCACATGATTTAGATTTTGTTAAATTAAAGATAACTTGTACCTTGAATTATGTGACGTACAAATTACAATTGCTAGTGGTTAACATGAAACTCCAATATACGATTTTATCCAATAACTACCCATATAATAGTATATATTATCAACTGTCAATTGTGATTTTTAATTATTTGCACTTTATAAACTACTTGTTAAATGAAATCAACTATTTTTCAACAACACATAAACATATAAATACACATTTTATTTCATAACAGATTATTTGAATGTACTAGAAAAGTAGAAAATGATATCTTACTTCCTGACTGCTAATTCTTTATTGATCAAATAATTCAGCAAAGGAAAACAAAAACTATGGTATCAATATTAAAATATATCCTAAATGAAATTACACAATTTTTTTCATCATAGTGTATTAAACTTTTTTGTGTTATTATTATTATTCAATTGACTTTGGGTCAAATATTATTTTTTCAACATACTTAATCATTATTATGGCAATGTTAACAAACAGCAATGGAGGATACTAAAATACACATTGCGCTAAACCCGCAGCGAATATGATTAAGTACGTGCTAAGGGTAAGTTTTTTCATTTTAAGTTGAAACCAAATTTTGTCATCTGAGGTTTTGTTTTTTTTTTGTACCCACCTCTAGTTTACCCCGGAAACCAGTGATTGGGCGTGTTCCAAGCGGTATTTTTCCGACGAGGAAACGGGTTATGCAATATGTGAGAGCACATGAACTTCGAAATCCCGGACGTTTGTCACCGCAGACCGGGTGAAGGAAAAATAGAATAAAAATATATTTAAGAACTTCGAAGAACTTATTTTTTTCCACTCTTTAGAGTCGCTTTATGAAATTACTTTTTGAAAAGTTTCTCATTTTATTACTTTTTCTCTGTGTCTCTCTCTGTCCTTTCACTCACTCCTTCTCCTGAACCATGTTAAGTCTTTTTTTCTTATTTGAAAATTAGATTTTCACCAGCCAAACTGCCGCTAGGGACCCGTCGTGTTATGAGTATGCAAACATTTTTCATGACAAAAAAAAAACTGTTACGCGTTTTCAACGTAATAATAATAATTTATTTTTTAAATAATATGTATTAAGAGAATACTGTATTGCTGTTTTATTTTTATCATTAAACTACACAATCATTACACAAATCATTTATCATATTATATTAAAATTGTTTAATAAATCCACATAACATTTTCGTATTGAAACTATTACTTATATACACAATAACTGTCGTATTTACATGTTTAATAAGAAAAAATGTTCAATTTTATACAAAATTTAAATTTAAATTTTCAAAATAAACTTAATTCTAATGATTACACTGGCATTTAAAAAATAAAATTGTTGTTTAAACACATCAGTGGCCCATCACTTGTACCGTAAGTGTGGCTGACTTTCATAATAGCTTAATAATACATTTATCAATCACATGGGTGTCATAAAATATATTGGTTTTTTTTTCTATACCTAATAAAAACACAATTTAAGAACAATAATATTAAATAACAAAAAATATCGAGGAATATCTTAGGTTATTGGATAATTATAATTAAATCATCTTAAAACAAAATTGTGGTGATTATTGTATTTTTTGTTCGTCTTACATAACATTATTATTATAGTTTATAAATATAGGTTTGTTTTATTATTAACTACTAGTGGTATCTGTTCAAATTATACGATTACATCTTTTTTCCATAGAAAATTGAATAATAAACCGTTTTATCGTTAATTTAACGTCATTATAATAACATTTATAGCTATGAGACAAAAATTATGCTTGCAGAAGTATATAATTTATTTTTAACGTAATGTACATTAATTATATATTATTTTAGCTGTATAATTCGTAACTACCTACGTTACTTAACTGCACACAATTTATACTGTTTTTCTACCTTATTGTTTTGAATCATATTTACTCAGGAAACGCTCGTCCCATGTGTTTTCTTGACGTTTATTACTCAGAATGAAAAGTTGACATCAATTTGAGAAAATTATATGCCCTAGAGTAAAACCTTACGACGTAGGAAACAAGGATTATGATAGAACGTTTTTAACAAAACAAAAATATACATCTACAACTGTTCACATTAAATCGTCTTTAGTTTTATTTTTACATCACTGAAATAATTTATTATATGGTATATAATATGGGATTCATTATCTTATAAGACCAAAAATTATGATTTTATTAGGTCAATAAGCTACTGTTAATCTTTAGTAGCTAGATTAACATGCATTAACTTTATCTTCTATATATTTATTCGATCGATGTGAGGCCGGCTAACCGGCTCGCAGGCGTAGATGAAAAGTTTAAAGGTGTGTAAGTATATAAATATAATAAATAATTATATATATATATATCCACTGAACTTGCGAATACAAAGTCCGAAAAGAGGAATTTAAAAAATGTGTGCTCATAAAAATAACGCACGGGGATCGTAAACTGGAAAACATTTAACGCCACGTTATTACTACTTAATACACACTCATGCATCGACCTTTCAGTATATTCTTGTGTTGAAATATTTAAGTATTTTTTTTTCTTTATTGATTTATTTTTTTTTTTTTGTCAACTTTCGTAGGATATAGGCCATTAGTTAAATTACATTTACAGGCTAGTTTAATACTAGATGAAATAAATTATAATAATAGTACTCGATTAGTAAAAAAAATACGGTGAAACATTTTCATATAATTAGAATGCCTTAGAGGATACTACACCGATATTAGTGTCACCGTCTTACAATGTGGCGTAACGTAGCAAATTTACGCTCAGAAGATCATGTTTAACTCCGTTAGTTTAAAAATTAGAGTGAATCGACTTATTATGAAACTAAATAGTAAGAACATTATCTGTGGTATATGAATTGTGAGCATTTTAAATGTACGCTATATTATATACGCATAACTTGTTACAAAAAATTAACTGTCGTAAAAAACCCACACACAAACACAGATAATGTTTTTAGCATCAAGATTCATAATAGGTCGATTCACTTTAATTTTTAAAATGACGGAGCTAAACGTGATCTCCTGATCGTAAATTTGCTTTATTACGCATTTGAAAGACACAGACAAAAAATGACTGTGTAGCTTCCTCTTAATCTTTTAATGTTGATATAATATAAATCATTTAAAAAAGTTAATATATAAGTAGTTGATTACATTTTTTAACTCTGTATTTTTTTCCAAAGAATGAATTGATGTTTAAGTTGAGATTTGAGAAGTATAGTAATCTATACACTTGATACATGATTAGTGATTCATACACATTCACTTAATATATTATTTATGAGGGAAAACCATGATATATATTATCTATTAGCTAAAACCCTTGTTGTTATGCAAGTTTTACTTTGTGTTTGAAGATCTTTTTTAGACCAAGAAAAAGGTTTTGATATTTCCTATTAAGAATGGTTTTTGGTAGCAAATTGAATCTAGTACTATGAACAAAACTCAAAAAAATTAAAACTCTAAGAATTCTTAGAAGAACTAAAAAAATATTAAAAACAGATATATTATATATACCAAACACCTGTTTTTGACATCGTCGATTGTGCTTTATGACTTTACATTTCCAACAAATAATAAATATACGCATTTTTTTGTATACATGAATTGTGAAAGTATTTCTGCTATTTTTGAACTTTTTATAGACTTTTGAGATCGTAGGCTTGTTCAATGTATGTTATTACCATTTGTTTCTCGCAGTTAAACAGTTTGAAAATGTAATACAAGATTCACCATAAGTTGTTTTTATTGACAATATTTTTTTTTTTATCGACATTTGAAGTTTAAGTATTGTCTAAAATTGGATATTCAAACGAAAAATAATGATTTTTTTTCTTACAATTTAAGTTATTTTGTTGTAGTTGAAATTTTAACTAATACGTAAGCATATTATTATTTTCTATACAAAATTAAATTTTAAAATATTTAGATTCATACGATAATATTTATAATATTTATACTATGATCCAATTCAAACTATATAAGGTACGTCATTGTTTTTCAAAAAATGAGTTTATTAACGTTAAAAACGTTATTCTTATCGAATTATAAATAAATAAGAGTAATATGAATATTGAATACATTGTATAAAATATCCTTAGAAAATAAATATAGTCCGACAGAGCGTTTTTGCTCTGAATTGTTTTTCATCGTATACAATGATTTATCGTTGAATTAAAATTTAACACATCCGTTAAAATTACTTATTCAATAACGAAGTACTTTTTACAACTACCATATAGCAGAGCGGCTTTTCCGGTTTTTTCTTGATTCTTATACTTTTGTAGAAAAAAATTAATTCAATTTTTATTCCAATAGTTAAGAATAATAAATGTAGACAAACGGCATGAATAATATATTTAAAATACTATTAATATTAATTAAATAATTAAAAAAAAACCCCTATATTCAAGAATAATTATTGTTGTCAATTTATTTATACAAAACATGTTGCTAATCATAAACAAACATATAAATTATTCATTAAAGTATTATTCATATCATAAGACTAAAAACAAAGAGTTATAATAATTGACAGTGTAATAATTTACAATTAAGAGTCTCTTCATTGCCAAAATGTCGTTTTAACTCATGTAACAACCGCTCAACGACTTAAAAGTGGGATTTGTTATGAAAACTTAACTGTGATATAACTAATACCGTCGATACGATATCACCCAATTTCGGATACGTGAATTTTCCATCGTTCGATATTACATGGCAGTTGCGCATGTCCAGTTCACGTTATTGTAGTCACGACGAGAGCAATATTATATTCTCACATAACATTTTGTTTACCGATGGTTGTAGCACGAGTGTCATCTACGCACCAATGTACCCGAATTGCCTATACAACGCGCCGGCCAACGAATATAAATAATAATATTATGATGATGATATTGAAAAATACCCATCTAGAATAACAACAATTGTCTGCGATAAATACAATATTACAATGTAGTTATGCACTTGAGAATCGGAACTATTGATGATTTTTATATTGCTTTATTTAATAATTATATATTATTATACTCTTATAATACATTTCTAGTAAAAATAATTTTTATTAACAATTAATATGCTTCATTTCAAAGGCACTATGCTGCACCAATCATATAACAATTATAATACAAATACATTAATAATATAATATGCATACTCTATCAATATTTTTAAGAATACAATTCGACATATAAGTTGCAATTTTTAAAATATTATATCATATAAAATTAAATGAGACTATCAGAGTTTACATTAATTAATTGTTACAATGGATTTTTAGAATTCAGGTGAAACAAGAACTCGAGTGATACCAATCGAGACCATTGGAAAAGTTATACATTAGGTAGCAGTATTTGTACAATGAGCCTCTATATACAGACCCACCCTTTAACAAAATAACGTAACAAATTATTGTATAGGTACTTCCGTGACGTGTAGGTTAGGTTAGGTTGGGTTGTTCTTGTTTGTTATTACAACTATTATTGTAATATTTGTTTATTTCATTCATTATTTTAAATAAAAGAACAATATACCATAATTTATTAGCACTGATAAACAATCATTTATTTATTAATTATATTTATTTATTTGTAAGTTACGTAAACAAATACTTCATGTTATTACACAAGTCCTTCATGTTACTATATTGAAGTACCCACTTATTCTTAAGTTCTCAAGAATAAAATAAAACTTTTATTTACTAAAATTAAAATTAAAAACTTTTTTTTTCTACTTTAATTATAAATGATTCTAATAACGAAATATATAATTTAATATAATATTAACAACAAAGCACAGTAAATAATATTGTAAGCAATTTATAGATTTATTATCAACCTTATTAAAGCAGGACGGAGACATAATTTACATTTTTTCATTTTTTGTTTAAATAAAAGTTATCTATTAAAATTGTTTTTAAGCACAACCTAGGTAATCGTAGTATTGTGCAATTGTATAACAATATTTTTTGTTTAATCTATTCAAAAAATTACCAAGCTTGTACATTATGTTACCTATGTATAAAGAAGAAATTATGTTTCTAATTAAATATTATTGTAAATCTGGTTTAATATAATAAATAACAATAATACGCTGCTATACAACAACATGGTTTTAAATTTCTAATAAAACATAGTGATAAATTTAAAAACTTAGAAATATTTATTTCATATTTGTTCCACGGAATTGCATTATATCTAAGTTATTTCCTTATGGTAAAAAATCAATGAATTATATACAATATTATGTCTGTAAATATTTTTTTTTCTGTATAAAAACTATTTTTTTTTTACATTTTTAAGAAGTGTAATATTTTAAAAAAGTATGGAGTAGGTACAGATTATTTGTATAAACAAAATATATAACGCCATAACACGTCATATGTATACAAAATCTTGAATAATATTCATCAGTTTAAAATAGGAGTTTGAATTAATTTTTACGACTTAAGGATTCCAAATATTCATGGAATAAGTTAAAATATTATTCCAATGAATGCAATAAATTAAACTCTGGAAACCAATTAAAGGAATGTATAATTTGTGAACAAAAATGTGCGAAAAGTTTTTGTGACATAGTTTAGTTTAAGAATAGATTAAGAGTGTTTAGACGCTCTATTAACTAAACAATGCAATACATTAATCAAGGAAAATAAATGCTAATGAAAATGTATTAACCGTTATGTTTTGCAATTTATCGTAACTGTTTTATCTTTAAAACTATTTGTAAATCTGAAAAATTACACTCTTAGAGTCAAATAATGTTTTATTTAAAGTACTTATATATGTAGACATTCTGTGCAAAACCTTTTTGGATTTTTAACTGCTTAAAGGGTGTTTGTCTGAAAAAAGGTCACTTCATTGGAAAAATCAATGAAAAATAACTCCATTTTATGTACAATGCTTTGCATACCTAAGGATTTCAGTATACTGACAAAATATCAACAACTATTTTTTTTTGCTATATTATTATTACAAACACTACTTTTTGAAAACAAAATATTTCTTGGAAATATATATTATATTATGTTGTATACATATAAATGTCCATTTAATAATCTAAGAAATATATATATATGTGTTTATAAATATAATATAAATTGTAGAGGTAAGTACCAACAGTAAAATATATCATATCATTATTTTTTTATTTAGTTATACACACTTATAGTAATATATATTATATTCAAAGTATTTTTTAAACATTTATTACACAACTAAATTATAGTCAACTTCATTTTATTACTAATATAAGCTTTAAAACGCTATTGGTGGGGAAAAAGTACATAATATATTGTAATCAATGTTGGGTAAAAACTCTATGATTTGCATGTGATCAATGTTAAACATTTTAAGACTTATAATTTAAAATTTGTAAATTTAAATTCATAGAATGTCGTTGAATTTATTAATATCTACTTAAGGATTAATATGACATAACATTTATATTAATATAAGTACAATAAATTTAACTATGAAAAAAAACCTAGTTAGTGTATTCAATCAAACACTATGATTAAAAATTCGATCCTTACCGATGGTTAATTATGCTTAGCTTTATTTGTATTAGGTATACAATTTATTTTTAATTATTATTATGTATTATATTGACATATTTAAACAGTGACAAATTAATTGATGTATATTTAATGAAATTCATGAATTTTAAATTATAGAAAATATAAACCCTATCAACTTTAATCATCGGTTAATTATAGATAATTTTTTTCCAGAACAGATTATAATATACCTATAATATAACCTACATTATACTATATTATAAATATGTTAAAAAACCTTTTTATTTATAAGTAAATTGACCTCAATACGTTTTAGATATAGGTAACTACTAACTATGCATATTTGTCTATTTTTATTTCAATACTTTGATTGATTATATATTAACTAATAATTTTAGTTATAAATGAACAATACATTAATATATTAGTTTACAACTACGTGTATACTGTTTACTCTTACAGACATCTATAACTATCGTTATATTATTATCTGCTACTGCCAGCAATTAAAAAAATAAAAGGAAATTAAATATAAACAATATTGTTATGTCTGTGTCCCACCGATGTTGGGAAAATCCAAAATCCAAATTCGACATAAAACCTAAGTCGTCAAATGTTCATAGATTTAAGGAATATAAGCTAATGAATCCGTATTATACCTTTGTAAGTACCTACATAACTTATGTGTCAAAATGTATATTAGACTTTTAAACAATGATTGCTAATTGAATCATTCCATGTTATTATTTTTCGTTAATTACACTACAATATATTTTACAAATCAGCAAGCAGGTACTCAAATTATTTTACCAACTAGCTGAGGAATGGTGACGAAAGACATTTTAAATACATAATTTAGTATAATAATATAATATGATATTTAACAGGTCACTTACTTATTATAAGTTTCGTGCCATTATGGATCGCTCGGTTTGTAGAAGTTGGCATTAAGTTAAATTTCCTAACCTATTTTTGTATCTGAATTTATGAGTAAATTCAGTATTAACAATTTAATTTTAATCAAATTTTATCACAATTAAATATACATTTTTATTGCACACTAAATATTACGACATCACAGTCAAACATAAGATTTGATTGAAATATCAAATCAATAAATATTTTCCACTAAATGTATTTATTGAGTTTGCACAGCCTACTGTCAAGTTAAATAAAAGTCAACTTTAATAACACACGTTTTCTTTTTAGATAAAACACGCTAAACGTTTCAGGTGTTTCAATCCATCTGCTTACGACTAGTAACGTTTTCTCCTTGGTAATCTCAAACGAAAATCTTCACAAAAACCTAAAAATGCCTACCCTTAATCAATTGGTAAAATTATATTACTTTGAATTTCATACTAACTTTAACTCTCACAGTGACACCCTTTAATAAAACTACACTTAAGTTATTATTAGTATCCACTTTCTGATTCTCAGTAATGTACGTAGAAGACTCAAGTGACAGTTGCATAGAGACCTACTAAAATAAAATAAAAAAACGATAGGTTATACTTGAAAGGTACCTGGGTGGGTGGCACTCCTGAGCGCCTGTTATTAACCATTAATCTAGTTAACTAATTATTCTAGTTGTATTGTATAGATTGCAAAATATAATATAAAAAAATATAAAAAACACGCTCTTAAATGTTCACTTTATTAATATATGTGTACTATTGTAACATCTCTATGTAAGTACTCGGAATAATAAATAAACTAGAAAATGATGACAGAAGATAAAATAATATCTGTAGATAACATCATAGCACCTATTAAACATAAAAATATGTACGTAGACTTCAAACAAAATATATTACCTTTGTACTTTATGACAGTGAATAATTATAATACATTGTTCTTACTAGTACAGTTATATGTAGAATCCCTGTATAGTTTATCGGTCATGGTGATAAGTTAACAAAAGCAAATCAAACAAACTCTATTGCAGACGTAGGGGAAACCTGGGTAAGATGAGAACTAGAAGTAAGATGGAACATCGTCATATCCCGGAAACTATTGAGTCTTAGGAAAATAATATGTTTAAACAAAAAATGTAGTATGTTGGTACCACTAAAACAATATTATTTGATATCAACAAATATCTCATGCGGTACGGTGTACGTGTGTATTGAATTTAACTTCAATATACGATGTAATATTTTTCAAACATCAAATAATGAATAAGTAATTTAATAATTTTTTATCCTTAATTACTCCTATATCATTTTTTAATGGCTAGTTAGGTTTGGTTAGACTTATTTTAAAAATAATAGACATGTTAAATTAAAATAATATTAAAGAATGGAAAAATACAATAGTACAAGATGAACCAGGTCCCATGTTATTATTTTTTTTTTTTAGTCTTAAATTGAGCTTTATGTTTTTATAAATATACCAAGTATACTTAGTTAAAGTTTTATATGCAAATATAATAATATGCATTGTCATTTAGACATTAGGTATGAAACTTTATATTATAACTATCATTTTTCTGATAAATGTTAATTTACCTACAACAGTTGTATGCGATTAATATATTTATTAAAAAAAAAAAACAAAGCTTTTAAGCTTGCATTTTAAGATTTAATCTTTTATATGATTTTTGTTTGTTATGAATAAACTCAATAAAGACCTATGTCCCATTTTACATCAGCGATGGTCAATGATGGGTAAAAATCTATTTTTATGTTTGGAAAAATCTATGTTTAATTAATATAACAAAACGGATTACACATTTAGAAACTACCTACATATAATTTTATATAACAAAGGATATTTGTTTTTTCAATAATATAAAATAATGACCCCTTAAATACAATTAAAATTATATAAATTAAGTGTCCCATCTCAATTACTAATATTGTTAAGATGTCAGACCCAAAACCTGAGTAATTGGTAATGATTTCGTCCAGAAAATCTTATATCGGACGGACGGACCGCTCCAAAGATAAACCTGCGAATATGTAGCATAATACATAATATATTTATCAAAACAACATACCTATATGTCATTAGGTATATCTGACTTGAACTTCTTTTTTTTTATTTATTTTAAAAAGTATATTTACAATCTATACAAAACAAGGTATAATGAGTAAGTGTGGTGACATTAGAACATGAGACATAAATAACATTAATAGGAAGGCTCCCAGCAGTGCCACTTGACCAGAAATCAGACTGACTTGAACTAGAGTTTAGAGTTATAGTAGAACAATTTCACACATCAAATCTTGCAATTGTTATGTTGTAAACTTATACTCTGAGTAAAGTGAGAAATGTTTTAGTTTATAATTATATGGTTTTCGGTCTTGTATCATATTTAATTGAAGAAATACTGTACACATTTGAAAAACATTAATTCTTTAAGATATTTAAGATGCGAACTGAGATTTTATAGATTTATAAACCAATAAAAATTTTACCTACCTCAGCAATGAACAATTTGTATAATGCATTATATGTGATCGTGCATCGAGGTGAATGAAACGAAATGACTAGCGAATTCCAAAGAGCTGGTTTATTATATAAATTTCTATTTATCAGTTATTTCGAAACTAATCACCGACGAATTTGTTAACAAACGATGTATAATATTTTACGATATATTATTTGGTTAAACATTTTTTTCCTCTTAATACTTAATAGTTAACTTTATTTCCCCTCTCATTTACATTGGCATTTGTTTTCTTATAATTGAAACTTAAATTATAAATATAGGGTGGTTTCACCTTAATTTTCCTTTAACAATGAACTTATTCAAATTCTGATTTTTAAATATACTCACTGAGTATTACTCAGTCTGTATTTTAAAATTTTTAAAAAATTTTGTACTGTTTAAAGACAATCTTGTTATGATACAAATTTCTATTTTTTTTATTAAGAACCGCCGCTTTAACTATACATTTTTTAGTGGTTAATTCATTTTTAATTTTGAGGTACTTAAATCAAAATTTGAACGAGTAGTTAATCAGTTGTTAAAATGTTTATATGATAATAATATGTTAATATTTATAATAATAGTCCTTAAAAGTGGATTTACAATATTTTAAAATAGATTTAAAATTGGATCTAGTATTTCTAATACTTGTACCATTTTTGCAGATTATAAATGTATATAAATTGATATTGATCACTAAAATTTTCGAGTCAAAATAGCCCCTAAATAATATTTTATAAAACTATATTATGATTTTCCTAATAAATTTTTAAAAATTGAAATATTGAATTGAATTAAAATTTCTTTTAATAAAATACATATTTATTTTAAGACATGTTTATTCTTTTTATAAATTGTTTTTAGTTTTTTCATATTGGCCATATTTTATTTCATTTGAACGAAATAAAATGTAATAATATCACATAACAGTGTTCTCGTTTTACATAGCGGTGGCTCTATGTGCCTATGTGGATGTAAGTTTCATACATTTGGAGCTTTATTATATATGTTATAGCAAGTGTATGTAGTGTATATAATATAATATATGTGTATACTACTATCATGGTCTATTCGCTGCTATATAGTGCATATATAGGTACGCTATGTTATAGTTTTCGATTATTCCTATTGGTTCAGTTATAAATGTTATTATGTTACCTAATTTATAATGTACATACGATTTATATAAAAACTATTAGAGAAGTGTTATGTTTATATTAAATTTGATCTTTAAAAATATAATTAATAAATCCATTTTAATATCAATAAACAGTATTCAACATAATACGTAACAAAAAATCATAATATAAAATATATTGAGTATTATAAATAGAAACATATTCCAAAATTATAAAAGTTAAATTTATATGAATGTACATCATACATACATTTTATTATCTTATAAACAAATTAAAAAAAAAATTAGATTGAATAATAAAATATTTTAGTATAATCATAGAGAACAAAAGACATACAAAGCTTCCAAGTAACAATATATTATTATATTATAATACATTGTATTGAAGTGAGTTTTTTCTGAAATTATTACGGGTAGTGAAATAAATATATTTTTTATTAGGTATTAAAAATATTTTCTCTAGAGAAAGACCTATCATTTTACAATTGACTAATTATTTACGATATATTTTAAATTTTATCACATATTTGTAATGATTTAGATTACAATTGTATACCTGTTTTAATTCAAAAAATAGTGTGTTGAAAAATGTTTATGTATAAAAATTAATTTTTAAATAAATAAAAGATAGTCATATAGTAGCAGTGGCGTAGCAAGGGTATGGCGAACTGTGCCTACGCCAGGGGCGCAAATCGTGAAGGGGCGCAAAATTGTGCTTTAAAAATAGTACTTATTTTTATTCTACCTTCAAAATGAAATTTCTTCATAATACATTTCGAAATGATTTTATTTATCTGCACAAACTATGTAATGATGAATTGTGTTCCATTAACTGTAGTTATGATCCTGCTAAATGTCCCAAAATAACACCAAGGTTATTTTAATTGAACATGTTCCTCCAATCACTTTTAATCAAAATAACTATCCACATGATGAGAATAATCGTAATCTTAGTAATAAATGGTTCTTCAGAAAACTTACCATTACTACGCCACTGGATAGTAGTTTAAATAAATAAGTCACAAATTCAAATATTATAACAATATGTTTATGTAGTTTCAAATACTTAAAAGAGTACATTGTTACATCCCAATATTATTTATCGGGGATGTAGATAAGAAAAAAATAAAAGGCAAATGGCATATGTGGTAATACACTAATACCTATCCTAGTAGTTATCTAAGTATCCATCATGACGTATAATAGTATACATGTAATAATACATATAAAGTTTTAGTAGTTTTAGTAGGTAACCACATATTATTAAATAACTACGTGAAAATAAAAAAAACAATAGGTGTATTATCTATACATAGATAACCAAAAGTTTGTACGATATTATAACCTACCCTGAATGAAGACGTACTTGTATAGTTGTATCAGGTTGTAGATATTATGTTCACAGGCATGTTTTTTATGAAGAAATGGGCAGTGATGTCGATGAACATAAATATAATTTTGTAAACTTTACAAAAGGACGTTTAGTGGTTTTGAGCGTTTTACCACAAATAAATATTATTGAGTTCGTTGTATATTTTTATTATAAATGAAACTGTCTCAATTGTTAATTACACATTAAAACTAATAAGAATACCCAACATTATTTAAAACAAAACATTCCATTTTTCTATAAATAACACAATGAAATGATCACAAGTTTATGGTGCTAAGTACATTTCTATTTATGTTACTACTTACGTGTTTAAGTAGGTAGGTACCTAACATGTTAAATTATTATTATTTATGTATTTTCCCCTTAAAATTAATATCGCCAAGAATAATGATTTATACAAACTATTTAATTCACAAATATAAAAATATTTAAACAATTATATGCATCACAAGTTATAATATTTTAAATCCCAATAATATAAACAATGTTCATAGTTCATAGATATTAATTTTTAACAGCATTATGTTAGCTCCAAATATATAATAGAACAATATAATAGTAAAGTATAAATATTTACCTTGACAATTAATAGAAAGATAATTTTTTCAATGTTTTATATGTCTAAAATAGAAATGAAAACGTGCATAGTTGTCATACTATTATAAGTAGAATTTGTGAATGGGACACTCGTATCGCTTGTAAAGGATTGTATTTTATTAGTAGCGCCCAAAGTTTTGTACGTGGCCAACAAAAACATTTAGTTCAGGGTAACAAAATTTGATGTGGGGGGCCTGCATAAAAACGAAAAATATTCATTTTTTTCCCAAGAAATTGCAATTTTTTGGGAGGGAGAAAAATAAAGAAAATTGGTATTAATATATTAAAAATTGTATTTTCAATTTTATAGTTATAACTTATATTCAGTGTTATAGTAGTAGATATCTAAGTCTTAAACTCAAACCGGATATTATTATTATAATACATCCAAAACACTATAAAAAATCGTAAATACGTAGCAGATACAATATATGTAAACAACTTCTGGGAACAATTTAAGTCTAGATTAAGGAAGGAAATTTGCATTTCTAACTAAAACTCATAAAATTATATTCACTTGAAATTTAAAATGTGTACACATAGTTCATTTTTCTTAAAAGTAGGTCACTCTTATACATATGAAAAAAAAATGTCACATCCGAACTAAGTAAAGGACGATTACAGTAACGAATGAAAGTTATAAAAATGTATTTTGTATCATTTAAAATCGATAGTATATATGAGCAAAATATGCAAAACTTACTTTTGATTAAACGTGTAATAAGCATATTATTTAACCTAATTCTTACTGTTGAAATGGAATGTAAATGCCCGTAATCTGTATGGAACATTTGAAAATTACAACGATAAAAGCGTCCTATTTCTCATAAACTCTCTCACACTAACAAACCACATTTTACAATAATTTTACACTCCGTTTATTTCATATCATATCATATTATAATTGTGCAAAATGTATGAAAATCGAAATACAAATATTACGAGTACCCTGCAGTATATAAAATTGTATCAATACAATTCTAAAATACCTAAAAGAAAATGTACAACAGTAGGTAAAAAAACAAAACTTACTCAGTCACATTATTTAAAATTATTATAAATAGGTTAATTATTTATAAATAGTTTTTGATTATCTGATTTGTTAGGCAACACTAATAACAAATAACTAAAATGTGTTAAAAATAAAACCAAGTCATACGTAGTAAGCTATTACAGTGTTGGCTATACTTAACGATAAATGGTTATAACAGAAGATGATATAATATGTACTAACTGTACCCAAATATTAAGTTTTATTTTTTTTTTTTTTTATCAGATTCATAGCACGATAATACAAGATCCACAAATGAAAAAAAACCGATGAAAAGAAGAAGATAAAAAAAAGTATTAGCTTTTCCAAACCTTGATGGCGATTAATCTTGCGGTGGATTTTTCACTTCACGTCCTTAATGTCATTTTCGTCGACTAATTGCCCAGTCAAATGACTCGATTTGTAATGTAAATCCTGACCCACACCCTATCTTGCAAACTAGCATTAATAAATGTTGGCTTTAGCCCTTAGGCAACCACGAAAGATCACGACAGTCGACAAAAAGTACACATCATTATTTATTTTTTTTTTTATTCGCTTGACAGAAAATAACGACTGTGGTTTGGATGGGTGTGAGTAGGGGAGGGGGGATAATAGTGGTGAAAATGAAAGCCAGATATATTTTTTAAATGATTATCAGTAATAGCCTATGGTGTTTTCACCAACAAATTTAATACAAACGCTTAGAGATGTCTTGTCTTTTTATTTGATAGTTTTCGTTTTGTTGTATTCTTTATACTACAGTAAACAACCACAGAGTCCATTTTTTGGTACTCGAAATGGACATTATTCATGTAATATGCAAATATTAGCGTCACAAACCACGAATACAATCCACCCATAAAATATTTTATAGCCAAAACTCAGGAAAATGCATTCAAAAGCACAAAAGACTAATCTAACCTATATAACACAATAGCTAGCAAGTCTTTTGAGTATATAGTGGCAGAAATAAATAATCTTACAACATAAAAATGTTGTAAATATATAATATAATATACCTTTATAATATTAAACACATAAATATAAATATACTAACATGTACAATATACATTATACATCTAAGTTGTTTATAAATTATTTCAGATTAGACCTGATTAGTATATGTGGAAATAAATACCCAAAATTAGTAAGAACTAGGAAAACCTTGCTGAGAACCAAAAAAAAGTTTGTTTATATAAACTTACAAGGCGATTTTCTTGCCACACCAGTTGCACATTTTTAACATTACTCTCGTTGAAATTAATCCTTATTTAGATATATTTTACTATAGGTAATATTCTAAATGTTATACTGACTTTGTATTCAATAAAGTGGAATTTTGAACTTTTAATAATTTAGATTAGTTAACATTTTATTCCTTGAATGAGTTCACTGTATTTAATTTTTGCAAAATGCCAGTATATTTGTTAAAAAAAATTAACTATATATACAATTTTATAAACATTAATTATATAAAATTAACTACTATGTATAAAATTACAAGTAGCTGACACCTAAATTCAAGATAAATTAATTAATTACTGCTTCACTTCATTAAAAATTTCCTAGAAAATACTTAGAAAATAAATAAACATTCTAAAGTGATGAAATAAAAAAAAAAAATCATTGTAAAATCATTCATCGACTTATCGCTCCTCTCAGAATCTAAAATACCTTAAAGATTATATTTAAGATATATTTAATACACATAACTTCTGGAATACTACCTGTATCTGGAAAAATTGAATTATACTCATTTTAAAATTAAAAAACCGAGAAAGTCTCTTTGCTATATTATAGTAGATGTCAAGTGTATCTCGTCATTGATTGGGTGACTGTAATTAAAGTGTCCAAAATTATTTCTAAAATTGTTTTACAAATTGTTTGCGTATATTTTATTAATTATCATAATATTACATCATACCATATTATTATTATTATTATTATCCAACTTATAAGTCAATACTATGTATATTCGTTTGTCAAATATCATTGTATAATATAGAAAAAAATAATACCCGCAATGGCAAGAAACATTTCAAGACGTCTTTACAAATTAATATTTTTTTGAATCACAACAAAATAACTAAAATCTTAAGGAGAAAATTTATTAATTTTAATTAAATATCCAATTTTTCAAAACTAAAACATCAAAATATGTAAAGATTATATCTTTTTGTATTTTTATATTTTTAGAATACTGTAATACCAACTTAAGAGAAACCTTGTATTAAACTGTTGACTTTTTTGACTTACAAATAAAAATTATATAACTACATAGACAAAAAATATTAATAAAACATCAAATGCTTATATATAGCATAAAAACCTAAACTATTTTAAAAATAATATCATGTCTGAAAATACTAATAAAAATGTATTTAAAACCTTTAAAGTCTCCACGATTCTTCATTTTTTAATTACAGTAAAAAGCAAAATTTACTATTAAAAACCAGATTTGTATAAATATTCCTGTTATTAAGTTAATTCTGAAGAATAACAAAAATTAAATAGTTACAGTGATAAATAAACTGTTTTATTCGTAATTTATTAAATCTTTAAATCTATAGTTACAATAAGTAAAACTAAATATTAATTCTGTATTCATTCATTTTTTGGCGTTAGTCAAAAATTAGCAATCCCATTAGTCAACAACACCTCACAACAAATATTTTTTATAATTTGCAAATACTAAATAATAAATACTATAAAATTATAAAACCATTAATTAACTATATTTTAAAATCAATTATTTTAATATAAAAAATGGAATCAATAAATTATTTACATAAATTAAAATAGTGTAGGTACCTAATGTAGAGAGATAATATAAAGAGAAAATTGTATGATTTTAAATTTGTTATTATCTATAGTATTTCTTAGAACAAATTAATTTGAAAATTCATAGCAACGCTAAATGGTAAAATTCTTAGTATTAAAGTGATTAATTAATTTGTTAACTTTATTCGAATTTGTAAAGAAACAAATTACTTTTGCTTAGTTTAATTAACTGAAATAAATTATTTTGACTATAAAGTATAAGAAACGTAATATTCAGATACTTATATTATTAAGAATAATTAATTTGTAAATGCATGCTTACCTACATTTATAACTAAATTACAAATATTTTATGATTAATTTTGAATGTTTTTCGTGTTTTGATAATACGAAAAGTAAAATGAAAAATGTCAAATATGAGGTCGTAATAAATTTAAATAACAATAGGAACACATTATTACACAACGTACATTTATTTGATAGGTACACATGTACATATTTTTTATTTTTTTATTTTTCATTTATAATCCCAAAAAATATAAAATGAAAATCGTATTAAAATAATGGTACTTATTGAAAACTAATGTAAAAATAATTACAAAAATGTGTAAAATATATATTACAAATATTATGTTTATCATTAAGGCAATTTAAAAACAAATATTGAGCATGCAATGAAATTAAATATGATCATTGATATAACATAATCGTGTTGGTAATTACGTGAACCTTTTGATTTCAAACCATCTTGCAAAGCTAATCCGTTCGCTGAAACAACAAATTTACAAATATATAAAATATAATTTTTATTGTACTATCAGTGTATAAATGAGTAATCATAATATTATCTGATGAATTTTATGTAAATTGATAAAAAAAAAAAAAATCAATTGTAATACTAAAAGTTAAAACTATTTAGGTACTTCTTTATATCTTCGGATGTCTTAATTGTCTTTTAATAGTATAATACTAAATATATATTTCCACTTGTTAAATAAATATTAATACTAGTTAGTAAGTACCTAAAATAAAGACACTGAACAGATAATAAAACAGTTTATCAAGTGTCGTTATTCGATATTCATAATGTTTATATTATGTGTGATGATTTAAAAATATGTGTGAGGAATATCAGAAATATTTCACTTCCGATTGCGATATTATTTTTCATCGTTCTGTATTCGATTTACATTTTCCACTTCGCCTAAATTTACATTATATTGTGTGGTGTAACAATTGTGATTTAAACAGGTACCTATATTTCTAGTCATTGTTATTAATCCATCGTGTGAATGGCGAATCAACATTTAAAATTACAGTTGACGTAATAGTGCTGATGAGTTGACATCTATATTAATCGGGTATGAATATTAAACCTTAAATCACGACATATGCAATTTCGACATGGCTATAACAATAGAATCGGAATTATACTTATTCGTATATATTATAATAACTAGTATGTGTTTAGTATAGATGTATCAACCCATCCATCTAATACATTTTGGTTAACATCAGTCAACCACTGAAACTCCACGTACAACTTTATACCTACTTCTTGGTACAAATTTATACAACCGACATGCGAAACGATGGTTCTCAGACACAACTAACACTATGCGAATATTGTGATTTACATATCAATATATCATAATATAAAATGTATAATAATATAAATATTATGTTAATAACACATGCTCTAATACGTAATATATCAGATTTTACTAGTGATTTTGTTAATTCTAAAATAAAGTCAAAAGTCAAAAATTAAAAAATTAAAAAAAAAAAATTTTTAATGTAATTCATTATAATATTTTGTTGTGTCTAATTAATTTTATAAATTATTTGTTTTAAATTATTTTTTCTAAAATCATTGTATTATAACAACTCACAAATCGAATACTTTTTAGCATATTATGTAAAATTGCCTTTTAACGGTAATGAAAAAAATATTATTATTATTATGTTTACCTGGTGATATAACATGTAGTGTAAATGTAGTAGAATTCGTGTTGCCAGACTTGCAAGTGTACTTTCCAGAGTCATATCTAGTAACACTAGCAAGTGTAAGTCGACTGGCGAAAAAATTCGATGATCTGTCCGTCTCCACACTCAAACTGCCTCTACGGTCCTATAAAATAATATAATTTTTTTAATCATTCTGTGTTTCCTTGACAAATATGTTCATCTTGTGTCAAATGTACAGACTATTGCAGAAATTAGATTAAACATCTGAAAATATATTGGCATTTTTCATAAAGCTTACTTGAAAAGATATTTTCTACTTTTTTGAAATAGAAAACTAAAACTATTTTAAATCAAATTTGAAATGTTAAATATTAACAGTTTAGAGTATTAATAATATTGAACTCTAAAATGAATTTAAATTAGAAGGAATTAATTCTGAAGTAGACATTATAAAGAATTTAAATTTGATTTCAGAAACTGTATCGTACAACTATATTGCATACTCAATCTCACGACACGCAAGCACACACTTTCACCTGTATTGAATTCCTTAAAAACGATAGGTATAGAATCTCCCTAAAACTGCGACTTTTAAATAGTAATAATTTGTGTGTATAATGTAGGGTGACGAACGATTGGCCAAATTGAATTAGCTGAAAACTTTTATTCCATTCCGAATCCATAGAGCCAACTATCTATAAACTGACACCAACAATTTTTGCTGAACAAATAAATTTAATTATATTAGAATAAGTTCATCGATTATCAAATTGATTATAAAATGTAATGTCGAAAAATGTATTACTGCAGCCTGACATCAAATTAATTTTAAGATAATCATATAATATAATTAACTAACTATAATTTATTGGCCTATTGTAATTTATTTGCCATTTATCGTGTTGAGTAAGTTACTAACGTCAGTATACCATCACCAGCTCTCGATTTCATAATATTAAAAAAAATGTTTAATTCCTCCCCCTCATATATTTAATAACTGCACTTAAAATAAATCTAAAACTAATCGTATGCAGAAAAACTTTTCGCGTGTAGTTGGTTACTATAATTAATATTATTCCAGAGCTAGTTATGAATCATAGTATTTGAATAACGACATTGGGTAGAGCTTATAACATTTTACTAATGAATAAATCACAGTTTTTGTTAGAAACTTTAGAAACTTTTTAAATATATTCTCGTATCTAAAAAGTGAGAAAAATTTCCCAAAAATAAATAATTCATAATTCTAGTTCTAAATGTTGTAACGTCCAAACAAAACCACATTTAATTCTCGAAAAAAATGTGTAATTTACAGCATTGCCAAGCCCATGTCTGCAATTTTTCAATTGATTAAATACGTTGATTTTTTCAACCAGTAATAAATGAGATCTATATCTATATAATATTATTATAACTATGCCATTAGAGATAAGTGATAACATTTATCAATTCTGCACATATAAATATATAGTAGGTACAATGTACCTACATACATAAATCGGATCATAAAAAATTGTGCACCCAAAAAAGGAATACATTGTAATATAATCTATATAATACAATATACATTATACACATAACCCACAGCCACATGAGATGTTATTTTTATTGTGGTAAAACAATAACCTTTTATAACTCAATATGACCAAAACCAAAAAAACCATACCAGTAGCACGTTACTGGATATTTTTCCTTTTCAAGGAAAATCTATGAATCATAAATATGTTTTTATTAATAAGTAACTATGACAACAAAAATCTTACGAAAGGTTAGGTAATAACGAAAATAATAAATAGTTAAACTAGACGTTTACGTTATTGCGTAGATGGAACCACTAGTGTATTATTATTTTCGTAATTTCTATTTAATTAATTAATCATTTGAATTTCTCTCAATAAATAGCATAACTACCCATCGAAAATTGCGTTTAAAATAAAAATCAGAATAATTGATTGGGCAAAACTTTAGATTTAGCTGTTCAAAGTATCACATTACATAGGTACCCCTATTTTCAACATTCAGTGGTTGAATTTTAAAAAAAAAAAAACGTTCTTACCTGACGTATTCTACGGATTCCTACCTATAAACTACATATCTGCCAAATTTTACCTTTGTAGGTCATGACGTTTTCGAGATTTCGTGCTAAATATTAAAGTGGCCTCTCAGAAAAAAAATTTGTATCCATACCAAAAACATATTTATGTTTTAACATTAATTGTTAGACAAGGTTGAATTTACATTAGCAAATAATAAAATAAAACTTAGCTTCTCTGCAGAATAAATCATTAATATAATGTACAATATATTTTACTATTAAATACAAATTTTATTAATAACCAGGGAATTTCCTCTGCACTATAGTTGGTTTTGAACGTAATAATTAATTGATCAAGTTACTGTATTGGACGTTTTATATTTAAATTCAATGATAAATTATAGCATACAAAAAAGATTATATAACTCTGTCAGCATAAATTTCAAAGGATATGTTAAAATTCATATAATATATCTATTTTTCTATTCGGAGAACGGTACGATGAACTAACTTTTGCCAAAAACATCACATATTATATTATATTATTAACTATTGTAATATTAAATCATACCATATAGCAGAGGTATTCAAACTTTTTCATCCTACGACTCCTTTGTGTGTTTACAATGATTTTACAGCTCTCAAATTATTATGTAAAAATCGAAACAATACGAAAATAAATATAATATTATCGATGATAATAACAGTGACTTTAATACTAGAAATAAAACTTCAAATATTCGGGTAATGTATTTCATTATCGTTTCCATTTTAACCACTTTAATGATTATAAATAGTATTTATATTAATTATACTTGCCCTACATTAATTTTGGTTCCCGGTGCTTTGGTGCAGCTTCCTTCGACAACTCTCGCGACAACCTTGGAGGCCGCGACGTACAATTTGAATACCTCTGTCATATAGTATATTGTTGTTATTAACTAATAGGTCAATACCACGTTTAATGGTAAGAATAATTTCATGGTATGAAGTGCTTAAAATTAATCTAAATATGTTGAAACTTGAAAATGTCGTTGAATACAGAAAATAATACCTAATTGAGAACATCTTCAAGTTCAGTTAATATTTTTTGGATTTCAACAAACGAACTAAAATAGTAAAATTATAATCAAAATTGTTATTAGTAATTATAATTTAGTTAGTTTACACAAATTATACCGATATATTTTTGATATTTTTATAAAACTGTTAAATATACTAATTAAAATATAGGTGTATAAGAATTAAATTATAAAGATCAATATTATGTTAAATTGCAAAGTTTTTTACTTAAGGGGCCTGGTGCCGCAATTCTATACAGTAATACAATTAATTTTTTTGTTTTTAACCTTAATTATAATACTTTTCCATTAATCTACTACCCGAAACCTTATTAGGAGGAGTTGAAAGGGTGTATTATATTGAAAAAAAATTCTTCATGAGAATAATTCTCAGGCCTTGTAGAATTGTCAAATTCTGATAACAATAGTTTTCACAAGAAAGTGACAACTCTAATTGGCAGCACCCTATGATAAATAATATTATAGTTTCCTAATACTAAATACTAAAATAAAAGAAAATAAACCAAAGTATTGGGTAACTAGATCCAAATTTCTACCAGAAACAACCCTCAAAGTTTAATAATAAAACAATTTTACTGTGGAGCGGTACGACGATGACAAACACAAAAATATCACACACTCGCAGCATTATAAATTATAAAACCAATCCATTCATCATTCCACTCAGAATCCAAAAATGGAAATTTAAAATAAAAGTCATCCGAGTTTATTCAATATGATATCAAACTTATTCAGCTGTAAGAAAAAACTAGTAAAATAATATAGTATTTCTTTGATATAAATTGTATACATAAAAATCTAGTTTTAATAATATTATAAATGTTAAAAACTATAAATAATTGTATACAACGAGTATACATATAATATTATGTCATTAGATACAACATTTTGTCACTGAATTACTAAATGGTTCATTCTAACGAATTAATTATTAATGTATTATATTTTACTTACCTCCTAGGTACCCTACAAATGAAAATAGATTATTTTTCTTAAAAATCTTATTAATTGAATATTTCATATTACCTAACAACTACTATTCATATTATAATTAATTTAAGCATTTATTTTCTTTCGTTCTCAAAATTCTACTTTTGTAGGTACACACCTATATTAATTGTGTATTTATAAAGGTAATTTATTTTTTTTTCCCAAGAAATATTCCGTTTTTACAAGATTTTTCTCCATAACCCATAACCTGTACAGATTAAAATCTTTATATAAATCAATCTGTTTTGTTAAAAATGTAAAAATTAAAAATTAAAGAAATTCCTAAAGTAAATTAAATTATGGTAGTACTTCTTGGAAGAATTAATTTTTAATAATAGCATTATTCTTCGAAAAAAAATATAAAATAAATCATCCAATTTTTTATATATATGTACGAGTAACACTTAAGGAAATTATGTATGTATTTTTTTTTATTATAAAAATGCCAGTGGATTTCTATTCAGTGGGTAAATGATTTTGCATTGTCTTCTTTAACCATCTTTTTTTATTTTTAAAATTTTCATATTTATGACAATACAATTTAATTAAATTCTAATTTTCATTAAAACATGATAATATACAGAACTCATTCGCATACAAATATATAACATTAAAAGTAATTACACTTACATAACCTAACTATATAACGATATACGTTATCGAGCCCCACTCATAGAATTTCAAGTTAAAAGCGAATTCAAATATTCTTTAAACATCAAACACAACGTAAATATCGTTAAGGTTATACATAAAAAAAGTAAATTAATTAATGTCCCCATGTTTTGTATTTTGCATTTTTAAAATAATATACATCATTTTCGTCTTCATTTATATTATTTTGTAATTTAAGATGCTGGTTTTAAATCAAGCTATATTGTGTTTTATTTTCGCGTGTTAAGTTGAAATATAAAATTTGCTTAAGTCATTCGTCAATAACACTCCTTCAAAAACCAGTAACCAACAGTTGATTTTAATATACCTAGCAGTCAGCAGATGACTCTTACAAACAAACTCCCTGTCTCTGGGGGTCTTATATATCTGATAAAAACCCTGATCCCTATAAATCGTGACACGTATACGCTATATCCCGAAGACGAGGGAGTGCAAGTATTAGCTGGATATCGCATTACGGCTATTTAATTTAATTTTGTCTGCCTTGTCGTCATTTTATAAAAATAAATATAAACATTCAATTACTTTTCATTTTGCTCACTGATGTTCTTTAAACAATTTGAAATAACATGCATTACGTATCAATTATTATAATTGTTACAAATTTTCAAAACAAACTGAATAAATTGGTTCACTGTTTCCAGCCTGTATTATACTAGGTACCTACGTGTTAGTCCTCAAAGGCAGCTATGCGAGATTTATGGCGATAAGCTTTAACAGTATCATTTCTCGTTCGGAGTGTCAGTTTAGAATTGATTAATAGACTTTAAAATACAGAAAAATTGTTCGGTTGGTATCAACTTATCTTCTTTTTTTTTTTCATGTACCTATTATATTTTGTAAATCCAATTTTTATGTTTTGTCATTTTTTCGAAGAAATCAATTATTTGAAATTGTATTATTTCTACCTAACAAATCACGTTCAAAAATGTAATACCTGATATAAATGATTATAATGTTAACACTCTGTTTGAATCATTCACTCATTGAAATATTCTTTTTTAAAACCAGGAAACCTAAGTCTGCTGTATAGTAGGTATAAACGTTCAAGTGTATCTCATTGAGTAGGTGTTAAATATAAAAAAGGGGGTTCATTAAAAATTCATATGAAAAATTGATCCTGAGAAAAATATATTTAAAAAAAAATTAATTTATAATGATATTTTATGAGTATTATTATTATATAATTACTATTTTATTTGGACTAATATTTTCACATATAATTATACATCTAACTAATAACTTATAAGTTATAAGCTAATATCGATGCATCGTCGAATGATATGAATATGTCTGTGATATAAAAAGTGTTTAAATTTTCAAATTTCTTGACCAAAGGAAAATTTTAGTATCGATATTTATACAAAATATCGAAAATATCAAATATCTATAAAGAGGTCATGTTTCTATAGTTAAGTATTCGGTTTTGAATTACAACAAAAATGAAAAATGATTTTGTCAAAAAATAGTTTTGAGTAAAAATTCCCGTTTTCCTTAATTTTTTTTTTTTGGTTTTCCTAATTAAATAGAAAAGTATACTGACATTTTTTAATTTTTACCTCTAGTATTAACTAGATCTAATATTCTACCAGAAACCACCCCCCCAAAGTTGTAATGGATTAATTCTTTATTTTTTTTTAAATCAATACATTTATCACTTCGCTCAAAATCTAAAAAAAATAATAAAAAATATGTTCATAGAAACAGATAAATATTTAAAATATTCTGAATAACTAAAATTATTTTACAATATAGTAAATTGAAAGACCGTTGATGAATAATATCATAAAACATTTGTTGTAATATAAATAATAATATACCTATATAGTAAATACCTTGCGATTATTACTGCGAAATTGTTGGATGATATCCAATTAAATAAGATTTTCGTAAATGCGTATTGGTAATCAAAGTATAAAAACTTGACAATTTCCTGGCGGATATAGAAAACTTGCTTTACTTTTATAACGATGTCGTGTTTTTATGGGAACTGATTTCAAAAAAAAAAATGTATACAATCTTTTGAAACTAACATGTGGATGGTACTTCGAGAGCGTTAGAATCTCAAAATTCTCATTATTTTACAAAAGAGTCTCGACAAAAAGAACAAAAGGAAAGAAGTTAAATTTACAGTTAAACTACATAGGACTATACGTTTGGAGTAGTTTTACAAATGCAATAATTAATCGTTTTCGTATTTAAAAAGACAACACGACACTAACATACTAAAGTGACCTACCTAAAGTACCTATTCTCATGAGATTAAATTCTCGGCTGAAATGTGCGGAACGAGAGTAATTTTTAGAATAACCGTCAACGTTTGTTATTTAATTTAATTGGGATCCATGATTCACGAGTACAAGGGTTTTTTTTTAAATCTAATACAAATCTGTTCAATTATGTGGTTAAAATCATAGATATTATAAGAATGGATAGGACACGCCAATACTGGCTTCGTAAGAGGTTGCGGTCTTTTTTGGGGAAGAGAGAAAATTCAATATCTGTGAGAGAGACAGACTATAAGAGTGCTTTTTGAGGTTAGGTTACAAAAGATTCTAATTGCCGGCCGGCCTAATCTTTTGTGCGCCCCGCCAATTTATCTTTGATAACAATTTGAAATAACAAAATTTACATTTTACATTTAATATATCGTATTATAAAAGTATATTGTTGTAAAATTGTATAATTCGTATACTTATTAGTATTTAGTTTATATTACAGGGGCAGCTAATAAAAAATTGTTGTAGTATATTTTGTAAAATGGTTCGTCGTTGTGTCATGTGTAATAGCAACTCAACTACAGATACAGAACTAAGTTTTCACTTGTTAGTAATATCAGAAAAAAAATGTCAACTTTTTAGTGGTTAAAGTTAAGTCGATTTTATATAGTAAATATTCGATATTTTCCAACATGTCTTGTGTAAATTATGAACAAAATACACTTTTTGAACAAAAACAACAGTTTAATACACACAGAGACATGTTAATACAAAGTATTTGCCATTTTTATTTCAATATCAGATTATTTCATGAAGTACGAAAAGCAAATGACAAGTTAAAATTGCGTGAAAAATTAACTAAGCTAATACATTTTAGACATGAATAAACTATTATTTTCTTACTATATTTTTATTATATTTAATATATTTACCTTTTGTTATTCTGACTACTTTTATATTCATAGAAATAGAATTTTTATAAATTCATTATTATAATATAATGAAATATGAATAATGATTATTAAAATAATATTATTATGCAATAAATTATAATTAAAATAATTTAATTGTTATTTCACATTTTGATTCATGATTTTATTATTTGTTTTGTTTTTTTAAATCATGTTAACACGTATCAATAATTAAAGAACTCTTATAACCTCAAAAATTGTATCACTTTATTCTCAGTTGATAAGCTTGATGTCCTATCCATTCTTATAATATCTATGGTTAAAATAAGTAATAATGGTGATAAATAATTTTAAGAGGCATGCATGTCGTGACGAGCAAGTTACCCATTGGTAACACCACTGAATTTATAACATAATATTATATTATAAAATCAATAGCAATACCTAATTTCATTATATATTTTAAAGTTTATTATTTCGTGATTCCAGGTTTCGTATTAGAAGGTGAGGAGGGTTACCGCTTTATCAGGAATAGGTAGTAAGGAAGGCCATATTTTGATTAAAGAGTTAGTGTTGGAGATTAGTTTTAAATTAATACGATTGCGATGAAGTTTTACAAGGTTACAATTTCTAGATATTTGTGTATCATGGGATATCGGTAATATTATTAAGGAGCGACATATTTAGGAAAGCTATTAGATTGAGTGCAATTTCGATGGTTTGGCAAGGCCCTAAATCTGTATACTTAATGACTAAACTGGTCTAATCATGACTTTTACATGAGTTGTTTGGGTTCTGAGATTTAATTTGGATTTTACAAGAGACTGAAAAATATATTGTCTGAACGAGTAGAACTTACGTTTGTATAATGTTAACTAATTACGATGGTATTATGTACAATGATACCCTCGTCCGAAGGAAGGTAGCTATTAATCAACTTAATTGTGTACCGTAAAGCTATTAATAATAATTTATATATTATTCTATTACAATCCAATATAATATTGATTAAAACGAGATATTAAAAAAATAAAAATTGTAGTTATCATTTAGGTTATAAACGCATTTATACTATACAGTTATTAGGTGCTTATATCGGGATTCATTCATTAAAAATAATACAAAGGACAACTTCAATATTAATAATAATAAATTAGGAATACAATTGTCTCTGCGGAGTTTATCAATGGTAATAAAACTATTTTTAGTCACCGAATAATAAATAAATAAAATAATAGCCTCATTTCATTTACGATCAACGTTCTCGTCATAATTCACATCCAAATCATAACGTTCCCCTCCGTCCCTTATTATATTTGTAGAGTGGAAAACAAATAAAACTGTATAATGACGATATCGTAATAGCGCTATACCAATACGTGATCAATTGAAACGGATTTATGATTTTCGTCTAAATAAATTACAATTTTAAACGAAATATTCAGTGGATGTCTTTACAAGAAACAGATTTACGAGCGGATATGAAATTCTCCCAAATAGAATTTGGACTATTTTTGTTTATGTTTTAAATTTTTTGACGAATAAGAGCACTTTAAATCATTTGAAATCAAAATTATTTGTGATACAATGTTTTAGTGTTTCATAAAAGTATAAAACTCTATAAAAGCACCGCTAGCCACACGATTTTATTATATTCTGTGGCGATGAGCTCGGCAAAATGTATATTTTTGTAAACATTATACGCACGTATGTATTTCACAAGCCGGTTAAAATAGTTTATGAATTATTATTATTGTCATTTCAAACGGGAAAAAATTATTTGTCTATTTATTATATTTTGCGTTGTTTGTATGTCCGGTAATTTTGACGTGTGACGTGTGATTTATCGCGTGCGCATATGCAGTCGAATGAATAAATTCTCGTAGGAAGCGTACCGTGTGGTACATGGGTGATTAATATAGATCATGTAATTTAATTATTATTACTATCATTATGTTCGTTATTAAACACAATATTATTATTATATAATATTTATATCTGGGACCTACAATGTCTGATGGACAAGTAAAACGGTCGCAATCGAAGGAATAATGATAACTTTAATCGAGTCCTAGGCAGTGGCACAGCAACCGCAGGGGCAGCCGGGGCAATGCCCCTGTAGAGGGCCGCTAATCGTTGGCTCGGGGGGCCCCGACGACGCCCCGCATCAATTATAAATTTTTAAATAATTGCATTGTAATCTAATGTTTAAATCAAATAAAATATATTAAATAAAAATATTTATTTTTATAATTTAATATGCTATCTAATTTGTTGTCGAAGAACTGGGCCCCTATTTATCCATAAAAAGTGTTTCATTGTTACTGAGCTACTTTTATGTGTGGAAAGCTTTAATTAATGTTTATAATAAAAAAAAAGAACAATAAAAGTGTAGTTATATTTTAATAACAACACTACACTGGTCACTGGGTAGTGGACCTTCACATTATATTTTTAGGGTTTTAATAAAAAAATTATCATCATTATTTATTTTTGTATAGGTAACCTATAAAAAAATATTATATACATAGACCTTAGGGCCCCATACATTGACTTTGTCCGGGGCTCTAAGAATCATAATTGCGGCACTGGTCCTAGGGGTATAGAGTTTTTAATTTAATTTTTATAAAGTCGTATGTGACATAATTAGGAATAACTCCTATAACCTCCTTTAAATTACCTATGCGCACAAATACAAAAATCACTAAGGGATTCGATAGTCGATACCCATTGTCTTTTTGGACAAAATCATACATCTCTAATACATTAGTATAATATATTTCTTACATCGTACCAATAAAACGAGTAATATGTGGTAAGAATCTAAAAAGTAAAAACATATTTAAATTAATTTTGAAGTTTGTAAAATTAAATTCTTATTTTTTCCTTAAATTTGATTTAAAATGTAAAAATTGAAGAATTCTTAAACAGCGATTAAATGGAATTGAAAAAAATTGGGTTGATCGATCTAAACCTAAACTTTATAACAAATTTAAATGTTTTCAGATTTCTTATCATATAATAAGTTTTTTCTCGGTACGTTAGACACATAAAGTTTTGCTTTTTAATGAAAAACATTACTCATTGACTACAGATTGGTGTAATTTGTGTACGTATGCGTGAGCGCCTCGCCACCTCTTTTACACGAGTCACCGCACGCTTATGATAGCTTACTACGCACACATACACTCACGTCAGTGGCGTATAACATTTAAAAAAATTGTATGTTGCTCAAATGATTTTAGGTGACCTACTCCTAATCATATTTTTATACCGGCCTATAAAATGTCCTATTTGTCTACTATCAATACCCATCCATATTTCCATATTTAAGATGTTGCCTGACCAACACTTGCACCCTATGTTACACGCCACTGCCAGGGACGTATCCAGGGAGGGGGTCCATGGGGTCTGGACCCCCCCCGAAATTTGTGTGTACCGTTTATAAAAAAAAAAAAAAAAATGTTTTTTATATCAATTAAGCATAACAATTGTACTAACATTTATTTCGACCGCCCCAAAATAAAATCCTGGCTACGTACCTGGCCACTGCCACGCGTAGACAATATCCTATATTCAGCTGCTTAAAAACTAATTATCGAATAGTATTCAATAATATAATTTCAAAGTAGTTTACAACTCGACCATTCGACATTTTACGAATATTTGTTATTTTTACACACAAATTCAAGAATTGACCCTTTGGTGGGACATTATCAACCGTGCATACCAATATCGAAATGAGCTTGTCGTCGTGATACCATAGTATGCTCTGCCGGCCCTGGTCGATCAGTCCGATCCTACAGGTGAACGTTATCGATCCGCCCGGCGTCATTCGCCTCTCTAGCGGCTCGTAGTTGGACGTCTTCTGCTGCTGGTCGACGGTATCCGACTGTTGTTCGCCATCGTCTGCGGCAAATAAAACAAAAATTAAGAAATCAGAAGACTAAATTATAATTTTAAAAAAGCCTTCTCGATAGTTGTTTTCTTTGTATTATCCAAACACAAAAACCGATAATGGACGCGTTCAGTTTATCATCGCACACGATAATAGGTATATAATAGTATATAGGTAGGTAACATAAAAATTAAACACAATAGATGTATTACAACTGATTTGACGTCAGTTATTTTTGTTATTTTTTTTTTAAGTAATTGTATACAACCTATCGTTGAGAAAGATAAGATAAAATAAATATTCATCATTATTTTCTTTGGATTACAATTAAAACCACGTAATGCAGGCGTTTATAAAAATGTGTTTCCTTCATATACCTATCTACAACACCGGAATTATTTAAAACTGTTGGACCGAGATTCCACGAGTACCTACTATTATATACTATTCTAAATATATAATAATACACATTTAGGTACCATAACTACCAAAATGAATGAGACTTGCGGTATATAAAGGGTCTTGTATACGTGCATAACACTAGGATTATAAACGAGAAAACGTTGTTTAGTTTTTCATATACGCTAATTTAAATTTTTAAATAAACGCGTAGGAATACATTTACTTTAGTGATTCCGTTTTTCACAGTGTTCACAGTTCATAATATCATAAAATGTTTTACAGAGATGTTGACAGTTTATTTGGAACAATTTACTTTCTAAGTTAATGTGCGTAAATTATTCTTTAAAATGTAAATAATATAGTAGATATGCATGGTGGATCTTGGCCTGTGTACATTTCACATGTCATTTTAACGGAAAAAACAACAAGGTTTTTTTTACTAGACAGTTATGAATATTAGTACGATAATTATATTATTTAACGAGTATTGAAAAATCCGTAAAGCCGTAGTCTTATATGTGATAAACAGATGACATAATAAATTTAACAAGGAGTTTCAAATGACTAAACCTCTCAATTGATGTGTTGAAACTTGAAGCTTAATATTATATTCATTCTCTTCATTCCCCTTAAATGAATACATTTTTAACAGGTAAACAAAATATTTTGTGTGCTCGTTTAAACATTACTAAAGCACCTACATACAATAACAATTATTTATGACAAGTTAGTCAGAAAGCATGAAAATCGTTTAACTTTATATAAATAATTTTAAATTAGATCCATGACTGTGCATATATTATGGTCATTAATTTCACTAAGAAAATAGAAAATTCGGAGGTTGATAATTTAATTGTTAAAAAATAACAACAATCAAGAAAATTAAAATATACTTGAATAAATATATTTACTACAATTTGTGTATAAAAAAATATATAGGTATTGTTCAGTCTCGATAGCTTGAATTTCAAAAGCATAAAAATGAATTCGACTTACCTATGTATTTTTTGTAATTTTGTAACGTTCGAGGTAAGAGAGTAATAGACATCAAGTTAATTAAGAGGTTCATACCAATGACAACGGTGTGCACCATGATATATTTATACAAACATATCCTAGCCACAAGAATATTCGAAAGGTACCATATTATTATTCCATCGTTAATGGATCGAGATATGTTTAGCATAAATTCTAACACAAAATCTACCATAAGCCGTTTAAGTTCCATGATTTATTTATACTACCCGAGCTGGAATTCGTGTTTTGAACTTAAAATATAATTTAAAACTTTTAGTTATATTTGGCTATACAAAGATACTAGATCTTTATATTAAAAAATACCTTATAAAAGTATTTATTGGTTTTATACATAAAATATTTTGTAATATAAAACAATTTTTATCGAGTTTTTAATCTATTTTAAATATAAATTATAATTTAACTTCCATTATTGAATAAAAAAGGGTATGTTTAAAAAAAATAACCTATACACGTTAATAGCATAGTGGTTGGGACTTGGATTTATAATATTTTGTAGGTAACCCACCTACTATATTCAAATCTATGTACACATGCATAATTTCGTATATTAATTCAATAAGACATATTTTATTAATAAAAGGGGGAAAGGAGGTAACCGCTGTGCTGTACAGTTGTAGGTGTCGAGTGTAGAACGTAATTGAGTGGGTCATTATAGTATTATAATGTATGTGTTAAATTTAAATCATTGCATAGGTACGAAAAACATTTCTGATCAAAGTAATAAATAGGTAAATATTTTCATAAAATGTTTTTTTGATATTCCTATTTAAGTATAGTTATGGTGTTTTAATATTATTATTACGGTATGTCGATTTAGTTTCTGCCAAAAACATTGCATTTATTCTATTACTAATATTTAATTATTAAAATAGTATAGATTTGTATAATTTATTATTTATAGCTATGCGTAAAACTTTCTTGTTTCCCAAATATTATGAGAAATACTGGGATTTTTTTTACTTTTGACTCCCCTGTAGGTACTATCAACTATTCACATCACTATCAGAAAATATATCGAAGTAGAAAATCTAAGCAGTTAAATTTCTCCAAAAGGTAATAACAGATATAAAAATTTAAAAAACACTCGTTATTATAAAATTAATACATTCATTGCTCCACTCAGAATCTAAAATAGTATAAGCTATTAGCATGTATATCGTATACAAAAAAATTCACATTATATTAAAAATATTTTTGTATTACATACCTTCTCATTAAAATAATTAATTAACTTAACTACGATACGTTGATGCTTAGTTAAATACAGTTAAAATGTATAGAAAAATAATATTAACAATAATAGAGTCTGTATCTCATCGAATGATATTATGTCCAATCTTTTAAATTTCTTTCTTACAACCAAAACTTTTAAAAACTTCTTAAGTTTTGTTTTAAGATTTTAACAATCGTGGAATTTGTAGTAGGTAGTTGAACTATATTGACAGACTCTTCAGAATGATATTCTAAAAGCTACTTATAATTTCTTTATTTTATTCCTTTACAATAAAAATGTAATATTATAGGGTCTTGTACAGACTATAACTGCGTCAAAAAGAAACCTTATTATGAACATTTTTATATAAAAAATATGACTACAACTAGCTACGTTATACTATTGAAACAGGACCTTTACCTCCGGTGTATTAAATTTTAGTTTTTGTAATGCGTTTAAGGGGCATCACGTGCACAAGGTCTTTCGAATTATATGTAATAAAAATAACGAGGACTGCATTAGGTCATTGTGTAATCCACAACATTTTTCGTGTCATAAATGATCATGCGTATAGCGTATGTATCTTCGGATGAAATATTACATATTGCGGTTCCAATTATTTCGTAATGCATTCTTTCCGTACCTAGGTAGTGGTTTTTCCCCGCCAGTACCATATCTCAAAATTATTTCTACTATATCCACATGGTAGTATTAAAGCAGTTCTGCTTGACAGGTAAGGATCGCCTATTTTATGTTTTCAACTATACCTACTATAGCTGTTTGCTTGTTTTTTTCAATAACTTTTACCGGCTTTACAATTTTAAATTCAGCATTACAAGTGCAGCGTTTCTAATGTATATATTCATTGAATTAACAAAATACCTTGTTTAAACATCTTCTATAAATTGTCGTGTATACCATTATACAATAAACTTAATTAATATATCAATGTTTGGTAAGATAGAATAACAAATTTTAGATGCAGCAGTTCAGTCATTTAGAATCGAGGACCTCACATGACTGTATACGACTATACATACATAAATAATGTTTCTAACTTGCATTATAATTACACTTCTTAGATCAATGTAAGTACTTTGTACTTTGTGTCAGTATATATTATGTATGTCACTACGTAATTCTATATAGGCACCCAAAATAAATATGTATAATTTTTTTTTCTTAGAAACTAGAAAGGTACCTACTGTAATTTATTACCTATGTAAAATACTATAATTTAATAACATAAGAATTCAGAAATTAAAATTTTAAAATAAACAATTGTTGTTAGTACTGTAATAAGGGAGAAATTAAGATCACTTGTAACAATTAAAACAGAAAAATAAACAATTTTTAATTAAGTTTATAAAATATATTATCTTTTAATGATGGTCCAGTGTACCTATCTAACAACACCAAAGTTCAAAACGTATTTCAAAAAATAACTGCAATAAAATATGAGGGTTTTATAATATTATCTACAGTAAAAACAACTTTTAGTTTTAAAAGTAAAAAAATGTATTATTTAGGGAGGAAATAAAAAAGTAGTGGAGAAAGAAATTGCACCACTCTGTAACTCCTTAGGAAGTATACTATCTACTCATTATTTTGAATACCGTTTAATTCAACAAATTGTTTTCTGTTTTGTAGGTATGAAGTCAATAAAAATAATGCCAAGTTCTTATAATCACTGTTTGTTCTAACTTTTGAAATAAAACACCGTATAACACTGAATCAAATATTTTTTTTTCTTAAAGTTAGACTAAACTTTTGTACGTTTCTTTCTACCTTTTTTACACATTATAAACAGACATAGAAACTCTAGAAATAGCATGATCTGTATTTAAAACACGAAAACTAAACTCCGAATAAAATAAAAATCAGAGTGTTATTACCTAGAAAATAAGTATTTTTGTGACTTAACTATTTATTTTATTTTTAAAAAAATAATCTGATCAAATTTGGAATATTATATTAAAATAAATAGATGGAAATAATAAGTTGTTAAATTTTCAACAATTCTATACAACTAATTTCTTATTGGTACCATTTCTGCAAGCAGATACTTAAGCTGAATTCATCAAATCAAATTTTACACTTTGACAGATTAATAGTATATGTGGCAAGGGCGGAAAGTGAACTATTTCAGTCGCGGGTGACGTATGCGTGCAAGAGCCGCAGACGAGGGCCTCATATCCCCAAGACTGAAATTGCCTTCCCGCACGAGCCACACATACTATTTTTTTTCGCGCCTCTGCGTTCATCGATCACGCCATCACGGCAAAGGTAATGCTGGCTGGGATCTATGCAATAACCAGACTATTCTGCGAAAACAATATTTCATGAAAGAAACGAATCAATTTTGTTTATTTTAAGCGTCATGCTTGGAGGTTATAATATGAATATAAGATGTAACCAAAAGTTTATGTTTTGTAAGTACCTTGGTATAGATTTCAGTGTCTGGTTGTGTAGGAAATACGCTTGATATTTGCGCTCAGTACTTTTGGGGATTTCCATTTTACCACACTCCGTTTTTGGGGATTTTCACTTTACAGCCCGACACTAAGGGGAATCCCACTTTACCACCCGCTGAACGAAAAAAGGTCGCTTTCCAACGCTTCAACCGTCATCGAAAACTAAACATTCAGTGCAGTCGTGACAAATAAATATAATTATAATGTTATATTTTTTTGTTAGTAGGTATACCTACTAACAAAAAAAATAATAGTGCATGAGCTACCTTTTAAATATGATATATTACGTTATGTTAGTAAGCATTTCATATATTATTAATTGAATTATCAAAACACAGGTCCCACTGGATAAAACGAAAGAACATACATATAATTTGTAGAATTTCCTTATTTGTACAATACTTTGTTTATTGTTTTGTTATTTCTTTTACTAAACTAATATTATACAGAAGTAAATAAGTCGTATAAAGTACTATAATATAAGTATATAAATTGTCTTATACGTGGATTATGAGCTTTTGTAATAATGTGTAATCACTCGTTTGACTCCTTGAATTAATGTAGGTAGTAAGCAAAGTGTTACACATAAAATAACCCAAAGTGTAACAAACTGTTTGTTATTACAAACAAATTTATAAACAATTTCGTATTCCATAATATGAATTAAACATAGTTTACTGTAATATATTTTCAAATACTTACAATTAAATCAACATTTTGAAATTGATTATAAGTTATGAATACAGACTTTGAACATAAATTTCCAATCCAAACTTCATGAATGTACTCTATAAGACTACAACTCATATCAAAGATCATGAATTATAACATTAATTTAAACAAATCAATTTCAAATCGACAACGGTTTCATAAATTTAATGTATAAATGAATGTATTATTTGATTTATAGGTACATGAGGTCAAATGAACATAGGTACCAAGGTATTGATTTTGTCAAAACTTACAGTTATGATAAAATTTTTAATGACAAAAACCTACGGTCATAAAAAGTTTTGAATTTAGCCTACCCTAAAATTTAAATTAATTTAGTTAGGATTCATTCAATTTGTATGGTTTTAAAATAAATCGCAATCGGTCATTGATCGAATATCGATAGTTATATTATGACTTGAAATAATGGATACAATAATATCATATTATAATAATATGTACATAATTATTGTAATGAATGTAAACACCGCTTTAAACGAGTTAAAAAGTATGCATTTAAGCATCATAAATACATGCGTGTTTACCAGCGTCTAAATGCGAGTGAAAATAAATGTATGTACTATTGCAATTGCAGGTACATGTTTCTTCTACAGCAAGAGAATGTACTTTTCATGAATGAAGAGGATAAAAACATAGGTAATGGAGAAATTCTATGATCCATAATAATTTATCTACCTTATGCATAATCGCTTTAGAAAAGTCTGGAGAAAAATCGTTAAATATTGGCAATACCATGAATGATTCTACTGAATGTCATAACAATATAGAAGAATATTGTTAAAACAAATATTATATGTGAATATTATTATATAAAAATGTAATTTTTTAGCTATTTTCAAAATTAAAGATGATGCGTTTGTTAAACTATAAACATATCGTTCTTATAATTTTTTCCAATTGATTACGCAGATGAGTTTTTTATATGTACATTTGAATTGGTACTACCAAGTATAATTTTAATTATCAATTTAAAATAGTATTGGTTTTATTTTATTATAGTTATATCAATATTAATAGCGTTCTTAATATTAGGTGTATTCAGCATTTTGAAGGCTGTGATAAATGTCACGAGTCCACTGTTCGTATTATATATAAATATATTATATAAAGTAAAAATATTGTCTCTCCCTAAAAAATGTCGGCCTTAGTCTTGACCACATGGTGCAAAAGTTCTGTCGCCGCCACTGCCTAATGGAATTACAGACTACAGTTAGAAGGTATGTCCAAAATAAATATTAATAATCCGTTTTGACCCTATCTTACATATTTGATTTGAACTTTCCGCCCTTTCCACATCCTTTTTCCCAGACAACATGTATGTAATAAAATTACACTTAATCATAAAAAATACAAGTCGACAATAATTACTGTTTTCTAATTTCATAACTATCTACTGTTACTAAATCCTTCAAAAATCCACAATCTCAAGTCTAATTTGACACAGTTCAAAAGTCAATTTTGGAAAAAAAATAAAACAGACTCAGCTAACAGTCATGATTTCAAAAAATTACACCGGTAACGGTACCTTTTACAAAAATGAAAAATACCACCTGAGAACAACTATTTTAGGTACACAATATTTATATACATATATATATATATTTGTCTTATATGTATAATCAAGAGTAATTAATCATTTGTATAATATTAATTATAGCTACAAAACTAGATTATTGTACAAATTCAAAATAACTACTCATATAAATGATAATAGTACGTATAATACTAAACAGGTAACTCACTAAAGTTATATATTTTTTTCAAATCAATCCTGCTAATAGTAACACTTAAAATCGAGTAAAACATATAAAATTGTCGAAACTAAAATAATATTTTTGCATTATAGATACTAATTGGAACGATGAATTTATTTATTTCTTAATTATTTTACAATATTTATGTATGTGTTTTTTGTTTTTACCTATGTGTACACTATAAGTAAGTGAAAAAATAATTTCATCAAATATAGGTACTTAATAACATCATAACCGTCTTTGCTCAGAATCGTTTTTCGTACATAATGTTATTATATCATTGAGTTCAAATTTAACACCACATAGTGACCCACTTGTAAGCTACTATACATCAGAGCGACACCAACGTCACCAACTTAACCGTTTTTTTTTTTGTTCGTCATCACCTTTTGGTCAGTATAAAAATGCTTCAATTTTCTACTTCAGTACCTTTTCTGGTTAGAAAGTGAATTTTGTTAGTAATTAATTAGTTAGTAAACAATTTGATAACTCAAAAACTAATAACCGTAGATACTTTAAACTGTCACTAAATGTTAACATAAAAATTGTCTATACATGATGAAATGTTCAAAATATTTTGACTCTTTTCGAGCTGTTTCACCCGTAGTAAATTTTCGATTTGTTTCAATTATTCTCGGTAAATTAATTGTTGATATAATATACTTGAAAATTGAATATAAGGATCCTCATACGTTTTTATGAGCGTCTGACGTAAGAATTTTTAGAATTTTGTCAAAATTCTAAAAAATTTCAAATCATTTTGTACCTAGTAAGAAATTATTTACAATTTTTGTTTTCATATCTAATATTTTAAAATTTGATACAAGATTTCTCATAATTTTTTTCTACCTTTTAAAAAATAAAAAAATTACCGGAAAGTCAATTTATATTTTTATGAGCGTTTGAAGTTCAATTCTTTACAAAATTGTACATTCACCCGTAAATTAACAATTTTCTGATTTTGTTATAATTTAAAAAGGAATAACCGTATATACTTGAAATTTTCTACAAATGTTTATATTTTTATGTTTTCAAACTTTTAAATTATATTTTATACACACAGACACACAGTATATTTGATATTTTCAAAAGCAATTTTTTCGGAAATTATTAATTCTACCTACTGTATTATTACTTATAGTAAAACAAGTTACTTTTATAGCAATAATAAAATATCATAAAATATACTTTGTAATAATATGCTGAGAACCCGTCTTCGCTTGGTAACGTTTTACGTGTACAATGATTTTATTTCGTTGAATTCAAATTTAACACAACATTACTTGACCTCTATAGACAATAGACACCTAATGTGTAGTAGAATATAGTTCCCACTTGCCTACCTTTTTTAATATGATTTTTTTTCATTTTAGAATATAGTAACATAAAATCTCTTGATACTCAAACTTTTATATTTTATATTATTTTAAATTTAAATTGTATTTTACAACTATATTTCATATTATATTATGTGAACCTCTACGCCAAATAATATGTTTGATGACACTCGTTATTTTCTTGAAGAAATACATTTATAATAACATTGTTTACAAGACTAATAAGTAATCCTGATACTCTTAAGTCTAAGTAAAGAAAACCATGTTTAATTTTTAAGTTACAATTTAAATAATAATTACTTTTCTTATACAATTATAAATTTTAGACAATTTTAAGATAAAATCAAATTCTCGACAATTAAAAAAAATCCATGCTAATATTAGTTTTATAATATGAAAAAGAATATAAAATAAGTTAAAATGAATAGTTAAAGTTTACTTTGTTTCCATAATTCATTATTAAAGTACCTTCTAGAGTTCAGAGCAATTGAAGAAATAAATCTTCCATGAAAAAGAAACCATTCGTTGTACAACATACGTATTATATATTATTATGTTCTGTGGAAGAAATAAGTCTTTACACAAAACAAATGCGTCGTGCCAGTTTAAAAATACGGGGTGGCCATGTTAGTGTATTTAATAATAAATATAAAATATAAATAAAAAATGAATAATATATAATTAAATCCTAAGACTTTTTAATTATAAAACATTTACTCAATTTAAACTACCATTTATTTTATTGCGATGAATATTTTTAATCTATGAGTTCAGTTGATAAATTATCATTTAAGTTTGACAGTGATTTAATAATTATTTAGAAAGCTAAATTATTCATAAAAATCGATTAAATCTGACGAGGGCCATAGTTTCGTAATTATAATTATTATTTATAATATATAACTCAAATGTAGATTAATCCTAATTTTTTTATTTTTGTTAAATAATACTATGAGTTAGATGCCACCCAGTAGTAGTGTATCGTATATTATGCATCTATAATACAATATTAAGTGGTTTCCTGTTTCCGGTATTTGAAACCATTTGGCATTTTTTAAAGACTTTTCCGGATTTAAAATGCTTTAGTTTCCTGTCCACATCCTCACCGATAAAATTGTATTATTACTTTTTTTAATTTAGCATCCTTATAATAAGATACGAATTTTTATGACTTAAGTCAGTATCCTGTCTTCTTCGGACTTAAATGCACACGAAACATGAAAGTGTTTTATTTACTATCAAATTCACTGAATTCTTTTTTTCCTCTCAATCCTAATATCTGTGCCGAATTTTCTGAAACCTGATTAAATTTAAAAAGGTATATTTACATTTTTTTATCGCAAATATACATTTTATTACCATTGTTTTTTCTAATAAACATAACGCGTATTAATAAATTACCTATATATTAATAACATAGTAGATACTAACTTAACTAGGTATTTAGTTTTATAATAGATATTTAGAGATTTTAAATACGTTCAAATTCAAAACATAGCATCTGTAATAATTTATAACGCCTTATCATCCATAACTTAGTATATTACTTTCTATTCAACAAGATCAATTCAAATTGATGGTCCAATCACTGTAATATTCAATGAAGTGAAACCATTTATTTTAGAAATTAACTTGTATTGAACTTTATTATTATTTCATTTAAATTTACCAAAAATAATTTATTTCAAATTTTCCAAATTTAATACGTACTATCATTGATTATACATTATCATTGTATAATCAATGGTACTATTTATACTTATTTATTTATTGAATGATAAAATTGTTTTTATAAAAACACATAAATACTTGATTTGTGTAATGACAATAATTTATTGAAAAGAAAATTGTTCAATACTATAAAAATACAATTTCAGATCATCTTTAAAATAAGAATAAGAAGTTTTTAGTTGTTTTATACTCTGAGTGGAGCGATGAATGTATTGATTTTACAATGACGATACATTTATAGTAGAAAAATTGATTCGATCATCAACATACGTGCAACTTTTTTTATAGAAATTTCATCATGTACACATTTTGACGAAATTGGATATTTAAACCAAAAATAACGGTAAATGTTATTTTGGTATAATTCAAAAAATATTATTCCTTGGGACTTGAATTTTTTTCCATAGCATATAATGTTATAAACCATACCCAATAATTCATCAAAATATTAGTTCAACCTACGTAACCGTGTTACTAATATAAAATATATCTTTAAAAATATAAGCAGAGAGCCAGACAGGTGTCTCCGTTCAGAATTGTTAATCGTATATAATGATATCATTGAATTCAAATGTAGATAACTGATTATCAATCAATCTGAACTCAATGACTCAATGGCGTACTATACAACAAAGCCAGTACCCCGGTTTTTTTTTTATCATTAGGTATTAACATATTATAATATATATTTATTATATTATGCTCTGTGGCATTGGAAGGTACCGTGGACAAATTTATGAGGAATCGAAAGAAAGTTGAAAACAAAACCATTAAAAAGATTATAAATGCATAGTGCATACATTTATTAAAATTAAATAATATTAATTATTGTTTATAAAATATATTTTACTCCTTTAAAAACTTCATAAGATAGCTATAGGCCCTTTTAAAATGTGTATTAAAATACTTTTAATTGTCTTTATTTTAATAATATCATTAAATCTTTAATTAATATTTATACAATTCACAGCAAAATCAGATCAAATAAAAATAATTAATTGTTTTAAATTATAACAGCCCGATAAATCTCTCTGAAGTATGAAATTAATTTAATTTTGTAAATTTGGATCTTTACAAAATAATTTGCAAATTTTCTTAATTTTGATGAATTTAATCAAAATTCTGACTTCAGACGCTCATAAAAATGTATGGTGGATTAACGCTCAAATTGTTTTTAAAATTTTACTAACAATCACTTACGAAAAACTCTTGTATTACATTTTTAAGTATATTGACCAAGTGAAAAATGTTTTAAAAATAATTTTAAAAAAGCTAATAAACATAAAAATATTCTTAGCCTATATAATATGATTATGCCCAAAAAGAGTCAAAATATTTTAAAAACCTTATAGTGTATAAAAAAATTGTAAACATCATAGGCGTGCGCACGAGGTGGGCCAGGTGGGCCGTGGCCCACCCTATGAGTTGTACCATACTTATTATAGATGGCAACTTAGATCATATAAATAGTTGGATTGTCTTATTCAGTGGAATAAGCATTCTAATTTTGATTTTCTTATATCAACAAAATTAACAAGATTCTCTTAAATCTATAAAATATGCAAACAAAAAATGGTTCTATTTAATCGAGGATAAGGTGGACATATATCGTGGACATATATCACAACCAATCAATTTAGACTTAGGAAAATAATATGCAAATGCATATAAATAATAGCCCTACTCATGAATAAAAATATATATATTATACCTTAAATTTTAACAGTGGGTGATGACCGGTGAGTAAATTAATATAATTTTATAGATAACAGTGTAACACCTAAAATAATTTTTTTCAAGTATCATTGGTCCACTCTGCCACAACGGGCTGCGCACGCCTATGTAAACATTCGATGAAAATTTAAAGTATCTATTTACGATTAGGTTTAATTGCACCAAAAAAACTAAATCGATTTTGTCGAAAACTGGTTTTGCGTAAAAACCCCAGTTTTTCCTTAATTTTTCGTTTGTTTTTCCGACACTTTTGAAAATTACTATGAATTTTCAAATTTTACCTCTTAAAAGTACCAACTAGATACATTTTTCCATCAGAAAAGGCGCTGGAGTTAATAATCAGATCATTACTTCTATTAGAAAACATTTTTACAGGCAGAAAAAAACACACATTATGGTAATACCTACATTCAACGCTCCACTCAAAATCTAAAATTTAAATTTACTATTACCTATATTATGTTACTCATTTAATTATAAAATATTGAATAAAAAGATAATATTGTAACAAAAAACTAAAAAGTATTTAAATTTGATACGTATTATTAGTTACAGCTAGCATTAATTTATAAATTATTATTACTTATATAGGTTTATAATTATAAATAGATAATAAAATATTCACATTTCTAAACTATATAATTAAAGCTTAGGGTATAATTAAAATTAAATATAATTATAACGAACAATGATTATAGAAATACATTGTCAAATTGTATATTATACTCACTAAAACTGGCTTCTCCCATATCACCGATCATCACGTCAGACTCTGTAAACAAATGCATCATGTTTTAAAAGTTTAAATGATTTAGAGTACAACATGTTGTATATTAGTCAAATGTAATAACACGAATCGAAATTCAGCTGACATTACGTGATTTTATCTTTAAAAATAAAACCAGGGAAGCCACTTTGCTGTATAGTAGGTTTTGAGTGTTCTTCATTATTGTGTAAGTCACTGTAATGGATGTGTTCAATTTTAATCGAATGATTAATCATAGCATACGAAAAACAATTTCGATCTCAGATGGTGTTCAACCTCTATTACTACTATATATTTTATGATTTATAATTTATAATACTATAGAGTATTCTTGATTATGCTACCATAGAACGTAATGCTGCTAGTAATCAAACAAGTATCTTAACCTAATTAATAAATGAAGTATAGCAATAGATTCATAGAATAAGTTTTAGTTTAATTGTGTTAATGTATAATACTATAATAATATAATAATATAATTTCCTAGAATTAAAAGACTATAATATAGTTAATATGCATGAATACATTTTTGTGATCTCTTTGTAACTCATTTGCTCCAACTTAAGCTTTGCTTAATGAAGTAAGCTACATAACATAATATGATTGTTTATGTACATTCTAATTATATAATAAAAATTTGAATATAAATTATACTTAAAATATAGAAAAAAATTCTGTAATGTATTTTCTATTAATAAAGCTTCATTCTTTAACCACCATGGTTAAATTAATTCAAATTAAAAAATAAAAAATAAAATGGCTTATTATAGAATAATATTATAACGGTTATTATAATATTGTATTACGATTATTCACTTATAAGTTAATATGTACCAAAATACCACAGAACGGTTTGAATAAGTTCATGGTATAAACAGCACACAGGGGCGGATTTACCCATAGGCCACCAAGGCACTGGCCTAGGGCGCAATATTTTTGGGGGCGCAATTTTTTAATTAATTTTTACTTTTTACTTTTTCATAATTTCATAATTCTATTTACCTAAATTTATATTTTATATTAATTTTTTTTTCATATACAACTTGCATGAAACTGGAGAATGGCTCACGTAGTCACGTCGCAGTAACGTTTTAATATATAAGCTATAATAACCTTGCCGTTTGAGTTTAGTCCTGCGACCAGCGCGCGCCGCCACCGCTAGAGGTTTGATATCGAAACTCGACGAGGCAGTTGCCGGCGTTGCCTATGTTAATGCATGGGAGATGGTATACGGGTGTACGGCGTAAACACATACAATATTGTGAATGGCGCATGCGCAAAACGCCAGCCAAGGCGGTCAAATATACTGCCTCGGGCCGCCACGCCGGGTACATTACTACATTGTATATAGCCGCTCTACTGGCTAGGCGGGGGACAGCTCCCACA
>NC_042496.1:11460087-11462511 GCF_005508785.2 Acyrthosiphon pisum | reverse complement strand
ATATTGCGACGACGCGCGACGCTGGCACTGTCGCCCGTCTCGACCTGTATAGTGCATACTGCATACTGCTCAGAAATTTGTTAATCGATTACGATTATAGAGACAAGGGTGCTCAGATAAATCAAGGCGCAAAATGATTTAATTATTGTACAAGTGAACAGATGTACCTATGCAAAATTGTATTAATATTTATTTGTTTAGTTAGTATGTATAAATATAAAAATACCTAAATACAATTTTTATAGTCTTGTTTTAGTTCATGGAACATTACTCCCCCCCCCCCCCCCATGGGAGCACGCCAATTTTTTGGGCGCTAGTGTTGTAATGCCTAGGGGCGGAAAAATGGTAAGTCCGCCTCTGACAGCACAACTTGGTCTAAATATTTTGAAAATTAAATTAAGTATAAAAAATTACAATTTAAGTAATAGAGGATTGTTTCAAGTTTCTACGATTAATATTTTTTCAACAAAATCACAACAAAACAATACAAATTGTTACAGGAGAAATCGTCACAGCCTGCGTGGGTGTTAAAATTCAATCTTTCTAAATTTTAACGTCAACCACTAATTAAAAATGAATTTGGGTTTTTTTTCTATAAGAACATATTTAAAGGATATTAAATTAAACTTTCAAGTTTAAGGAATATTAATTAAATTTAAATTAGAACTTTAAGCACACATAAAAAATTAAAAAATGTATTTTCGATATTTTTTTAAACTCTTAGAAGAATAACTTATTAGGAATTTTAAATTACATTTTCAAGATTTTCAGCTAACAAAAAAAATAGTATCATTATCAAAAATGGAAAATCTAAGTATTTCAAATTTCAAATATTGTTTGAGGTAGGTAGATTTAGCACAAAAAGAGCAAATACAGATTTTCCGTTATTTGTTTTAGTTGTTCCAAATTATTATGAAGGGCATTGTATATTATTGTATTTTTGACCTTCCTCCCCCTCATCACACTCTAAATGCACAAAGTAAAAGTATTGAATTTGCTATCAGAAAAATACACATTGCATTGTAAAACCAATCCACTTGTCGCTTTACTCAGTTTAAAATATGTTAGTTAGCAATACTACGAACAATAATAATTATTACTAATGATCATGTACTAATTTTAAGGCTTTTTCTCGCCTAGTTGAGTGATAAAGATTTACGAATTTTATATAAATATTACTCATTATTAAGATTACTAAAATATAATCAAATATCCTCAACTTTTTAGACTGAGCAGAGCGATTACTATATTATTGGTTTCACAATTATGTATTTGTTGAGAGTGGTTTCTGATAGAAAATCTGATGTAGTTGGTACATTGTGGTGATACAGAGTGGTGCAATTTATTTTTCCACTACCTTTTATTTTATCCTATTCAATACATTTTTCTTGACTTAAAAAAAAAGATTAATAGTAATAAATTATAAAACATATCTAATAACATACTATTAAAATAATTTATAATATAATAAAATATGTGATATTTTTGGAAAATATTCATTCAACCTGCCGTATACCTAATCAATGGTAAATTAATTTACATAATAATAATTATAGTAAAATAAATTTATAATAAAATATTATACGTAATTAGTAGTTTATACTGACAGTCTGTTTCCGCCCAGAATAATTGTTCATATAATTTAATTTATTGTTAAATTTAAATTTAACACATCCGTTAAAGCAGCCTACTCAATGATGAGATACACTCAACAACTATTACACAACAGAGAGAGTTCCCTGATTTTATTTATTAAAATTATCATCATAAACTTTTAGAAAAAAATAATAAATATTTACCCATTCAAAACATATTTTTAAAATTTTAGATTCTGAGTGAAACGATGAATGTATTGATTTTACAATGATGTGTGTTTTTTTTTTTGTTTTTTTTTATTTTTGTGTCTGTGTACACGATAAGTAGTCGAAATAATGCTTCGATTTTCGACTTCAGTATCTCGTTCGATGGGAAAGTGAATATCGTTGGTGCATTGGGGAGGTCAAAATTAATATTTCCCAGTGGTTTTCAAAAGCACCGGGAAAAACAAAAGAAAAATTAAGGAAAAACGGGAATTTTTACGCAAAATCGATTTTTCACAAAATTGAATTTGGTTTTTGGTGTAACTTTAAAAAAAATTACCGTAGATACATGAAATTTTGACAGATTGTTTATCTTAGCATCTTCTATACACCATAACATTTTCAAAATATTTTGATGTATTTTGAGCTCTTTACGGACATTTTTATTTTCCATTTTTTTTTAGTTTTTTTTCTAAAAATATCAATAAAATTTTATTTGTTGGATAAAAAAGCTTGAAAATTTAATAGAAGGCTCCTAGTATATTGTTTCAAGGCAGATGAAAAATATTAAAAATCGTTAGTCACAGTTTTTTTTTTAAGCATTTAAAGTTCAAAAAATGACAAA
>NC_042496.1:11459009-11459987 GCF_005508785.2 Acyrthosiphon pisum | reverse complement strand
TAAAAATACATAGGCACAATTTTTTTTTATAAGCATTTAAAGTTCAAATTTTGACTAAATACGTAAAAATTACGGCAATGTTCAAATAATCTTAAACAGAAATTCATAAAAGTTTTTCTTTTTAATTCTAAGATTTGGAAATTTAATACAAGGCTCCTAACATATTTTTACAGTAGCAGTTGCAAAATAAAAGGAATACATTGTCACAATTTTTATTTATAAGCATTTAAAGTTCAAATTTATACGAAATATGTCAAAATTGCGAAAATTTGCAAGTAATTTAGTGGTTGAAAAATCGTAAAAATTTTTTCTTTTATAACTAAGTTTTTAAAATTTGGTACAAGGTTCTCCATAAGTTTTTCTTTAAAAATAATATATCCTAGACTGACAAATCATCTCCGTTCAGAATCGTTTTTCGTATACAATGATATAATATCATTGGATTCAAATTTAATTCCATCCATTACAGTAACCCACTTGTAACCTACTGTACAGCAGAGCGACATCCACGACTTACCCGCCTTTTTTCAAATTAAAATTTGATAAATTTTGTCAAAATTTGATCTTTAAATGCTTATAAAAAAAAATTGTGCCTATGTATTTTTAATATTTCTCAACTGATATTGTAACAATATATCAGAAGCTTTGTAATTAAATTTATACACTTTTTGGCCCAACAGATAAAACTTTATTGATATTTATAGAAAAAAAAAACTAAAAAAATTTAAAACTGAAAATGTCTGTAAACAGCTCAAAAAGAGTCAAAATATTTTCAAAATTGTATGGTGTATAGGAAATGCTAACATAAACATTCAGTAAAATTTTCATGTATCTGCAGTTATTCGTTTTTGAATTACAACAAAATAAGGAAATCGCTACATGAGAAATCGAGTGAATATCCAGTGTTGTAAAAATTTGAATTTCAAACGATCATAAAAATTTAATTTGACTTTCTTATAGATATTTTTTGTTTGATAA
>NC_042496.1:11419053-11458140 GCF_005508785.2 Acyrthosiphon pisum | reverse complement strand
AAAAAAAATAAAAAAAAAAATTAAAAAATTAAAAAAAAAACACACATCATTGTAAAATCAATACATTCATCGTTCCATTCAGAATCTAAAAAAGTGCATTATCAAAGTTATTTAATTTTAATAATTTGCTATCACTTATTACTTATTAAATATTGTTACCGGAATTTTAAATAGTGAATATTTATATAAATTATTTAAATATTTATGTAAATATCATTATTATTATTTATTTCTATTAAGTATTAAAAAAGAAACAATACATTTGTATTTTTATTTTAATTGTATTCATTAGGTAAAACAATAATGAATTATTAAAAAACATAATATATGTAGGTATAAAGAAACTTTAGAGTTCACAAAAATTTTGAATTTCAAATTCTAGTCGGCAATTTTGAAGATTACACCCCCCCCCTCCCCATGATTTTTTTTTGAGATCGTCCCTGTATATACAATGTACATTATTATGCTATAAACATAATAAAATAGATTAGTAACTGTTGAAATTAATGAAGCTGTCATTTGGCACCAATTTTGTGGGAATATGAACCTATATAATACATATTATGTACCACAGTCCACAGCTTCGGGTCATAATTGGGAGATATTGACTTCATGTGTTATTACAAATTAGCAATCTGGTTAATTTGGGTATCATTTATCATGTATGTAAATGTTGACATAATGTATTATATATATCTGTGTAGTATAGTCTGTATAGATTATGTCTTATGTTTTATGAGCAAGATGTAATATAATTGTGACTGGGCACGGCGCGGTGGCTACAATCAGTCACACAACGTGATTGAGATTAAGTACCTGCCGCTACAACTAGTTACCGGATGGGTGACCACCCGGGTGGTTCATAGTGGCAAAAACCTTGCGCCACATATACACGTGTTGCTAACCAACTGTTCCAACCTTACCATATCAATCCTACCAACCTTACTCAATATATGACATCAATCGTCGAAGCCTTGAACAAAAAAAAAAAAAAAATCATTATACTATTTATAATTAAAAGTTATATCCAGTGACAACGCTAGAAAATATCTAAAACATATTTTATCAGTGGATGGAGGGGGAATCAAAAATATTAAACCACTGATTGATAAGGGAGTGTTTGTAATAATTTTAATATATTAAAACTATAACAAAAAAAAAAATAACAAAAATTAGTTATAACTTATATAAGTATAAGTAATTCCAAGCGTTGGACATATAGTTGTTTTAAATTTTACTAAATAATCACGTACCTAAATCAAAATTTGGCGAGTAGGGGAGATGATATAATAATGTAATTCTCGATTCCTTCCCTCACCAATTCGATTGTGTCTAATTTTAATTGTATAATGTATTACTTCATACTTAAGAGAATTAATGTAAATATTTATGTGTAGTTACATTTTTCCTCGCATTTTTCAAAAAGAAAAAAAATAACAAAAGTATACAAAACAATAAATTGATACTTTTTATTATCATCATTAACGTTATTAATAAACTAAAATTTATATGATTCTTTATTTCCGGTTACGGACGATAATTCGTGACACGCGTAATTGTTAGTGTAATTACGCAGTATACAATTTGGAAATTCGTTGGTATTTTTAATTTACTTTATAATTACCTAGTGACATTCAAGAGACTTTTAAACTGCTGAATAAGTGTTTAATATTTTAATCTAAGGTAAAAGACTTAACTATTTGAACTACAATCTAATATGTAAAATAAGAGAGTGGAGTATACACAAAAAAAGATCTAAATAGTAAAATATCTACCTCAGATTTCCATAGTAAATATATTATATAGTACATAGGTATATCTGACTTTGTAATTTGGTGGTAAATTTATTACATTAAACATAACTTTAAATTATTTCGCACTAATCGTTGGTTAGAGCACAAAACTTATGTAAATCTCATAAAATATTAGATAATATATTCCATGAATATGGGTACTAATATAGTATTAGTACATATAATAATATAATCATATACCTATCTCATGATATTTTTTTCTTTAAAAATGAATGGTAACGACCTGCATATATGGTAAATTAATAATAATAATTGTATTATGATAGGGTAGACACTACTAGATGGAGATGGGTAGGTAATAAATTCTTATTCCTAGTAGTTACGTTTTTCTATGAAATTTAAGTCTGGCGACAGTGTGGAATGCGGATATAGCTATATAAGGTAAAACGCGTAATATTATGAACCATTAATAATAGTCATAATTAATAACTAATAAAGTAATAAGTATTGAGGTATACTTATCCATGTATTGAACCAAAGTATCATCATTGTCTTGAAGAGTAAAATGAACAATACACTTCAATAAATTGTCATGGACTGCAGTGATGATGGTGATACAGCTGAACAATATTCCTAATTTTTTTACTATTGTGATTTGTGACAATATACCAGAACCAGCGTAAACAATAATTACGTACTAGTGAATATTGAATGACGCGTCTTTATTACGAGTGATGCAAACTTTTGATAACGGAAGAACTGATTTTTTTTAAAAAATTAGGTTTACGCTGAAATCTAGAATAACAATTTTCAAGAAGGAAAGTTTGATACGCATCGATACTTATTAGTTATTAGATACTTACGGACTCGTATCGAAATTCCAAGTCAGAATCCAATACGGGCTGCCGGCTGGTATGTTTTCCTGGTATAGGTACCATACATGAAACATCTTGAAGGCCAAATATTGAACCCGATACGTGTTCTTCCTTGAAAATCTTGATTAATTTTATTTTTATCTTTATTTTATCTTTATTTTTATCTTAATCTCAATTTGTACACTTTATTATGTGAAAGATACTCATGTAAAGTGGATATGGCTTAGCGTAGCTATAAATGTTGACTCTTTCAATGTTTGAAGAATTCAATATTGTAATTTGTGAAATCACTCAATTACGCTCACGAACTACATTGGTTATGTTGGTTGTCAGTATAATATGATAAGAGTCGATGTACAGATGTACAGTATATTTGTGCGAGTGTTTTTTTATACGCATAGGTAATGCAATAATGCGTATTATAATATAGTTATGGTAATATTAAGGTATATTACTACCAGTAAATTAAACTTGTAATGTTAGGTACTATGATTTTACTTAATCGGAACAAACAACTTTCGTAATTATTCTCAAAATAATGTGCTTTTCATAGTTGTTTTGCTTTCGTATAAAACAGTAGGATTTTTTAAATACCTACCATGAACATTAGACACTATAATATACAGTTATTCCCATGTAATTAATCCCATGAATAAAAGCAACAAAAATATAGAACACTAGCTTAAGGTTTCTCAAGCTCAAATACTCAACTATTAGTAATAACTAATAAGTATTAGGTTATAAATAAACTATGATTTTAATATAAGGTTAGGCACTTGCTGTGTCCGTCGTGACTTTCATTTCCATGGTTAAAATTTGCAATATTTCTCAATACTTGTTAATATTGTTTTTAAATTAAAATAGTTCATTATTTAATTTATTGGATGATATTAAATTTAGTTTACTGGTATCATTATATAAAATGTATTCATCAAAAATATTGAATCTTGCATTATTTTATAGGGACCACTGAACTGTAGTGTGAAGTGTGGCATGATGGCTCTTACTATTGTCATTGAATTGGGAATAAAAATAGAAATAATAATATTTTAATATTTTTGTAGATTATTACGACCCTATTATAAGGAATATCACCAATTAAATGAAGCAAATCAATGCAATATATTCCAAAGTATACTTTATTCTCCCTGTTTATTGAACATAATATAGATATTAATATGTTTTTGGGCTTGATATAACTTTTTTTGACTATTCGATATTTTTTTGCTGAACGTTTCGTTTATTGCTATATGTAGAAACGCAAATCAGTATCAATTATATATATATTATAAATATTAAAAATCAATCTATAATAATATTTTTGACTCAATCAATTCCTAACGAAATGCAGCATGATACTAAATGTCTTATAATCATATCAAATATCAATGATTCATCACTTCTTCAATTTTCCTTACATAGGAAAAATATCTAGTTTTAAATACATCCATGATTATGTTAGGTTACTGTTTACATGCATGACGATAATTTATTCAGATAATGTCATCGTCATTAAATATAGTTTTACAAATATTTCGTACACAAAAATTTTACGTTTTATAAGTTAATACCTAACATATTTTGAAAAAAAAATAACCAATACCCTCTTATAATTCATAATTTGAATAAAACAATTTGTACCAAAACATTTTTACGCCATGCATTGGTTTTCTTTAAAACTTTAGTCAGGTACTGACTATTTGGTAATGAATTAGTGAATTACACTTAGAATGTTCTGAGTCAAAATATTTAACTAAACTTTATTCTTCAAAAACAATACTGACTCGTCAATATTCATGTATTTTAAGGCACATGTATGTGTTGACATTGGCAAACATTTGCGGTCTTAATTACAATAACGTTGTTCTGTAATTAGTAATATTTTTACTATGCATCCGCATATATGTTTGCTAGAGCCTGGAAGTCTTTAATTTAATTTAATTTTCATTACGTCTTATTCTCCAGTCTCCTGCTTATTCATCAATCCAAAATGAATATCTGCAGTCACCAGTCGGTTACTTTAATTACATTTTAAATTCAAAATTAAGGAGCATTATTTATGATTTACTATTAGCCTTACTAAAATATTCCTATTTAAACTGTAAGTGCAGTTAATAATCTTACCTAATCTATCCGTTTCACTTGAATTTTCGAATACATTGTACTATTGAAACTAATAATAATAAATACTAAGTACAATTTTGAAAAAATATAGTAAAATCTGGTTTATTAGATTTGTTTATATATTTTACACTATTTTACACTCGTAATGCCTTGTAAACATTTGGTAAATCTTAAGTAGATTTTGTAAAGTTAGTCATAGGAGCCTTCATAATATAACAAAAGTGACGTATTGATTAAAATTATAAACAAATACCTATCTAGTATTTACTGCGGTTAGACATGAAATACAAATATAATTTTGATTATTAAGTCCTGTAAAGTATTTAAGTAAAAGTATTTGAGTAAAAGTATTCAAATACTTTTTTAAGTATTGAATAACTTTTTAAATACTTTCAGCATGAAGTATTTTGAATAGTATTTTAAATACTTTTTGGTATTGAATACTTTGGTTTTTTATTTCGAATATTTTATTTTTATTTACATTTTATTTTCGTCAACTACAATAATAGAGTAATAGTTTTATTTAGTATTCTGTATTTCTGTATTAGCTGAAGCCCGAAAGTTTGTGAAAACCAGATTTCTAAAAATAGTCATTGAATAACAATATTCCCTTTAAACTATTAGCTAACTATTAGACAACCTACTACCTATGTGTTTATATTACGATAGTTAGAAACCCACTTTAAAAACCAAAAGTATTTGAAAAGTATTCCAAATACTTTTTCAAAGTATTTGAGTAGTATTTGAAATACTATACAATTAAAGTATTTGAGTAGTATCTTAAATACTTAAAAAAAAATGTATTTGAGTATTTATACTCAAGTACTTTTTTAAAGTATTATTTACAGGACTGTTATTAGGATACCTATAGGATATATTTTATGAACAAAAAATATTATTTTTTTTATTAGTTGTAACTAGTACATATTTTATCATTATTAAATGATTTTTAATAATCTTACACGTTTAAAATATGAGTATAATATTAGTTATTACAATTGATTTTTTTTTGTTTATTTACGTGTGTAACAATTTATTTAGTTTAGGTACCTAATAGCTGATTACTTAATATTTATATTTATCTATGGTTTTTATCATAGATATTAAATCTTTAATATCTATGGTTTTTATTAAGTATTTACAAAGAAACATAGCTCGATCGACGAGCACAAACAATTTGCTTGTGAATTAGTCATTAGGATATGTGAATGAGATGCTATAATTTAAATGGTTATCATATAATTTTTTCTGACATTGATTTTACAATATACAGTTGAAACAGAAAGAAGGTAGGTACGTTAGCAATATTCATCAGTACGTAGGTAGTCTATTTTTCGTGATAGTAATCTGTCTCATACTAAGTGTATGTAGGTACTATGACGTATATTTTAACGTTTAATTGTGAAATAAAATTAAGAACGGACAACAATAAAGTACCTAAAACAATTAATTAATATAATTTTTAGTAATTATATATAATTTTTATATTATCGTAAATGATTTGTCAACAAAAAAACAAAAAACGAAAAAATATACACAAATAGGAACAACATAATGATTTACTATATTATACTGGGTTGTTAAATTTATTTTATTGTAAGAAGAATATACTTACTTAAATTATTAGTAAATTAATTAAATATGTATAATAATGTACACAGTACACACACACAAGTACCAGCTAATAATTATAATTTAATTTTTTTTTATATACATATTTTTATTTGACATAAGCAATCTATACAAAATATCACAATAAGTTTCTATGATAATATAGAATATGAAAGGTATGATTGAAGCCATCTATTAGTGACTCTTGGCAATAATTTCATTTTAAACGAAAAAAGCTTAGTCAAAATGGTTTTGAATATTTTGATAATCTATGAAAGCCACTACCGTGGTTGTTGTATTATTTATTAAAACAAAATAATATTATTGTTTTTTCGTCTAAAAATAACGCAATTCCCTCATCGGATTTTTTAAAACTATTTTTCGTGCTTCTAAATAAACAGCAGCTTATCGCTTATATATGTACATGTTACCTATATTATTATTTATTATAAAATCAATGGCTCTAATATGAGGTGTTAGTTAGTGACGATTTATTGATAATAATCAATATAACTTTTTTCTGTGATAGTGATCTGGTAAAATGTATCAATATTAAACTTTGATTAATTATTCAATACGAGAAATTTAATTTATTTTAATCATTATACATATTTGAAATTTCTTTGACGAGAAATTTAAATATATACGTGTATAAATATTAAATATATAATTCATATAACTTTAAGTTATTCATAAACAATAGACTCATTTTACTTACCTACTAAATATTCCATTAATATGTCGTAAAAATAAAGTAAAAATAATGGAAGAGAGAATCGCCGTGTTTCTTTCAAAAAACTCCAGATGATATTGCTTCATACTTTGATATAAAACAGTTCGAAACCTTACCGTTAAGTATAATATATAATAATAATTTAAACCCTGATGGAATAAGGTCATCTATTTCAAGGTTTTGTAAATTTTTTTTTTCTTCTAAAAATGAAAGGTTGACGGCATCAAACGCTTTGAGTGCGTTGCATTTTATGATTCACTGAAATATGTAATAATTAATTTTTGGACCACTATCATGGTTATACACTTAAGCCTATTAAATTTGACTGCATTATGGAAGTAATAAAAATAATATCTCGTCATAAAGATAATTTAAAAAACGGAAAATTCTTTACGTCTAAATCAAATATGACGGCGTCCGTAAATATAATAATATTATAACATTTTAAAGTACCTGTATAATATGGAGGACAAAAAATGGGAAAATATATTTTGAATTCTTGATAGATTTAAACAAATATACACAAAGCACGTACCTATTCTATTTGAATAAAACATACATCAAACATTATTACTGTTTATACGAGTATTCGGTATATAAGTATAAGTTTATTATATATATAAATATTATATACTATAACTATATATTATATTATATACATATAAGAACAAACATATAATATGTATAGATAGTATTAATTAATTTTAATCAACGCATTTATATTTTGATGATTTGTGCATTTCTCAACTAAAATGATTGCATTATGAAATGGAACAACTTTATGTGTTAATTTATATTATATTATAATATGCAAACTGTGAAGTGTAAAGACGTTAAGTTATAGTCAAAGTTTTAGAACGTATTTAGAGAGGCTAAATATAGAAGACTATGAAGACTACAAGAATATGTCTTCTAAAAGTTGACATTTGTTAAATTAGCAATAGAATTTTGAGAAATTAAATATAATTCAAACCTGAATAAACATTTTAAAAATGTTTATCTATGTTTATTTAGTGACAAAATTAAAGAATACTGTAGAAGAAGTGTTTTATTAAAAATTAGTATGACTAAGTCTAAGTGTGATGCCGTGTAGTAAAGTATACTTAGTGTAAAAAACGTGTAGGTGTAGATAATATTGAACGATAGATATTTGAGAAACAATTTAAAATTTTTTTTCATATTTTTTGTAAAATATTTATTTATTTATTTAAGTTTTAAACGGGACAGGCTCAATTATATACATTATATAATAATAGCAATCGTCCGTTAATAATAATTAAAAAAAAAAAACAATGAAATACAACATACAATTAATAGTTTACTTATAGTTATGAATTTACAAAAGTATGGTATTACAATACATTTTAAAAGAGTTTAAGTTTGGTGGTGTTTAACTCATTTATAGTCTTCATAATTCTGTTGAAGGGGGTGTTGTTTGAGTAATTAGTTACTTTTTTGGGAAGATTAAATGTATTTTTAGGCCAGGTGTTACGAGTGGGGTATGGAAGGAGAAACAACAAAAAATGTATACTTTATTATGAACTTTGGATACCTACTTTTGTATTAATAATTTCAAAATGTATCCAATTTTATTCATTTTTTAACCATTATAATATTATATTACTATTCATATTATACAAAACATTTACAAGTACTTAAGGATTTAAGTGCAGGTAACTTAATCATAATGTTTTGCCTTTGGTGATATTTTTCTTCATTTCAATAATTTTGATGTTGTTGGTTTTAATAATTTTTAGATTAGAAATTATTTAGAATATCTTCTTTCCAAGAGTTTAAATTAATTTTTTTAGTCGACTGTATTAATATTGTATTGGATTTTTTATGCTCAAAAATATAAATGTCCGAGATAATTTACCAAGTATAATTTATTATACCTTGATGGTAAATTATGATTTACCAATGACGATTTTTTCAATTTTTCTACTATATAAAACTACATACAACAAAATTGGAATATGTACGTGTAATGGCTGGAGAAATAGAAGATATTTATTTTCTTAGATACCTCTAGGTACTTAATGAAAATGAAAACTTAATGTCTTTCTTACGTTAAAATGTTCTTTTATAATAGAGCTTTTGTATAATACTAATACTATAGGTAATGGAACTATGATATGTTCAGTATAAAATCAATAACGTTACAATGTTCGTATAAAAACTATATTAGATATTAGATTGAATTTTCAACAGTCAGACTAATATTTCAAATTATTGGTTTTGTTTCTATTTTAGCGGTTTATACTATTTAGCTTGTGCATAATATGTTTCTCCATTCCATCTTTGTGAATAGTTTATTACCTTGTTTGATGTTTTAGTTAGTATTATAATATGTAGCTATACGAATGTCACGTTAAATCTTATCCCCGTGTTTGCTTTTACTATGAAAGCGGTAAAAGATATTCATGCGAATTAATTACTATGGTTATAATCTTTCAATTTTTGTCCAAGAAGCGTTAAAGTATTTGTAGCTCAAAAATTATTTTACCTACTCGAATTCCAATAAAATATAATATACATTGCGGTTTATAATTATATACAATGATAATAATAATTTTTTTTAAAATAATAAATAATAGTTAAAGGGGCAATAATAAAAAAGGTGGGCAAGTGGGTACCACTCTGGTGTACTTGGTGGGTGATTGTGTATGTTAAATTTGATTTCAATGATATGATAATATATAATATGCAATAATACGAAAAATGTGGGTGGAGATGGTCTGCAGCCTAGGTATGTCGAGAGTTTTTCATCACTTTCATAATATTACGTGTTTTGATATTGCTATTAAAATAACTTCTTTTACTATTAGTATTTCGGAAGGTTGATTTAACTTTTGTCAAAAATATTGGATTTATTATATTAAATAATATTTCATCATTATAATAGTCTATATAGTATATATTTTCTATCATATTTTATTACATTGTTATTAACTTTTGAGTCAATACCTTACCGTAGAACAGCGTGAATAGATTTATGATATAAATAGGTTGTAACTTAAAATATTAATCTAAATATTTTTAAAATGTCATTGCGTATAGTAAAATGTACAATATGTTGTGTAAAAGTCAATAATGTTACCAATAATAGTTTTGGATTACAAAATTATTAAAAATTTAAATATGTAATTTCGTCTAAAATTGAAAATATGCCTCTAAAGAAAGATTGTAATATTGTGCATGCATATTAGTTAGGATTTTTGATTTCAGTATTAAATACTCATGAGTTATGAATTATTGCATATTATGTATCTTTGATATTTTTGAATGGTTATAATTAAACTCATAAGGATCCCTGTATTAAATTGTCTAGCATTTTTACAGACATAACATTTTATTATCGACATTAGTAGAACAAAATCTAAAAACAATCCAAAATATAAATTGTCTATAAATAGCTTAAAATGATACAATTTCTTTTTTAAATTATACCATGTATAGAGAACGATATATAAATATTTAGTGAAAAAATCAAGTATCTTAAGTTATTTATTTTTGAATTACAACAAAATATCAAAAATCATTTGAAGAGAAATAGTTATTTTACCATGCAGTATCCAATACCGTAATAGTTTGAACTTCATATTATGCTCATAAAAAATTAATATCTCCGTTAAACGTTTTTTTTTTTTACTAGGTCTATAGTCTTCTATAGGTAGAATAACGTTTATTTTTGCTTTTAAAAACTAATGGGAATTTTACACTTAAGACCCCCCCCCCCTCAAAGTTCCAACTAGATTCACTTTCTTACCAGTAAAAATGCTGAAGTTAGAAATCGAAGGGTTTCCATCCACAAAGGAGAACATATATCATTTTAAAATTAATACATTAAACGCACCTCTAAAGTATCTAAATACAAGTTACTTAAGTTATATTATTTAAGTTGTATTACTCTGTACTCAGTTTATGTTCAGTTATGTATATTGTATATACTATTATAAACCTATTAAGCCTACCTAATTATAGTATATCAAATATTCAAATAAAATGCAAAAAATCAGGTTAATTCAGGTACAAAGCCTTAGCCATACTGAGTTGATTAAAGAATGAATGTATTGGTATACCTATGCACAATTTTCCATCACTTGTATTTACTTTCTCAATTTTATTTTTTTTAGGTAGAAATAAATTTATATCTATGTATACTTATACATATTTAGTATATATTATTTATATATTACTCTAGTATAGTCTACACTCTATAGTTTAACCCTATTTATAAATAAAGAATTTTGATTTAAAGCATTACATTTAGTGATTTAATTATCTGCTTTCATGCAGTGTTGATAATATTATCTTGATTGAAAACATTACATTAATTAAGTAAAAACCATTTTATAATTTTTATTCAATTATTGGTTTTTAGTTATACACTGTAAAAATAATAAAACAATTGAAACAAATCCAAACTTTTATCATTATTTTATTATTAATTTGAAAGTCTTGATATATTTATGTAATTGTGCATTTGTCACATCAAATTTTATTTAAGTGCACTGTCCCTTTAAAACGTTTCAAAATGTTATAAATATTCCGGATTTTTATTCTAGTCTTATAACATAGAACTTGTTTATTGATTGAAGGAATAAAAATAAATCAAAACTATTAAACTTATACAGAATATTGATGTGTTTCAAACTTTCAAAGTACCCAATAAAAGAATAAGTTTAACAATTTTTAAATTTCAAGGCATTGCTTTTACTATATACGTTAATTATTATATTTATATTTTTTTTTAATACTTCGATATATTTATAATTTTTTTATATTTATGTATATTTATAATCTACAGATCAGTTGTAGATATGTATATGGTTCAGTAGGTAAGTGACAATGGTTATTTTTTTAAAATCTATCTGTTTAATATGATTGTGAATATTACAATGATGTATGCGGTCGTAAACCAAAGATACATGCTTTGTATTGTATACCTATGTGTGTATGTGTATTTATGTCTAATAGCTTATATGGTAGATCTTTATTTATTATATGGAATTAACTACTTAGAGTATAAATAAAAATGTATATAAATTTAAAAGTAGGGACAACAGTGTTGTATTATGCATTTATTCGTAGGTTATTGAAAACAAAAAACCAAAGGACTTTTTATTGTATAAAATAATTTAATCGGGTGTTAGGGGAATCCAATACCTGTCACAAAATAATTTAACGCGATAAACTCGAGTATAATGTTTTAATTAAAAATTAAATATATATACAATATATGTATACAAATATAAATTTATTGTTGGTATTAGTTGTACCAAATTATACCGATGAGCCTAATTGATATTTTTTAAAAATTTATTTACGTAGTTTATATTTGAACAGAACTTGAATGTCCTCCGGAATAAGGTGTTAATATTATGTATTTGTACAGCATTAAAATAGTTTTTATTATAATTTTTAATTTTTTTTTTAACGCAATTTCATCGTCCGCAGGGACTACCGGTCCCTCTTGCGTTTACCCGTACCTGTATAAGACAAATGTGAAATGAATCATCACGTTTCACGGAATACTCAACTTAGGGGCAATGTTTATAACGTCCGACCCGTGACTCATTAATGCCCGTGGTTTTTATTTTTCCCCGTCAAGTTCGATGGCCAGTCGTCATCAAACCGCACGCACATGGCAGTGAATCATGTGGAGCCCGCGCGCGGTCCCCACCAAAACGGTTTTAGACACATGAAAATATTCGGTTCACATGCACTATACACACACACACACACACACACACACACACACACACACACACACACACACTTACACACACACACACGAGCCTCTTGTGTGGAAGAAGTAACAATACCGAAGCGACTGCCAAATGGCCCAGTTGCTTCCATGTGGTTTTGACTTTACGATGTACTGCCGCGCGCGCGTCCACGATTTTTGAATTCAATGTGTGATGCTATAAGACCTATGTCCGGAAAATATTATTCGTTCGAATCGAAGTGACTATAGTGCGGCATAGTTGTGTATTGTAACTATTGTAATCGCATTAATAATAATTATTCGATTTAAAACGAAAATGAACGTTAAAAGATGAAGTGGTTACTGTTGATTTTGTTCATCGCGCCAACTGTATACCAAATCAGAGGTAAATAATTTGAATAATTTAAAGACAACATTTTTTTAATTTTTGTATTGGAATGATTTTTAATTTAAAACTAGACTCAATTCAAATATAAACATTACTACGGTTTAATATAATTTTTACGTTAAAAAATGGAGAAGGTATACATGATATTTTCAAACAGAAGTAATTACTGTATTTTAGTGATTACCGCCTTATGTATTTAATATTAGTTATCCAAGTTAATTGAATTCATCAAAAAAAATCGTTTCATGTTTCAGCAAAATACAATTATATAATTTAAAAGTGTTTTAATAGCGCATAGTACCTATTGTCTTAGTTATAAATTAATAATGTTTCATAAGTTAATTTTAAATTAATCACTTTTAAAATTTGATAAAAAGTTTAAAAAAAAATAATAAGATTTTTTAGTTAGGTAAATTTACTGGAATAAAAATGAGCCATCAAATTGGCGTAACAACATTTTGTAGTATTTTAAAACTATTAAAACTTATACAACTTTAAAGAAGTTTTGCGAAAAGCATGAATTGTATATTATATTGTTTGTATTCACATGAGTTATTGGGTCTGAAGTGGGTCAAATACATTATAATAAGTTTTGAGTGGTATGAACACTTTGAGTTCAAAGTAAGCAAGAGTAAATCATTCAAAATTATAGACACGAAAGTAAGATTTTTCAATTTTTCTAGTTTGAATCCAAGCTTAAAATACAAGAAGAAAACCATAATATATATATAACTCGTGTAGTTTATTAGCCAGTTGTAATGAATGGGCCATGAACATTAGCCAAACATTTGGGTTACAAAAGCCAAATATTAATTAATATTTTCTCAGAGCTTTTTCATTTTATTGTACGGATGTCGCAAGTCGTTAGTTTGTTGCCATAATATTTCTTTTGCAAAGCTATATCACTGCACAGCTACAAACTATCATTGAGGGTTCGTAAATGTTTAAACTTGATTTGCAATCCAGAAATAACGTGTTGTAAACATAGTAATATTTATAATTATAGTCGATGGACTACACAGATTGTAATTAATTACATAAATAATTAGATAAATGGTGTAGAAAATTGTATGGTTTTCTAATTATTAGAAACCCGTAACATTTTTATTTAATTTAATTAATTGTTTAGTTTTCAAAAATTAAAATGGATCTTACAGATTTTGATAACTTTTACCATGCGTTAAATACGTTTATGTCTAAATAAGTGTATCAAATATACAAAATGAGCAGTTAGATAATGGAGTTCTAATTTTGAAAACACCAATACGGGGTAGGTAAGCCGTATAGGTAACATTCGACATCACACTTTGCCACTGTGGGCTGTGGCTCTGTATAAGGACGTACTATCTATTTGTATTTTATATTATTAAGATGTAAAATTAAATAATTGTTTTATATAAATTAATAATAATAATTCATTTCAACTACTTCATAATAATATTTACATTTTAAGTTGATACCTACAACTGTCTATAAGCAATAGCTTGTGGTAAGAGTAGGGAATCTGTTAAAATATTAATTCATTAATAATTTTACAGTACATATAAGAAAAATTGTACCTATAAGATTACCTACTATTGCTTCCATACATACAATTTTGTTATACATGATGACTATTATAGTGTGTTGTCCAAATTGTAATGCCGCTTAATGTGTGCTATATCTTCTGAAGTTGTGTGTTAATTATTTATTAAAAACACACTCCAAGTACTATAAACAATAGTTTGGTTTAAATCCCTCGGAGCCTTTAAAAGTAACCACATTGACTAACCTATAGTACCTAATGCTCTTAATATTAATATTATATTGGACACGTTGTTGTATAACACTATAACTGTCACAAATAAAATATATATATTTTATTATTTATAAATAATTTGTCTTATATGTCTTCTGTTAGAAATCTATATACTAAGTACTAATTACCAACTATACCAACGTGGGTTTTTTTTTAACCTAATAGTAATTTATTACAAATCATTTCAAACACGAAACACCCATTGTTGAAATAACAGTAGGTGCCTAATGTAACTTTTAATATAGAAATATCGTGTTACAAGAAATTATAGTAGTTCATGCGCATAGTCTGGTTGATTCCCCTAAAACTACTTAGCATTAAATGGTGATTACAAACACTTTTTTTAATAGGGGTAAAGCATTAGATATAACTTATAGTGTCTTAGTCATACACATATACAATATTATAACAAAAACGGAAATAGTAATTTTGTAGAGACGCGACTTCCTGTAAAATATCGTTTTGTTAACATTATTATTTATGTATTATAATCTATAAGTGTATTATAAACATTTATTGATTTAAATGAAATATAGAAGTTTTAGGGTAGCGATACAAGTGTAGTTGTCGTATCTATAATATAATACTCAATATTTATTTTATATTAAACCCGTTCTCATCCGTTCAGTAATAAAGTAGATATCTACCTATAAATATCTGTCAAGTTAATATCTGTTGAATTTGATATTATAATAATTAACATTCATAATATTATTGTATTTTATACATCGCGACGCACAATATTGAGATTTTATAGAAATGTATAACATTATGTTACAAATGAACTATGATTATGAAAACAACTATTAATTTTATTATAGAAGAATATAGGGAAGACTCTCTGTAGTATTTACGAGCTTAAAATGAAATATAATTTATAAATCAATAATAATTGTTAATATTATGTTATTTAATGATATCCAATTCATACAAATTGATATTACTTAAACCAAAAATACAAGACGTTAATACACGATAAATATTGACTGTATCGGGGAAATATAAAAACAGTATATCTAATTTAGGTCTGACGTGGTTAGGGGAGAGTATTTACATGTATAATATATACTACTTAATATTTAATATATAAAACCGGAAGACTTTATATGTTTGAACGCGCCAATCTCAGAATCATTCGACCGATTTCAATAAAAGGTATGTCGATAGATTTCTTGAGACTGGGGGGATGTTTTAAGCTTCATTTTTCAACCTACATAGGTTGAACCTCGTTTGAAAGTACCTATCTATAATCCATAATATGTAGATTGCCCATGTCGGTCGAATTAGTTCACAAAGCGAGATACACCGATGATGGACTTGGTTAATAATAATAACATCGAGATACACAGAGTTATACGTAGGTAACTCTTATTTTTCTGGACGAAGTCGGGTTTTACAGCTAGTATCATATAAAATAAATAAAATTGGTACAGACGATTTAGTAATGTATACAGTTTTATTCATGAAAGTAACAAAATATATTATTATCCTGAAGTGGTAGGAAAAAATATCTTTAACATTAATATTATAATACCTATATATTAATAATAATAATGTTTGCAATCATCAATATAACGTATTGGTATAGCCATGGCAACAGATTCGTGACTGGTAATATTTTTTACGAAGGTTAGGTTAGGTTAGAAATTGAATTACTAATACAAGAATGGAATTTAAAATAACTGAAAGTTCGATGGTGTAGATAGTAATAAGTGTTCGTATTATAATCGTATTATAGAATAATATAATATAGGTGGTATATTATTGCAATGAATTCTGTTTATAAATAATAATTTAACACTTACAAATATTATATTTAATTACAAACAAATGCGGTATAATATCTTTCAAGTTGGGCGGTGGTTGTGATGGTACTACACTACTATTATGGTGTAGTGCATCTGTTTTCACACCTATTTGCACATGTGTTTACCCTTTTGCCCCTTGCACCGTTCCCGTCTATATGGCTTTGGAATTTCTTCGCATAGATTGATGGCAAGATGCTATATAGGAAAAATATTCTACGTAAACCTCTATCCAGGGAAAAGTACAGATTATTTTGTACATTTTTTAAATTTTAAATTAATTTTTTTGTGTCAGCTCTCCGCATATCCAACGGTTTTTTCCGCTTTTAACACCGCTTCATTCCTACACGCTTCCGATTTAAAAAGGGATTCCTGACCTCGTGACCGTCCACAGAAATGCGTTCGTTCTTTTTTTACAACAATCTATATAATACTACAGTTGCGACGTGTACCATCGCCGTTCGTGCTTCGACGTTTAAGTATAATAATATACTTCGTATAAATACTCATAGGATTTCTGTTATTGCCCATTGTTTGGTTTTTATCTATGTTCACGTTAGTAGTCAATACCACCAAATGTAATATCATATAGTAAAATCTATACCTATAGTCAAAACTTCCTCTCGAACAACATACTGCGAGGGGTGAGTGGGGCCACTTTACGATTTATATTTATTCACGAAAAATATCTTATAATATTATGACAACGAACGCGCGAGTATTTATATAATATATTTTTTCTATACCTGTTTTTCGTACGTATACGCCCTAATCATATATTTATACGTTTTTGATTTTCTAAATTTGGTTATCTCAGATTTGTTCTTGAAACCTAGTTGTAATAATATTTTAAAGATTGTAGCTAGCTGGCGCCTGGCTATGTGTATAATACCAATTTTGGTAAAAATCTACTTGTCTTTTGTTTATGTGTTTATTGCAGACTATAGAGATAGTATTCCTTAATATTTTAAAAATATATGCGTATGATCAATAGTAGCTACAATATTGGTTAATAACACATAATATAATATATTTATGTGGGAACAATATTTGAATGGGTCATTTAAAAAGAAAATTTATTTGTCTTAGAATAATAGCTGATATTTGATGTTTAATAGATTTTGATATTGCCATAACAAAAATCACTCAAATATTTATAACATTTTTGATTTTGTTCTTATGATGATCAGTAATGTAGTCCCCAATATTCTCTTCATAGGCCCCTCATACGCGTGCTTTCCTACGAGGCCATTTTTAGAATTCCATCATCTATAAATATTTCGTTGGCCGGACAACAACAACTGCTAATGTTTCTTGCTCGGTATATAAATTAGAGTTATTTTTTACGGTCCGATCATCAAATAACTTACAATCAACTGCTTCCTGTCAATCATTTGCACATGTTACTGTAATAATCAACTCACAGAAGAATCAAAAACAATAATCTAGTTAGATATTTTTCATTTTTTACACCCATTATAATATATAACATGTCATCAATTATTATACAAGTATACAACCCTTAACATTGATATACATATGTTTTATGTTATATTAATTTAGATTATTTTAATTAACATTATTTTCAATGTATTCTATTACATTTTTTTTATGTATTGATACTTGATGATTATGTTCATTACACAAATTATAAAGTAAAATTATATTACATCATGTAATTTTGCACGATTGCCAATCTTTTTTTTTTAAGTTTAAATATAATTTTTAATTCAGTTTATTCATTCATTCATACTTTTTTAGTTCGTTTATTTTAAAATCAGTTGCATTATAAGAATCGTTTTACTTATATTTACATTACTTAGCTATATATTATGTTATAGTGAAGCTCATTGATGCTCCCGCGTGTTTCTTAATATGTCTTTTATTTTGAATGGAATATAATAATATTATATTATAGTATGTATCGATAACATGTAAAACTCGAATATTAACTGGATTATATAGAATTATTATACCCACGAAAGTTACAGACAAGAGACTGATTTAGATACAATGGACGTTTTGGTTTCGAGGTTTTGTTTTAATTGTATAAATTATGCAAGTTGAAATTTAGAGCTCAATCCGAATCAGTTTACCTTAACGGAAACTTTTACTCGAGGGACCCGAATAATAGCAGACCAACGACGGGTGTGATACAAGACGCCAATTCCGTGAAATTCGATACGCTTGAAAGCGCTTAAACGGTAACGAGAATATTATGTTAGACACACACACTTCGGACACTTTTTTAATTGACTTTTCGATAGTGCTGTGCCGTGGTGACCCAATGCGAAATTCCGAAATCGATCTATGGTGCCGCACCCATTAACAACGACTATATTATTATATGAATGATTATTTTTAACTCACAATTATTTCTCAGTCGGCCGTCGGGTTTTGTGATTTCCAAAATAATATTTATTTTTAAGTTAAGTCTGAAGAATTTTTTCACATTTAGTTTTATGTTAAACTTTGTTTTTGTGATATACCCACGATGTGATAGATGATCCTTAGGTTTTAATTTTTTATTTTTCAATATATTATTATTACTTTGCTCTTTTAAACTTAAATGTTTATAAATAAGCCATAATAATACTACTATATCATTTTAGCCATTTTAAATCAAAATACAATGGATTTGTTCGTTTCATTAGGGAAAATATTTTCCACTATCTCTTTACTGCTCACTGGATAGTTTATATACAGTTCGAACGCTACAATGTATATTGTAGGCAAGTGTAGTATCATGGATCTGCGAACTTTCACGGACTACGTAGTATATAATAATATCATGAAACGAAAATAATCTACGTGCCACGTCGTATGGCACACGACGATATTTTAATACTATTATATTTGTTTATTATTATAATATAGTCACTTGGTTTTATATACGAGACCGGCCACCAGAGTCTGGTGTGGGTGGCGGAGGTGCAAGGCATATTTATGCCGCACGTTAGTACAAAACTCGGTATTGGCCATTAACAGCTGATGACGTCTGCGTAGCGTCTGTGCAGCTATTATAATAGGTATGTGTGTTGGAATATACGTAAAAATAAAGAGAAAGACCACAAAAAACAAACGGTCGCATTAACACTGCTATGTATGCGCCATGTGTACGTCCGAAGAATAATGCACGTCAGTGTAGAGTTGTAGGTGCGTATTTTAGGCGAGTGCCGCTCGCAGTCCATATGAATATTATCACACTGACCGGCGGCGCGGCGACGAGATGATAAATTATTGTAATGTACGAAGAAAGAAATATACCGCCGCTCATTCATTCCGTGTGTTTCGTGGTCGGACCGAACCGGATCCGAGAGTAGGAAAAACAATAGACGACAAATTCGGACGGTGTTAAATAATTATTACAATACCATTCGCCGTTGGCTGGCTGGCTGGCTGGCTGTCGTGTGCGCGAGATCGTGTACTTGCGCCGCGTGTCTGACGACATCTGTTCGTGTCTCCCCGCGCACCGTTTATTGTTATATTATTATTATTATTGCGAGCGGCAGTCGTATTTTACTACCTATATACAACTTCGTGTTATATCAACGGTATAGCGACTATGCTGGCCCGTCCTGATCGTATTGTGCATCTCCCGCGCGAGCCACAATACCATCATCATAATATTATTATATTATTATTATTATTATTATAGATATCTACACAGTGTGTAATATATTATTATTATACAACAATACGCATTATATTATTATTATAATATTATATTTTGTGTCCCCGTGCGGCCTTTGAAACGCGCGTTTACTACTCGCGTAGTATTATATAATGTGTCGGTGAACGTGAGTGTGTGTGTGTGTGTGTGTGTGTGACTCATTGACTGCGTCCGTCAAAAACTCCGGTCACCCTCCGGTCTCGTCGTGTATTTTATTGCACATTCAAAATAGAATTTTCCCCCTACCTTAACACTCGCCACCCAGGATCAACCACGGTATTAATACGTTCATATCGGTTAGCTGCAACGACCGTACCGCAAGAAGTTTTTATTGCCGCCTCCGATGTGCCGATGTTCATAATATAAACGCACTCGTTTCGTGCCGGTACAAAACCCTCCTTTGCGACGCGCGAAACACACTATACACAAATCACACTACACACAAAACAACCCTCGCTGATATTATTAAACTGAGCTTTAATATTATATATTGTGTGTGGGTGGGTGCGCCCACGGGATAGACGAACTTCCGAACGGAAACACAAGTACACACGGCGATCGAACGATACATGTAATCACTAGCTTTTTATTATACATAATATTATATTATTATATTATATACGGTTATGTGTTTTTATTTTACACGCGCCCCGAATCGACGAAGTTGACAATTTCCAACGTAATTGTTCGTAATAGTATTATGCGCTGAACACGAGAAGGTGGGTGAAAAAAACAAAATTAAAGTCACGTTAGATCGTGTCCGACTCAACAACACGTCGCATCTCCGTAACCATGTGCGACGATGAGATATTAATTATTAAAGACCGCCACTTCGCCACGTAATACCTATGTACGCTGAATAGTGAATGCATTAAAGTTTGAACCCCGCATACATAGTTGTCGAACCTACAGTCTTATGATTAAAATATTATATTTTGATTTTATTCTGTTACATCATGTTATCATGGCTTAAGAGTTTGTACCTATGCATTTTGTTATTTGTAGTGGAAAAAATCGAATATATTTTTGCACTTTATTAGTATAATATATTAGTTAATTATCTTGTATTTGTATTTCATATCTCTATTTCTACCCTAACAAAATGTTTCTGTAACCATAAAGTAATTATAGGAGCTCCTCCCTATATGCCGCATATTATTTTTCTTAGCTTTTTTTTTAACCCGAGTCGTCTGTTATTGGGTTGTTCGGAGGAACTATAATTATTGTAGTATTGCATTTTTAATTTTTTAGGGATTTATTAAACATTTTTTATGCATAAGAACAGATAAAAAAAATAGATAGATGGCGTATAAAATAGTAAAAAAACAATAAATATATCATTAATAAATTCGCCAACGTGTATTAAATGACTGTAAAAGCACTTTATTCATTAATATTATTATATATATACGTATATTTCATCACAATCAATTCAAAAATTAATTATCTAGTATATCTGTCATACATAAAAAAAATAGTATCATAAAAATAATTATCAAACTTTAGTTTTTCGTTAAAATTAAAATTAAAGTAGGTAGGTACCCAGTTTAATATTATTTGTTGGAAGGTATTATAAATTCAAATATTATCTTTGTATTTTTTTCATACACTTTATACAAATTGCATCCTAGTAATGGCATTCGAATCTAATATTGTTCTATTTGATTATCAATAAAATTAGTTTCAATTGTTTACAGGATCTATTTTATTTTATTTAAAATAGTATTGAACTGTTGTCATCTCTTATTATTCATAATAAGGAATTGTTGTATGCTTTTTCGTTTTTATCTAAAATAATAAATTAAATATTTCATAGGTATAGTATATAAGATGTAAAAAAATATTTTCTAGATTAAGAAAACCCAAAACTTCTATATAACAATATGTATATAAATCCATTAACAACCAACAATTATTTTCAAACATATAGAACCACTTCTGAATTATTGTTCGTTATCATACTACCTGAACTGAAAATGGGAGGCAGTTTGTGTGCTAATATGTAATTATTTAAACCTTTTTTAGATGATAAAACCGAGATGGATTTTAGATTGAGAAAATTCGAGTGACCTCGCTAATTCTTGTTCATTATATACTTAAAACAATTAATAAACAAAAAAAATGCTATATTAAATATACCTATTACCTAAAAGTCACTATTTTACAATTGAAAAAATCATAATAGAAAAAATATTCAGTTTAATAACCAATAGAAATATGAAAATCTGTTGGTACTGTATATAGTATATATGTAATATGTATGATTATAATTTTCTAGTAAAACACATTAACTATAGATGTTGTGTTAAAGTGGTAAAACCATTATAAAAGCTCTGTTAAAATAATTATTTTATAATATACATAATATAATATTGAATTAATTGTGTCAATTGTGGATTGTTCAGGCGTATAAACAAATCTATAGACAATATGCAAAACAAATTAAAGACTGTCTAATAAATTTGCCAGTTTGGTTTAGCTAAGATTTACTAAAACTCAGTCTTCGATATTCCGCCATCAAACCTATCCCGAGGTCAACAAAGCTGGACTAGTATAGTTTCCATCGCACCTATAGTATCTTATATATCTTTCCCGGGTTATAAAAAATAATTTTTTGTCCATTTAAATATAATTTTGTTAAATGTTTATAATCATAATATAGTTCAATTTGATTAGTCTTAACTTTTTATATTCCAAATCCTTCAGCTCCGGGCTCCAATAAAAAAAAAATAAAATGTGCAAGTTGAAATAACTTTATGTTTACTAATATTTATATTTTATAATGTACCTACCTATAACATATTCATATAGAGTTTATTATTTTGTTTGTAAGTTCATGCTGTTGATTATTATTCAATCTATCTAAAGTCTAAACTCTGAAGGTATATGTTACTAAATATTTAGTGTCAATTAAACATTTGTAATGTGATTGCCAATTCCTAACATAATATTATTCGTTTAATTTTATCCTGGGGCTAAACAACTTTATTTTATAGTTCAAAAGATAACGAAATCCAGAAAAGAAAATGTTTAAATTCTACATTTCGTATTTGATAATGCTCGCATTAAGCAAATTAAATCGTCAGTGAAGCCTTTGATAAAATTAAAAGAAACATAATTTTATCTCGCAATGTAAAAATAAATCAAATTAAAATCAGTTTATTAAGACATGTCGTTTTGAATTATTATAAATTGATAGAATTAGTTTTGTAGTTTTGTATAATATGAATTTATTAATTAATATAGAAATTATTATAGCTATTAATATAGTTATTAAATAGTAGGTATGTATTTATTAACTTAGGATTCATTTATAACATTTTCATGACGATCATTAATATAATAATATGGGTCTATAGTTACATAATCGTAAAACAATAATTTAGTTACAAACATTCAAATTGTAACCATATACATAATTTTTTTTAAGCCACTGCATGAATTAGTATTATTATTTTTATTATTTTTATTATTATCCTGACCTTGGATTTATTAAGTTGTTTTTTTTTAATATGCATGGAAAATTGTCTATAAATAAAATTTGTTGGCATCATTGGAAGGGATTTACTTTATGTGATATTGTACAACATTATTAAAAGTTGTAACATAATTATATCAAAAAAATTGAAATTTTTACATATTGTCTACCTACCAACCTACTTATTAAATTATTTATATATTGAAAAAATAAATTAAATATTGAACTAGACAACATTTTTTTATTATCTACTGATGAAATTGATGAATAAAAATTGTGTATGTACCATGAGATTAAATCATTTTTTCAAATAAATTAAAAAAAGTTTAGACATACCTATTTTAACTTTTCACCAAAGAATACCACTCACATTGAAATGTTGTTGAGAAAAATGTTTGTGTTTAATTTTATTAATCGTAATTTTAAATTTTAAAGTACCTACAGTTAAAACATTATACATTCAAATTACAATTAGTATGTTATTTTTTCACAAATATATAAAGTTTTAATGTGAAAGAAATAAAAATTCTAAAAACATTACACATTGAAGTAGGTAGACAATATACCTGACAAAATAATTATTATTTTACATTCAGATTATCGAGATTATTCAATTATTATGTGTCAAACTCCAACATAATTGTATTAATACTTTGTGAATGCATTCATGGGCACTAATAGTATTAATTTTAAAATGTGATTAAAATCTAACTGTTAGATAAATAATTAAAAAAATAAAACTTAAAAAAATCAAACTTCTTTTAAAATTCTATTCTTCGAGACAGTTGGATAATTTTTATTACAAATTTAAATCCCCTTAGGTAAACTATTACTACTTGAATTTTAAATGAAATAAGGAGTTTAAGGAAATATATAATAATGAACTAAATTCTTCCATAAATGTATTCATTTTTTAAGTTTTTTCATTTTAATATCTTGTGAAAATTAAAACAATTCATCGTTCCATCGTCGTTCCGCATCGTTAAAGTGAAATTGCAAAACTTTTATTTATATTATACGTGTATTTAAAGAAATAAAAGTTTTAGTATTTTTGTAGCAAATATAATTATTTCTTTGATTAGATTATGAACAATGAACTCGCTAAAAATTAAATATTTATTATATTGTTTAAATTGAATTCTTTATCATGAATTTATCAAATACTATTCAACAATTTATTATAACTTACAAAGTATAACCGTTAATTTAAATTCATTTTTGTTTTGTTGTGTACCTACAATATTGTCGTGGTAGAATTTACAATTTTTTTTTCATGGTTCACCTATAATAACTTTTGTGTTTGTACCTGTAAGTCTGTTAACACACATTTAGTTTGGTCATTTGCATATTACTATATTAGTGGTAATGTGGGACCTTGTTAGCGCGCATAGTGATAAATGCGATCTCATAATTTCAGATAGTGATAAATGCCTTTTACAAAACGCTGCTTGTCTATTATAACTGTTAAATTAGTTAGTCTGGGTGGACGGGCGCTGTTCTATATTTTAATAGATAGTGGACAGTTAAATTAAATGCTTGCTCGCCCGGACCTTAATAAGAGGTTTTTGGAATTATTAGTGGCAGACCCGCATGCCCCCACCATCTGCTATCGTCCTACACATTACAGGTGGTATGGTAGTTTTATTTAAAACTACTGCTGTTTACAAAAATACACCCTCGGGTATTGGCCGTCCTATTGTTATTACCCTCTGTAACGTTTCGATATGCGCGTGTAGATTTTAAGGATATAATTTCGGAAATTTAAATTTAACCCCCAGGGAAATTTTGCTCGACGATATGACACGTGAACTCAAATTGAAAGAAAATGTCATATTGTAACCAAGTACATGTTTGATTGAATGACATGTTATGTACTGATACGTATAATCATGTACCTACTGCAGTTCATAATGTCGATCCAGTTTACAGAAATACCTCTCTGTATACATTTTGTCATTACGACGTATAGGTAGGTACCTGAAACTCGTGAGTCATAATGTGTTATGCGTAGGTATTTAAATTATTTATTATAATATTATATATAATAATTCCATGTTTTAATTCTTATAAACTCGTAAAGTACAATAAAGATTGGTAGTAAGTGTTAAATGTTAATGTATTTAAAAAAAGGGTCATGAAGAAATTTTTTGTAAGCCAGTATATAGGGGTTTTAATAGTGCATGAAATCCATAAAAGTAAAAACCAGAAGAATTATTGTAGAGTTTAATGCAAATATAACATAGTTAAATGAAAGAAAATAATGAAAAAATTGAAATAAAATGTATTTTCACACTAATGACGTTCTCTAAATATTTTTTAACGTTTCCTCAATTTGTCTTCGTGTACTTGGTGATATATTTTTATAATCTCGTATTTATTTATTCAAAATAAGACGTGATTTTATGTTATTCTCGGTAGTAAGACTTGATGTACTTTGAGTGTCTTCTAAAAGCATTCCATAGCGCTTTAATCCACCACGTTTCCCGAGATGCAACTAATGGTAGTAGATTTAACACACTCATACATTTTGATAGGCCCCAAAAAGCAGTAGGTGGCAGATGCCTGAATGGTGGTTGGGGGATAGGGTCAAAAAACGACTACTTTTGACATGAACTGTTTTTACGGTCCTTATCAATCTTATGTTTTAGAGCATGTGAGCCGGTGGTTTACCGTATGCGCCATTATTACTTTTAAAAGTAATTAAAGCCCGCTGGGTGAGAGTCTCCTTGATGGATTGCCCGTCGGCAGATGGTCACCAATTTACGAGACATGTTTCCCTATTATCTGTGACCACAACCGAAACGGTTTATAAACAATTAAAAAATGTATATATATTATAAAATAATAATAAATTACATTAAAAAAAACCAAACAAACAAAATTATCGACATAATTTGTTGTGGGTTCTTTTTTCCATTCGCGTTGGATGTATTCAATTTCACGGCGCATCTAAACTCTTCACGGCTGGCTTACGCGTGGCTAAACACTGACTCCCATCATCGTTGGTGTGCCGCAATCGATATAAAATGGTTCGAAATTTTTATGAAGACGAAAGATAAAAAAAACCTATCTAGAAACTCGCTAGAATGACTAGTGATGTGTTGGGACGTGATGTCGAACGCGAGAGAAATTTTGATATGAGCAATTTCGGAAACAAATAAACGCACGTAAGCACTGATTATATAGTTTTCTTTACGCTTCAAACGAAAAATAAATGAATACTCTCTTAAATATATTATATTCCAGTAGTAGATTTACTTTAGACGTTTTATTTTTCGAAATATTTATGAATTATGAATTATTTAATTTTATTATTATATTAAATGTGGAATATTATAGATTATTATATTATTTTATGATCATACTTTAACATATATTGTTTAATATTATTATCCTTTTGTCTATTTAAGAGAAAAGAAAACTTGCTAACGGATAACTGAATAAAATAAAACCCGTTGATACCTAATTAATTTGAGACCATTTTTAGACTAACTAAGATTGCACAAGATATTTTGTCTAAGTAAATTAATTGATTATTGATTTTTAATAATTTATTTAATGACACTTTTTGCTGTATTTCTAAAAGAAAGTAATAACTAAGTAATGTTTTTAGTTCAGAAAGAGTATATATTTTTATTTTCATGCGCGATTTATTTAATTTTTAAAACCTTTTTTTTTTTGGTTTTCTTGTATATTAAACAAATTATGAATAAACTATCATGATTTACTTTAAGTTATTATCTTAGACTACTAGTTGCTGAGTTATGGAGAGGTAAAGTTTTTAGGGTTTTCACCCTTCTTAAACACAAACAAATATTCATTGTCTCATAAACAGTTTATAGGTAACTATGAAAATGTAAATCGTTTTTTTGTATAATAATTAATAAATGTATATTTTGTATTACGTATGTGAATAACTACATAAACCAAATTCATATTCATATAGGTATAAGTATACCTTAAATATATTTCTTATGTAAGGGTTGAATGTTTGAAAAATTGGATTTCATTTGGGATGCAATTTAGAAGTAGGTAGGTACATATTATAATAATTTAATTACATAATAATTGTAAATTATAATACTAATAATGGAAATAAAGACTGCTGAGTTAATTAAATGTACCAATTTTAATTTAAGAACATTTAATCCATACTAATTATAAATGTGTTGTGTTGAACATAATATTAAAATGATGCAGTCGTTCAATGTTGTGTTTTTACTACCTAATCATTATTTTTATACATGTTATAATATTATTATTATCACATTAACTATTTTAATACCTACTTTAGTTACCAGTAGGTAAAATTAAACTCATTTAACTTCGTGTAATTTATAATTAAATATTTCATTTATTATGAGTGGATTTGAAAATGTATATTCATTATACAGCTTATAAGAACTTGAAAATGAATTAAAATATCAGGATTTATCAGTTTGATATTGAATTGCATTTTTTTTTCAAAAATAATTTTTATAGGTGGTTAATTGTTAAAATTAATATAAAAATAACAAACATTTTATACGATATAGAAAACATTTTTCTAGACTGTTATATGAAGGAGTAACAACAATTTAAATTAATAGATAAAATGTGATACCTACATTAAATGTAACTTTTACAATTCGAAAATTATGTTTTTTTTTTGATCCTAAGCTTATAGTGTTTTATTATTTGATAATGACAAAAACGTTAATAAGTATGAAAGTACTTAAATTGTTGTATTTGATGTGATTAAATTTTTATCAATGGAATATTTTTTTAAAAACATTTATTATTTATATTAATTATTTTTGATATGGAATATACTATGTTTTTTTTTTACATAGGTAGGTACTATCTAATATCAACCATCTTATTGTACCTATAATGTAATATAAAACGATTTAACATAAACCAGTTACAATAGTAGTGTCAACAATAACTGTATTTTAAATTTATTTATACAATGAGTTTGTTTGTTTTATCAATTGTAATAAAAATATCATGGAAATCATTTAATAATATGTTTTTGAAAGTCGTAGTTTGTTCAAAAACAATGGAATTAAAAGTGCTTTTTGGTAGACTAAATTATGTTTGAAGAGGGAAAAACAAAATTCTATGTAATTTTGCATATATACATTATACAGTGTAAACAATATTGTCAGTATACAAAAAAGAACAGCATAATACGAAAACACGTATTTTTATGTCATTCCTTTGAACTTTGAAGTCAGTGAGAGGTTGTGCCTAAAGCGCAATATGTGGGGTGTTAAAATGCACACTTGCAGTTTTGTCTCTCAGTACAAAGTTCAACCACTAACAATCTCAATTATTTAGTTAATTAAGATTTTTTTTTTCATTAAAATTCACCAATTCGAAATAGTTGTTGGACAACAAACAATTTGCATTCATGAATTCTCATTATCTCATTGAATACGCGTATTATTTATAGAACATTATCATCTCTATCGTCGATACACCACGGCATTGTAAATCCATTAGCAATATACATATACGATGCTAGTGTGGACACGGGCTTAAGGTCCCAGCCAAATTAGCCGGTTGCACGTTATTTAGCGACCACCCACGATAGAGCTCATAATATCAGAGGTTTGGCAAGATTGATGATGTCCCAGATGATCATCGTTTCCTTGTTAATGCCTTTGCCTCATATAGCAAAAATATGAATGAAAGAGACAACGAGAGAGAGAGAGAGAGAGAGAGAGAGGAAACCTCAGCCCTCGTCACCAAGTTATGTCAGGCGGAGGAGTAGAAAAACCACCAACACCCGTTACTTAACGGATTATGATATTACCCCGAACATACAGCCCATATCTATACATTGTACATAGGAGAAAATAAAACAACAAACATTTAAAAAAAAAATTATTGTTTTTGCTGTGCGAAAACTCTCATTATAGAATGTAATGAAGATTCATGTTGTTTTAATTTAATTTGTTTCTACTTAGTTGCAGGTAGTGTAATAAAAAAAAAAGCCGATGAACAACTGAAAACGTATTTTGAAAATGCACCACAAAATGTGTTCGCGTCCGCAGGCCAAAACGTCCTACTGCCATGCCGGGTGAGGCATTTAAACGATAAAGTGGTAAGTGCACTTGATGTATCGTATAACATAAGCATATAATATAGCTATTAGCAACAATACATAATGCATAAAAATTGTTGATGTCTTTTTAAAGTGCAGTTACAGCTGGATGACTGTTTTTGAAATTCTAACGATTTATTAAATCGAACAAATTTTCCACGCGATTTTTAATAAATGAACTGTATAGTTATATTTTATTTAAAAGAATAATACTAGTCAAAGACAGTCATTGGCATAGACTTCATATAATAATATGTATTATTGAATGAATGCATGGTATATTACGTTTATATTATCTCAACATTGTTGATTTATTAGAAAACTTTACTTTAGTTATAAGTTAAAAGTATGTTTTGTTTGATTTATTCAGACAATTATTATTATTATATTGACATAGCTTAATAATTTTACCACTTGTTTTTTTTTATGAAGAAGAAACTATTGCTATTGTTAGAAAATTAAATAAAAATATTATTACCATTAAGATGATACATTTAAAATGTGTACAAACTAAATTGTAAATTTGCAAGTATCTACTAAATATTCAAATATAAACAATCATTTTTACAAATAATTTGAATACCTACCTAAAACAACAATTTCAATTTATTTTTACTTAGTTGTAATGAAAGCGTTTAATTGATTCAATATTTATGTTAATTTTAGTATTTTTATAAATATTTAAAAAAATATATGATATAGAGTTATGGTTGAATATAAAGTAATAATATGTACCTCCTAGTGAAGAATTAATGCTTGTGACATTCTGGTTCGAACATCGAAGAGTATAAGTATACAGAGAATTTAGAATCGGTCACTTTTTCAGTTTTACTATGAAATATTTACAGATATCGTATTGTGCATACTTATACTGGAGAACCATTAAGACCTAAACAATGCACTGTATATACATTAGTACATTACTAATGGTTGAAAACAATTATTATACTCTAGTAGTGTTTAAAAGGGTTTTCTGAATTCAAGTGATTTGAAGTGAACTCTTGCTAGAAGAATGGCACAAAATAAAGTGGATAGATAGGTACCTAACAAGATAAATATTCTATAATACCTGTTTGTGGTTTTGGATGTCACTTGGTCTCTTTCGCAGACCTTTTCAAGACTTCGAGTGATTTCGTATTGGGTATTTTCATATTAAATACAATCTGGCCCTTAATTAATTATTTTTTAAAATTCACCAATAAAGGTATAAATGTAAAAATAAATTAGTTCGTATTTTTTTTTATTTATAAATTATTACTGCAAAATTTATACTCTTCACCATTACAAACCTTTTTAGTATACATAATTTATACTTTATGATGCACTTTAGGATAAGTTCATGGTGGTGAGTGTTCAGAATATGATGAAATCAAAGGAATAGGAAATTATTCAATGATTGAAATATGTATCTATAATTAATATTATAAATTATAATTAGCCACCATAAAGTTTTGACCAAAATATTTTTGTATCTCTGGTTGATATTTTAATATTAAATTCATAATATATTAAAATATATAGTGGATTATGTTAATTATTTTGAATTAAAAATGAATCATTAGTTAAAAACTTAAAAATAAATATTAAATAATAATACTCTTAGTTTCTTTATATAAGAAAAAATATTTATGATGACATGTACACAAGTCCGGATTAAGACCTCTAACAGCCCAGGGGTGGATATTTGGTTGTGGGCCCCCATAAATGGAGAAAACAAAGTACAGTCTTGTTCGTATCACTGTTTGAACATTATAATATTGGAATTTAACGAACAAATAACTTTATAATTACTCACTGTGAAGAAATAATATAAGAAGTGCCGGATCTTAAATTCTGAGAGGCCGGTAACAAAAGACAATTGGGGATTCTTAAAAAAAATTGCCATTGAGGTCCTAATTACTTATTTTTATTTAAAAAATGTATTTTCAACTATCTGTACAAATACCCATTTGCACTCTGGAAAAAATGAACAAATATGAAATATGATGCTATATTGGTGTATCGTCGTTCACGGCCAAATCGGTGGTCTGTGTACCTTGCATTGTGAATTAATTCGACCAAGGTAAGTAATATATTTTTTGAGCATAGTTCAAGTACTATTCATTTTCCTGTTATCTCTAAGAACAATTTCTGAAATTGCTGTCAAATTCTGTAGAGCAGTTTTTGAGTATATAAGCTACAATAGAAATTACTAATTTGGAACCCTTATTAGTGTAACTTAATTAGTAAAATTGAACGTATTCAAAACCAACTTTTACGTGTGCCAGGCGCTAGCATTTAAAACAAACAAATTAGGTACATCTCTCGAGCAACTAGCAACTGCTAGTTTAGTTTAATATCGTACCTATCACTTAAAAAAAAGACAATTTAATGATGTGCTCTGGCTTTACAAATTACTAAACCTTCAAATTGACTGTTCAGAATTACCGAGTCAAGTACTTTTAAGGTTAGGTTAGGTTAAAACTAATCTTAAAACTCGTGTATCTCAAACATTCTACATAAATACCTAATCAACAGAATAAAATAACCGTTTTTTCGCTCCGAATAATTGAATTTCTAGTTACGGGAAATTTATTGAAACATTTCGACTTCGACAATGATAACTTAACCAGGATAAAATGCTTAGTTTATTCATAAATATATAATTATCCTTGTTATCTTGTTATTAATTTAGTTCATATCATAGATTTGTACAATAACCAACTATTAAATATTAAGTTTTAGGTATATTAAGTTTTATGTTGTATTGTATTAACTGTACTGGGCTCAATATGGGCGTTTATTATCTAAAATAAAAATAATAAATAAATACGGACAGTAATCAATTGCAACTCTATATTATATAAACAACAAATATTTGATTTTATATTTTTGTTAGCCAAAATAAAATTCCAATGCGAGCCACTCATATAGTAACCAAATATGGGTTGAAAACGAAGATATAAACACTCTCCTAGTCTCAAGGAATGTGCGTGCAAAATGTTTTGCTAGTTGGTTCAGTAGTTTCCAAGTCTATTAGCCCCATATATACATACATTAATTTATTAACTTATAAGTATAAAATAAATCTCAATGTGTCCAAATAATCCATAAAATATTACTATCAATTGCACGTGGTACTATATGAACGTCTATACTCTATAACGTATACTACTATGGTACACCTACTATGCTATTATAGTATTATCAGTGGTTTGACTTGGGGAGTGGCTGAGAGGGTTTGTATGAAAGTTATTGTAAACGTCAATAATGTTATATAAGCTCCGTTTATATTGGTGGTTTATCCGGTACTTACTGAATATCAGCAATGGCCATTGATGAATTATATACCAAAATAATATTTAAAATTAATTAATAATATTACCACAGACTATATGTAAATATAGTCATATAGTCTGTCAGTCTGTGATATTACTTTCATTAAATTTAAAGTAAAAATGTTACCTTTTTAAAATAATATAATTTAATAGTTGGAACACGTTGTTATTATTTTAATGCTTAAGGTACTTACGTATTAGTCACCTAAAATAAAAGTTAAAATTTGTAGGTCTGATTTTCAATATATTTTCTATATTCATAAGATAAATAATAAGATTTTAATTACCTTTTTAATCATATTAAATAAATCATTTGTTAGTAACATTTTAATGGTCAATTATCATATAATAAAAGTGTCTTTAATAGGTATTAAATTTAGACTCACTTTAATTTTATATTAAACTAGCTGAATTAACAGGAAAAAAAAATTGTGATGTCCGTGATATTCGCTTGTGATTATGTGAGTACTGAGTAGTATATTATCAGGTTGGAAATCTACTTTCGGTAGATCGCGGACCCCGTGTGGTGCGTACGTAAGTGCATAATTTAACTCTAAAGTATCAAAGTTATACAAAGTTTGTTGTTTTTACTTAATTTAACCTATGACGGATTGGACACAATCCGGTGGTTTTTCATCGTCCGGAAAAAATTATCAATTAATACAAAATCCTAACCTAACAGTACTAAAAAAAAAAAAAAACCAAAAAACTAAAAACCCAAAATTCGTATGTATAAATAAAGAAGTAATCAGTAAAAATAAGAAAGAAAACAATGTAAAAACAATGCAAGAAATAAGTTCACCAAAACCATGGTTCGAATTCGATACATTCTGTACTAAATTGCATAAAAGTGCCACTTATCGCTCTTATAATAATAATAACTATTAAATCTCAAAACCTCTGTTTGAGCACCTCCACGGGTTGGATCTACCGGGTCCAATAATTGTAAATCTAAATCATTCCGGAACCACCCAAACACACACAAACAATTTCAACAAAATAGGTCCTGCCGTTTAGGAATACATAAAGAAGTAAAGAACACAGACAAACAGACAAACATTAATTTATATATATATTATATTATATTATAGTCTATAGATGTAAACGATATAATATTATGGAAAAATGTGGAAAGAAAAGGTTTATACGTATTTTGACTAGATGTATAACTGACAACCTGCCACTAGTACTTTTAGAATCAAACCATCTTTGTGAAGAATACTATATTATATATAAATAAAAATGTGAGGCAAAATTTATTTACAGAAATATGTGTGCAATTTCATGCAATACGATCAAAGAAAACATATTCTTTGATGTCAAATATTTCGTCAGTAAATGCAACAATAAGTGTTGTAAGAGTTTTATAAAAAAAATTTATATTTATATTGTCATGTAAATATTATGTACATAAATACATAATAATTAAGGGAGCAAGTATACCTGTTATACGTTTAAGTTTTATATATAATATACACCATTGTGTTACTATGTGACAAACATATTATATACTTATTAGTTATTTCGACACAATGAGTCAATTTATTTTATATTGGTTTTAATAATAATATTTATTATTATTAATGCAATAAGCCTGTGTATTTTAGTACAGAGTGTTCACCACGGTTTCGGTGGACCAATTTTTTTCCATTTTTTGATACTTTCACTTACGATGATACACTTTGATTATACACTTACGTACGCATCATGCGTGGTCTGCGATCCACCGCAGATAGATTGCCTACCTGATAATATACTGCTCGCATAATCACAAGCGAATCTCACGACAATGCCAGTCGGCGGAATGGCTATAAATTAAAATATAATATAATTATTTACCTACACTTAAAACGACATTGCTTTCACAGCGTGTTATATCCAAAATGAGTCGGACAATCACAAACGCCTAACAATAGCAAAGCATTGCCGCGTCAGCTAGTATACATATATTGTTATTTATGAACCAAGTTCAAAAATGTATTATTTTATTTGTCGATGGATAATAGATACTTACTTATTTTCCATACTAAAAAAACATCAGCTCAGTTTTTTAAAATACAAAAAACATTTATATAAAATAATATGTGTATACTGTTAAAATGTGTCAATATATAATTATTGTTTTTAATAAATAACTTTGAAAATTGATTATATAAAGGTATTATATTATGGTAACGAGACATTGGCTGCAGGTACAAAGCAATATCAATATTATTCAATACTATGATATTCTCTTCCACTGTAGGTGCGCTTATCAATTAATTTGTTTTCAACAAACTCTAAAGTAGATACTATAACAATGGACGCATATGTAATGTATAACTTAATATTATTATATTATATTGTATCATATTATAATACCTAGACTGTAATAATTACAGTTTAATTATTAAACATTTGATAAAGACCATGTTATAAAATGAAATACGGTTAGGTACCTACGATATGAAAAATAAACTATAGAACGATTCGTTCATAAATAAAGTAGGTATATCTACAACAAATTTCTATAGTATTTTAGTTACCTATACATAAATACATACACGGAGAAGTGGAAAGCTATAAAGTTTTTGTTCTGATGGAGTTTGAGTACTATTTCTTTTTATGTATATAAATATATATTTTATTGGTTCAACTTGCATTATATATTTCAAAATATATCGAACAAATGATAAACTTTAGTAGAAAAGAGGATCATTGTATGAAAAAAAATATAGCTTATATATCATGATAGGTTGGCTTCTACTTACCCTAAAACAATATATTAATGTTTTAGTGCATGCACGTCAAAAATGTCTTCCCCCCGAGATTTGTTACATTCGAAAGAGGTTTTCTTCGTCCTACTATATTCCTACAACTACTTTAAAATTTCGTGTATGATATCGTATAACCCTTTCGGAGGGAACTTTTAAACTTTTACGACATGATGAAAACTTGTTTTTCCAAATGGTTTTGAACAGGGATAGTAGATTTTGATTCAGAATGGTAGAATATATGGTCCAAATAATATTATATATTAGGTTTATATGCAGGAATTGTATAACACTATAGTGTTATATAGTCTATATAACGGTATATCTCTTATATATAGGTATGAGATAGAATCGATCAAAAGTAAAATATTAATTATTAATAACATATTTAAACGTTATTATTACAGCTATAGTAAGACCAAGTATGATTTTTAGTCAAAATTATCAGACAATTTTGTTTTTTATTTTAAAATTGTAAAATAGTGATAAATGTTAATACAATAATAATTGCATATTTATTATAATCGTTATTTTGTTGTTAAATATTTAATATTGTCAGTATAACTTTTCTATACATAATACTAATACGATTAATACGAAAATTATATACGATGGTAGATCCGGTGTCGATTAAGTCGTTCTATACTAGATGACATTTTATTTTTATAGATGTATAAAACTATTGTATATTGCGATATAAATGAAAACGAATTATTCATAAATGAAAAAGCACAAGTAATAATATTATGAAATAAGGCAGAGATCACGCCGATAAATAATAATAAAAAAAATCTACATGTATGATTGCGGTTATAGCACTCGCAAAAATAATATTTCTAAAAAAACATAAAAAGGGGGGAAAAACTCTAAAACTAAAAAAAATTCCGTCTACGGCACGGGGGTGGTCTTTGACGTTTGGTTTCGTCAGCATACATAATATATAATATGTGGGTTTATACGCCGGTGACCTGCCCGCTATATATATATATATACCTACGTGCATTATACCTCTTGTTCTATTTTTCATTCCCGAAACACGACACGACACGGTAAAGGTACCGGCCAACTGCTCCTCGCCCCTGCAAGTAAATGCACGTAACGTTCGCCGACTATATTTGTATAATATATTATATACAAGCAGTGGTAGTGGCGTCGGTACGGATGACGTTTTAATGAGCGTCCCGTACACGCCAAAGTGCGCGCGTAATGGATCTAATTGAAAAGCTCCGGCGCATCATTAAAATCCCAGCGCCGAGTCGGGGGTGCTACACACACACATATTATATAGTATGAATAAAAGTAGAGGCCGTCATAGTTACGAAATACGCAAGAGCAGCTTATGACGTGTATAGTAGTAATGTTCGTAGTAGAAGTTGTAGTGCAGGTTCAGCGGTTGTAGTATATTATAATCATTATTGTATTAGCGTACAGTATTTTTGGGAAGTAGGGGGGGAGACCTAAAAATTACAGTGTGCAGTGATTTAGAAGATATTATTATTGGCTGACTATAAGTTTTTCGAAATATTTCAGATAAGGATTAAAAACAATCACAGGCATTTAAAATATAAGTCATGACTTTCGACGAGCAAAGTCCCGCAGAAATTAATATGCGTAGATATCGTGAAATGCCAACGAAGGGATTTTGTAATTTTTAAATATATTATCTTGAAAATATATACAGTGTTATTATTAATTACGGTTCTAATTCGTAATAAAATATGTATAAATCATAAAAATATATTCTTTTATATTATTTATATACTTGGGTAACCTAGTCATTGAGAATGGACTATAAAAGTAACACCGCTATTGTATCATACGGTTTAAGTTAATTTAGATTACTTTGTGGAAGTCTGGGCCGGAGGGGTGCCAAAATCTAGGTACACTTCTACCCCAATGTATACACACCACTGGCTGTAGAAGTAAACGTATTAGAAGTGTTAGTAGTTGGAGTTATATTATATAATATGGCATTGACGACGGCGGTGTTGGTAAGAACAACGCATATCCGATGTAGGTACATATAGGTAGATGTGGGTCGGTTATCAGTGCGTTTGTGTGTGTGTGTGTGTGTGTGTGAGGCGGAAAGGCGGGCCCTGTAAAACCGTTCGTGTCGTCGGCGGCGGTGGCGGTGTGATGAGATGCGATCGTGGGGAGAGTCGTGCCGGTCATTAGAGGGTCTGCTGACGTTATGAATAATCCGCAAGCATGGCACAGACACAAAGGGAGGTCGGAAACGACACACACGCACTCACTCGCACGCTTCAGAAACACTTTTCACCCGGGAGATTCTCCCCCTTACCACCGCGCCGCATCTATCTCATCACGCCGTCACCCTTGGTACTTATTGTGGGCGATCTATGATTATGTTCGTCCATATCCCCACACACCTCTACCAACCATCACGCTTAAGCGTACACCTGTGTCGTGGTTTCCGGCTGGTTCCGGTTTCCGATAACAGTGCGAGGGAGGGTATTTCCATTAAAAACATTTTTTTTTCTTTTTTATTTACATATATTCCTCGCTTTGGCCGACCATTCACACCTTGTAATAATAATAGTTTACGCATATGTTTAAAATGTGCAGTAACATCTATCCTTAATATCATAATATTATTCAAGATGATTCTTTTTAGGCGAATTTGTTCGATTATGCAGTCAAATATTCGTAATAAATTATAATTTTTATTGTTTTATTACTGAGCGGCTTTGCCTGGCTTCGCTCGCCAACCATTTTTTTTACGTAGCGTGCACTTTTCGTCTGCTATTCTTTCTATCCATCTTAAAATGTACAAAATAACTCTAATATTCTCCCCATGGTAGTTATTTGACGAAACTGTATAAACAAAACTTTTTTGTATGATAAAGCGATAGCAATTATTTTTTTAAAACATGGTCACTCATGTATTATGTCCTCTTCACACTTTTATTTTTATTTAAAATAGTATCAACTATGA
>NC_042496.1:11401045-11419003 GCF_005508785.2 Acyrthosiphon pisum | reverse complement strand
AAAAAAGTAAAAACTTACTTCTTTGAAGTAGTTTGTTTTGTTTAATCATTACAAAAGTAATTATTGCAAATTATAATGTATAATATAATAATATGTAACATAATAAATAATAATATGCATAGGTACAAGGTAATACACATATTTCGCATTAAATTTACTTTGAACAGTTACTTCAACAAGTTCAACAGACAACAAGCAGTGGCATTATTTAGCGGGAGAATATATTCTATAGAAGGTATTTTCCTGTGCTTGATTGTAAAACAGCTGAACGGTTCTTTGGTGAAAATACATGACTATTTTTATAATTTTGAGATAATATAGGCAGTAGGTAGCTAATATTGTGTAAGGTACTGGGAAATTATTGTCATAATAGTAATTAATATTTATAGTTTTTTAGTTGAAATATATAAGCGTGGGTTTGTATATAAATGTTTGCTTGTTGTTTAAAGGAATAAGTTATATGTATTTTTAAGTACGAGTTATTTATGTTTGTTTTTATTCAGTCGAACGGAATGACGCAGATATTCCGTGCATAGGTAAAATACATAAAACATATTGTGTAAAACAATTTATTTCAATAATAATGATAACTATATAATTTTAATTCAATAAAATTACTTTATTTTATTCCAACGCTTGTATGTGTCAATTGACAGTTACATTTTGCAGTTGTGTTTAATATTGTAACTTAGTTTGTTCGACCCCTCTAGAAAAATCTAAAATTATGTCACTGAGGTAGAGGTACTCTATTTATTTTGCACCACATATATTATATTTTACAATAAAATTATATTATTTTTGTCTTTGATAGTTGATAATTAATAAATGATAATCTATATAAAATTATGTAAGATGGGAATCGTATTGAACATTGATTACAAACATGTTATTGGAAACAAGTTCGCGAGCAAAGCGATCGGTTTTTTTTCAGACGTATGAGCTGGTTAAAATTGTTACCTCTCACTCCATATTATTAAAAACTGATATGATGCCAATTTCAACAAGTATAGGTATATTCTTGAAAATTACAATTTATAATGATGACTAGAAAGTCCATCACAATATTGTATGCTGTTATATTATTAACAACACTTCTAAAAACCTACCCCGGAAATTTATATTTTGCTTTTAATTATAATTTTAAATGAGAATATAATCTGTCTTGATGCTTCGTTCATATATATTTATTTATATTTTATAAATAACAATGTTATATATTGTACAGTATTATAGCTTTACTAATTTACTTTGAACAATAAAACAATAAGAATATTTTAGATTCTGAGCGGATCGACGAATGTATTTTATATCTTATTTAGTTTCAAATATGACCTATACTTAAATATCTCAATTTGAGTTAAAATAAAATGGTATGATAATAATATATTGTATAGGGTTTACTGAGTAATATTATTTATGAATAAAATAAATATGTGGAATTAACTGCTCAGTAAATACTCAGTAATGTTTGTTTGTTATTGTTTAATTTTAGCTTAATTTGGTATTACTTATGAGTTGTATTAAAAATTACTTATGATAGCAGGTACTTTCGGTATTATGAGTAGGTACCTACCTACTATGCTGAGACAGTCACATGTATTGATTATATATGTAAAGAATAAAGATAATAAAGTAAATAACAATTATTACTAATGAGGTAAATTTAGATAATGATAAATGAAATTTAAAAAATAATTTTTACCAATTTTGAGTTTATGAAGCAGTAAAGAATTTTTAAGCCATCAGGTTTTTTTTTAGCTATTTATTTCCAAATAATAAGTATAGGAATATTTAATTATAATATCATTATATAATTTTTATGCGTCTATAAATAAATATAGCTTTATTTATTTTTATTTAAATATTAATTATTTGAATGCGTTGATTTACCATGATTGCCTTAATGCTTTCAAATCACTAATAATAACACATCAATAGTTTGAACCAGTAAGAAAATGAGATGATACGAGCACTAAGGATTGTAGGTACTTTTAAATTCTATTCAAGACATTGTTGGTTAGTTGTAGTAGAAAGTAATATTCTGTGTTATTATGACTTATTATTCATTTAAGAAAATATATTACTATTCCATCTGTTAAGCCGAATAATTTTCCCAGAGAAACATGGCCAATTTCTCACTTTTAATATGTGTATGTGCAGAACTTTGAATTATAATGTTTAACATTCCAAGTTTAAATAAAATTAGAAATTTTATAAAAACGAGATATTATAACTTTGAATTCCCTGCAGTCATAAAAAGTTTACAACTTTCTTGTGACTTGGTTTACGCTTCATATATTATTATGACAAATGTAGATAATGTGGATATTGTAATTTACTTTATGCGATAACAAGAATCTTTTGATTTATGCAAAAACCTTAATCTCAAATATAATAATTATACGTTTCTCTCATATGCAACTGATCAAATTACACAAAAAAGTTTTGCTCGAATGTCAAATACGTTATTTTGGAAGAATATAATTAACTTCTTCTTATACATTTATACAGCTTATTTTATTGTAAATCATTGGTATAGATTAGATACTTACTTGATAGATAAAAGTATGTGCATTTAATTTTCTATTAAAAAAACAGTAACTCCCTGACTACCTATGTTTTATTATTACCTATTTGAGTACAGCATAATATCATTAATCGAATAGAACTTAGAAAGACAAAATGTGTGTTTTCTGTTAAGTTTAAAGTGAGCATTCGTCTGTAGCCGTGCGTCGAGTATATAATATTAACATATATAATGTCTTATTGTTGTATCAATATACAAATTTAACGTGGTAGGTATTGGTGGTACACATTTTAGTATTCTGAATTATGTATTACTTATTCGATATATTAGAAACCTATTTATTTTTTTCTAACTATTTGCAATTGTGATTTAAATTTAAGAACTTAACTATTAATTATGTCGCACAACTTGTGAAGAATTATAGGGATTACCCACCGGGTTACTTCTATTATAATTTAATGTAATTGTGTATGAAAAAAAAAAAAAAAAAACATTTGAGACTTAGTCGGTCATAGTTAAAGTATATTTAAGATAAAGATATTGGAGTAGTTTTATTTTTCTATCAAATAAAAAGGTACAATGTAAATTTGTCTATTCATAAATATTTAGATGTGTTGTTGAATTTAATATGTCAGAAGTATAATATGGGTACTAGACTAAACTAACTTTATTATAATATAAAAAAGTAATATAAATTACATTTTTACTGATACCTAGATAATTTAATAAACTTCTAAGCGTATATTTTGATGTTGCTATAAATATAGTATAATATGTTTTGTAATAATTTTTTGTCCTTGGTAAAAGGTATTAAATTTCAATCCGATCACCCGCCGGGCTGAGATAATTTCTCTCATCAAATGGACTCTAATTTTTTAAATAAACCACTATTGTTTTATTTGAGAATAAAACCTGACTATTTTGATTTATGGAGCAATAAAACTAAAAACTTCGGTATGCATATATTTTCAAACAAATTCGATTTGTATGGAAATTCGCGGTCGAGATTTGGTAAATTTATAACCAAAAGTTATTAAAGTCGACATATAAGTATTTATTTTTTCTATGGGTTTTCGAACTATTTAGTAGGTTTCTAATTTTTCCCACTATTTACGTTGGAACTCAAATTGACCTGGTCAGAAACTCATCTAGAAACGTTCGAATCCATTTAACACATTTTAAGAGACACTTTAATCTGAACTCGAATGACTACACTTCAACATGCTCTCAAGCGTTAGAATCTGTTAAAATACTAATGATTTGAATATTAAAGTTGTTTTGTATAAATGTATACTGAGATAATCTGGTGTAAAACAGCCCTGTGTCATTGTTATTTAATTTAAATTATAATACAGCAATCTTAAATCTATACGCACATTACATTGGTACTATGAGTGTTAAATTTTATTTTTATTTATTGAAATCATATATTTATTTACAATCTGTGAGTACATACAAGTAATACAATGAGCAAATTTGATGTTTAATATTAATAATTAAATTAACATAAAATATTAAAATATATTACAATTATTAAAGTTAATATAGGCAGGGTAATATTGTATAGTTAATAATAAATTATAAATACATTTATGTAAAAACATTGTTCTAATCGAAACAATTACTTGTATTATTCCAATTTTAATTGGATTGAACAAAATTGGGTGATATTAATTTATAATTATAATAGATAATAGATAGTTTATATAGTTATATTTAATTAAATTATAGTTTTTTTTATTTATTAGATTAAGGCTTCGACGACTGAGGTCATAGAATAGAGATTAGAGTGAGGTCATTAGCCTGTAAGGTTGGTGGGTTTGGTTAGGTTTGGTTGGTTAGCAACACGTGTATGTGTGGCAAGGTTTTTACTTTTTAACACTACGAACCCGGATGGTCACCCATCTGGGAACTAGTGACAGCGGATATTACTTGCTCTCAATAACGTTGCGTGTTTGATTGTAGCCGCCACGCCGCTCCAAGCCACCAAAATATAATTGTTTTATATTTTTCATTAAATTTATTTTATTATTGGTACATAATATCTAATATCATTGTAGTTTGTAGTAACAATGCATAATTTAGTGATTATTTTTATTATAAACTGACTTAAGGATTTTTTTTTTATCACGGTTTTCTTGAAATTAATTTATAAAAATAGAAAAGTACGGACGTGATACAATATTACAAATACTGGGTGCTCGACATTAATTGTATCACATCGCTCATCTTGGTGCAAGCTAAAATTGTATTATGATCATATATAATAACGTTGAAAGCAATGATAAATTATTTATAACAAAACTTAGTAGAAGTTTGTGTAATATAATTTATAATTAAAAATATTTAAAACTAAAATGTTAGTTTCCATCGTTCCCAAAATATTTTCTAACTTCAAAGCATCTATCTTGTCTATGCAAAAATGCCTAATACGTTACTAATTTACGATTCATTTAACCAACGCAACATTTTTGAAAAATAATCATTATATCTATAATAATATATTATTATGGTATGTTATTTTTAGGTGTAATTCAAAAAAATCCATTTTCGTATAACTTACATATACATTTTATGTGGCGATACGAAATTTAAACTATCATTTTATTTAAAACTAATTTATGTTACCAAATTATATAGGTACATTATAAATTACTTACTATTTTCTTTAATTTTTTACTATTTTCTTATGACAATTATTACAGCTTTGATAGTTTATGTTTTTTAAATTCTTTATTTTGGTGGGTATAGTTTGTCTAAAGTCGTAAAAACGGTACGAAACTGTCTTTTATTTAATTATATAATATTTAGATACTTTTAAATGAAATATTAATACATAAAACCAAACTACACCATACTTTTTGGTATTTATAAGCAGTGAAATATTTACAAATAATTCGCTATGGTGTCGGCAAGATTCAAATTTCACAGAACCTGTTTAATAAAAACTGCAGTTAATAAAACAAGCAAAATATAATATATAATATATACTTTTTCTTCTGTAGGTATACTAAAAAACGAAAAAAATAGCTCCATGCAAACTATTTCACACATTAATAATTACTTCAAATACCTATACTACTTGTACCGTCTGAGCAAATATATACTGAGCACTGACGCATATTCATGTTCGAAGTGCAATACTGTAAATATTGAAAATAGATAATCACTTATGACTTCGGTATGAATATTTAATTTGAAATTTGAAATTTGAACGACAAAAAAATATATGCCTGTGCTGAGGATTAATGCATCCAATATCAATCCATATTATTATTATAAATAGAGTATGTATACCTACTTTTTGAACCATTATGGATCTTTAAACACTCTTAGACTATAATATTGTTTCTACATTATCCTTGTATTTTGGATGAGATGCACTTGCAGCATTAATTTTTTCGAACGTGTTGCAAAATATTATGATATATCGATTTTATCAACAAAATACTAGAATTCGTATATTTTTGGGTACACGATTCGATGGATGAAATTCGATGAAATTCGATGAAATTTGGAGCCTGTTGGCACTCATTTTCTCTAACCTCATCCCTCCTAAACATACATCACAAATTGCTCTAAATATTATACCCTTTTATTGTTATCAATTTAAAAATTACGAATAAAAACGATTCAACTGTAGGTATTACATAATATTAAATGTAAAATAATTTAACAATATCTGTTAAATAAACATTTATTATTATTATTCATTAATATGTTGTAATAAAGAATAAAAACATAATATTATACGCATTTGTTAAAAAATAATATAATTTTTTTTTTACTATTTGGTAATTTTTAAGTAAACAAAATAAAAGTATTAATAGTTAGATAGTAGGAGTATTTGTTAAATATACATATTACTTTTTAATCAATGATGGTTTGACGTTCACAAATTAATTTTTGATGATAGCTCAGGTATAGGTATTATGTCGGCCACAATTAATTTTTTATGTCAAGAAATGTACAGCAAATTATGCCTTTAATATAATATTTATCCGATTTTTTGTATTTATTTATTTGATATGTATTATGTAATATATTGGAAGGTCCGCTTTGAAGTATTCAGAGCATTTTTTTATTTTTGCAGAAATTTAATCGTGTATTAATAGTGAAGTTAAAGATAAGGGTGAATGTTAGCAATAAATCTTACAAAAACTATAAACTCGGATAATATTTTGAGTACCTACCTATACAAACCGTGCATTATTATATTATTATGAACTCAGGACTCGTATTTAAGTCATGCACCAGCGGTATATGCGATATCTTGCTGAACGATCATAAGTTATTATCAGAGGTTAGTTCAACGACGGTGATGCGGTTGTATTATTGACTATTGTTAAAACTTATGATAAAGTACAATTACTAAACTATTGCTGCTAACTTTTTATTTTTATCAATTATCATATATATATATTACCTATACAATTATCTAGGTACTTAAATGACAATATTTGTATACACATATTTCAATCATTCGTATAAAAAATGTAGGCACATGAGCAAGAGGCATCTAAGTACCTAACTAATAATTTAAAATTCGATCGCAGTCATATCGATAGCCATTGTTGAGTTTTTGCAATCTTCAAAGCTTAGACATATCATTATTGTAATGAAAGCATAATAATATAATATAAAGAGTACCAATTTACGATTTAGAGTGTTCAACAATATAATATAATCTAGGGACCTATAGGTATATTAAAATAATAAATTGAAGACTACCATCCCTAAATATAAAAATAACTCCCACATACAAACACGGAGAGAATATTGATAACATTTTAGGTAACTTAATTTCGACGGTGTCATCGCGAAACGAGGAGAAGAATGCCGGTGTTCTGCGCGTGGAACAGAGGCGCATTATCGTGTTACATCTGTAGGAGACGCAAATCTAATAAACAACAGGTTGGATGGTAAATAAATAAAAATGCGATTAGTATACCATTATAATAATATAATATGACATTGACACATACCTAACACGCCGAATTTTCACGGCGAAAAACGTCAAGAACCACGCGCGTCCCATGTCATCGTTGTCGGTGCGATTATAATATAACCTGCTATTATAATAATACCCATATCACATACCTGAACCATGTTATGTACACCTACCAAGCGTGTACGATTTACTTGTAAATCATCGCGAGCGCCATATTTATTACGGACCGTTGTCGCACCCGCCGCCACCCGTCCACCCTTCCACGGCCATTAAAATCGGTAACGACGTCGACGACTACGACTACGACTACGACTACGACGACGATGACGACACGGACCCATTATTATACGCTGTTCTTCCGACCTAGGACTGTATTACGGCAGCAGCAGCAGCGGCAGCCGCGGCCGTGTAAACGTAAATTCGTTAATAAATTAAACTGCGTTTATGACACACGGCGGCATGGCGTGTGGACACGACCCTCGTCGGAGACGCATAAATCGAACGGAGGCCGCACACACAGACTACCATCACGGGCACACAGCGAGTTGGGTTGCCGCCGCTATCGTTGCCGCGGGGCGAACACATGGCTCGAGGCACATTATAATATTATAATATTGTTGTTATTACCATTACACTAGCACGTTAAGCCATCCCGTAAAATTATTACTATTATTGTATTTTGTATGACATGGCGCAGCACTATATATTATATAATATTAATATACGCGAGTGAGTGACTTACTGCGATAAAAAAAAATTGTTGCGTTATCGAAATGTCCGTTTAATGTAATAATATAGGCACTATATACCCACGGTATTTTGTGTCCGTATTGTTTTATTCCTTATTTTTTTTTCCTCGCCGACGTGAAATAATTTAATATGGCGCGGGCTTTCGGGTGGACTATAAATACTAATAGACCACGTAGCGCAGTGTGCATAAATTAAACACTGCCTCGTAAAAAACATATTATATACAATACAATATGCGATACGTGTTATATTGTAATACCTATTATAAATACCTATACCGTATAAAATGTATCTATACGGTCGCTCGTTCGATGCTGTAACGTTGTGCATAATCGTATATGATTCGTGTGCACAAAAATAACGTAAAAATATCGATTCGTTCGTATTTCTAGACTGCGCAGTTACGCTCGAGAACATTAATATTTAGTTACGCCAATGTTAAGTAGAATAGAATATCGCACACAATAGGATCTGACGATCGATCGAAATGCTTTGTTTAGGTACTTGTTTGGTACCGAGTTGGAGTTTGCACGAAACAAAAGGTAATTCCCGGAGAGAGAGAGAGAGAGAGAGAGGTTATGTGGTCCTTGGTACTTAACTCAATAAGGAATGCCAAAAGTTTTAATTCCAAGATTAATATTTGTTCTAACATCGGAACATTGGCAGAACGTCGTTATAATATGTAGTACAACTCGAGTGAACATGTGCAAATAAAAATGTAAAATTAAATATCGTGTAATTTTTTCATAATTTTATCAGCTCAAGACGGCGTGTACCAACGTAACAATATTAGATTACGGATATTTCGGGTCAATATAATAACTTATATAGCCATACAAACACGACGGAACAGTAATAATTATTATCATCGCACCGTCATTCGGTATATTAATTTCAAAGTCAAGCGTACGTATAAGATGTTTAGATTCAAGTCGACTTTACAAGTTACACACGACCAACGTGACTATATTTAAATAAACAATACTTACACATATTGCATAAAAATATGACGCGCGTGCTTACACTTATACCGCGGCGAAAAGTCGGTTGTAATAATTTTGCCGCCATAATAGTTTTAATAAGTAATACTATCGTCTGCGTTCGCGGCGGGAACTGAACGTTTTAATCGTATATTATATTATTCCGCATAGTTTTATAAAATTATTAGCGATATCGCCGTTACGACCCTCCGCGTATTTTAATTCGATGCGGTTTTAATTAATTCGCGTTTACGTGGCATTATGTATTTAGGTGGAATACGAGCGGCATAGTTTTGAAATATCAGAATAACGACTGGTTATTTCGAATGCACCATCACGTCGTCGCACTCGCCAATTAACTTTATAGACGAAATAATGTTTATGTGCAAGTAATCGCGTCCCAACAGGATCGCGTACGGCGACAGAGCTGCTCGCTCTCATATAACATTGTACATTATGATGACCGTTATGTCAGGAGACGTGTAGATAAATATTTTAAGCTACCGCCCAAGTTCCTTATTCTTACACTTGTAATAATATTGTGTAAGATGTAATAAATACCAAATAAATAATCGCTGTTTTTGCTCAAAAATTACTGCTCGTGACGATAAATTGTTCCTATATGTACCTAGTAACGCGTGGTCGTGTTTTTAATTATTTGGTTGAAAAAATCATTCGTGTGCGTTTTACATTAACTACACCAGGGCCGACGTAACTATAATATTATGAAATCCGCGGTAAACACAATAATATAATCACATCAAACTGAAGTGTTTTATAAAATATTATATTTTCAATAGTTTAATGTATTGTAGGTACTAATAATATTAGATACTACCTAGGTAATAACTCTGTAATAAGATGAATTTTGAAATTATAAATAAATTATAATTAAGTTAAACGTGTATAACGATATTTTATCTCTATAAGTGAAGTATATTGTTAATGAATACCACCATACATCATGACAATGACATGATTCATGATAAAATTATTGTTTGATATTTACTAGAATGTTTGACGTTCTTTATACCTATTGTTAATTTTCTATACAACCTTGTTAAATTTATTGAAATTAAATACAGGATATCAAATTATGAACTTTACATTTATAATAACTTTACTTTAATAAAAATAGTAAGAATTTGTGTTTACTTATAATGATGACTCACGATTGTTTCAACATTATTGTAAAGATACATGATAATAATTTTATCAAATCTATAATAATTGCGTGTTTTCTTTATTAGTTCTTACAATTTTTAGCATTGAATCATGTTCAAAAATTATGTATAATTATCAAAAAAAGTTAAACAATAAAACCATAAAACAAGTGCACCTGTAGTATATTGAAAATTGGTTTGTCTAAATTACTGTACTAGACTCAAGGAGAATAATATTTATCACTTTCAGCAGGGATTACTAACAGGAGCAACAATTTGGGGTTATTCTCTTATCTATATAATTAATTATTATTAATCAACATTTAACATACATTAAGTTTGTAAGTTTAGGTATACACGCTTTACTATAGACACGTGACAAATGAAATAACAACGTTGTTATTAGGTAATAAAAATGTTTTATTTCAATCGTTCCTAATGCTTAATGTCTTAATTACATTTAATGTTAATGGTTTAAAATTATACAAAGAACTTTAGAATTGAAGTTCGAATACACTGTTAGACGTATAAAAATTATCTATTTATGTATCTATAATATGGAAAGTTGATGGTTTGTTAAAAACTAATAAACTATGAACTATACGTAATATGATAATTACTTCATACAAATAATACTTTTTACTACGGAAAAAATATTGCCAATTATTGTCCATTATGAATTTATATATGTTAATGTTTATAGATTTTAGATCATTACCTAATGCACAAATACTAATAATACGTTCTAATTTATTAAACTTTTGAATATTTGATTACAATATTATCATTGAAGTTTTTATATACATTATTAAAATGTTCTGGAAAGTTAAGTAGGGTGGTAGGATAATTTCAATATTTTAATGTGTAGTTAGCACTATCTTATAGGATGTCTATGTATTACCTATCAATCCTACGAGTTAAAATATTTAATAACTAAATAATATGCTACTTCCCAAGCATAAACTGACGTATTAAATTATTGGCGATTGGTATTATAGGTTACATTCGGGTAAAGTGATTAAAATTCTATTTCGAATCTTTTTAAATTTCTCCAATGCGTTTTACCATTAACTGATTACATAAAAAAAAAATTATATCATAGTATAGGTACCTAAGTTTTAAATAAAACCTCGGGGTATGCAAATAATTCAAAAATTAAAACAAACTTCAGATAAACAATATAGGTAGGTATTCGGGTATTCCCGAAATGTAATTTTTTTTAACAAATTCCTAGTCTATGAAAGTGGTTATGAATATTTAATTGTGTAACTTGTAATATTTTTTCTTCAAATACATATACATTTTTATATTATTGACTGTTGTATATACACTTTGAAATTTGCATATAATAGCAGATAGTTCTAAGAATTACATTTTTAAAATCTTTACTTAAACCAAGTTTACTATAAGATACATTATGTGAATGTGGTCTTTTATTTTATTTATGTAAATATTTTGATCAGCTTCTCGACAGAATAATATTGTTTTGTACGTTTTCTTTGAATATTGAATATGCTGTTGTAAATTTCATTTTGCAGGCAATCGTCCAAAACAAGAAAGAGGTGGTTTATATTAGGCAATATTTTTACACATCGTGTAACATAATGTGTGAATTATTTGGTACGGCCTTTACCCTGTCGTGGCTAATCTGTCTCCTTTATTTCAACCTAACAAAAGTTTACCCGTAACACTTTATGCTCAGTAAGATTTATCGGAGTTTTATGTGAAAATGAATGGATCCTTACTGAAATACAAAACGAAAACATTTCTATATTAGGAGGCCGACCAAATGTATATGGAATGGTGGCACGAGATGTGATTTAAATTAAATTTTTGAATAGCTTTGTGATTGGATATTTCTACTCGAAACTTTTAAAGTAATTTGAGGAACATAAAATTCGTTTTTCATATCCGATTTTCGTGTACCAATTCAAACCGTGGCTTGATTTATTTTTATAAAAAACTTGATCCTTGTGCGATGACAGCACTTTGAAATTTATGATACTTGTGTTGTATGGTTGATAAATTCTTGAGCAATGAGATATTTCTATTCATGTATAAAATACACATTTCAAAATTGAAAATTTGTATTTCATATAGGTATGCAATTCAAATAGTTTATTTTATTTTCTCAGCAGTCGAAAATTGCATAAGAATATTAATCAGTTACACAATTACTTTTTTATTGAACACATATGTTTTTTATGAACTGTGTTTTCTTTATTTGAACTTTATAGTTATTGTCTTATTGATTTCAGATACCTAGTAAAAGTAAATTATATTAAGGATGCAAATTGTTCTACTCACTATAGTTAAAATTATGTTACGAATTATTAGTGCATGCATTAACAGAAATTGTGTCTGTGTAAGAAAAATAAATATAATTACTATTTAAAAACAATTACACAATAATAAAAAAGTACCTATTTATTAACGATTAAATCTAAATAAAATAAAATTTATTGTTTGTGCGTTATATTATTGCTTTTATATTTTTACATTGTGTACCTACAACGATGATAAATCAAATGATTAAAACATTATAACATAATATTAGTAAACCTATATTTGAAAATATAAAAATTTTCGTATAGTTTTTGTAGATTGGGAGATGGTATTTTGCTTAGAAGTAAGGCTGGAAGTTTTTACGATGTTTATAGTTAGCCTTTAATATATTTTATGTGAGTACGCAATTTTAATTTTGAATAAAAAGTAAGAGTATTTAAAAAACTAAAAAGAATTGTTAGCAGTTTTAATGTTACATTTAAAAAAAATTATTCACTGCAAATCCAGGGTTAAGCTATTGAAATATTTAAAATTTAATTGATGTGTTATTATTATAAGAACATCAAAACAAATGTATTAATTTATCTAATTTTTTTTTGTTGACATTTTAGGTTTTGTCATGGATTAGAATGCGTGACTTACATATACTTACTTCTGGTCCACATTTGTTTACTAACGATGGCCGGTTTGGGATTCAACATCCTCTTAGAGATTCGGCTATTTGGAATTTGCAGATCAAAGATGTATCTCCTAAAGACATGGGTTCTTATGAATGTCAAGTAAACACTGAGCCAAAAATTAAGTTCCTGGTCAATCTCACTGTTTTTGGTGAGCAGTAAAACAATAAATATTTTAAATTAATAAATTATTATATGTATGATATAAATGATCATTTTAGAATCTAAACGAAACTTAAATAATTATAATTTAATTATTTATATAATGATTTTGCAATATAATTAAAGTTAGTCCCCCTACAAATTAATAAAAAAAAGAATATTAACTTAAATTTAAAACTATATAGCTCTCAGTGACCTGGATAATAATTATAATTTTTGTATCGTTGATATAGACTGTAGGATGTCGGTATATAAACGCTAATACAAACTAATAATAATTTGAAATTTGAAATTTAATATTTTCTACTCAGTTTCAAAAGCAGTCCAAAATTTTCTTGAATAATTAAAAATATATTTAACAACGTTATTGATATTTTAAAATTATAAATTAATAATTCAAAGGTTATACCTACTTATTTACATTATGTTTTTATTAATGAAAAATGTAACAATGTAAAAACTAATAACAAAAACAAACTAAAGACAATTACCAAATAATGTAAAAAAAATATTAATATACATGGGTTATGTCGTTGACGAAAATTGAAGAATACTGTTTTCTAAATGTATTTTGTTTTTAACCTAAACAATGGGCTTATTGGGATTATTTAAAAATATAGGTTATCAATATTTATAAATATTATTTCAGCTTTTTTCTCTCAAAGAATTAATTAAAAATAACATTTTCATTATAATAATAAATATATGAAAATGTTAAGAAATTAAAATTGTGGAAAAAATAGACCTAACACTTTTAATACATTTCGATTCTGTTTGAATATCCAAAGTAGTACATACCTATAAAAAAAAAAAAAAAACATCAAATACCATAATGTCCCAAATTGAGATGCAGGACTACAACACCAACTCCTGCTGTTAAGTGCGACTTTTAATTTAACAGACATAATAACTAGGTAATTGAATTTGAAAAACGATTTTGAATGATTGCTTACAACTTTGAACAAAAATGCTCAAAACTCTATTAAAGACGGATGCTTGCTTCCTTTTATTCAGCTATTGTTTGTTGATTTCCAATGCCATCAAAAACACTACCATGCAATTCAAAAAATGATTTCATTAAAGTACAATATGTATTTAATTTTCAATCTATAAAAGTGCAGTATGAATTTTTATGAGATCTTACTGACTCAAAAAATGTTTACTGAAAGTACAATGATACAGAACATTGTTAAAATAACATTTATCTGGCTTTATTCGGAAAGTAAAAAAAAGAAAAAATCATCTTAAATTCAAATTTAACTAAAAACGTAAATACTTTTTATTAATTGTACCACCAATCTATTTATTTTCTTAACATTTAATAATATAGAAATAAATACTTTTCCTTTTATAATTCTGTGCTATCTAATAAAGTTGCAATTTTTTTGTTAGTTTTGTTGTCTTAAACTGGAGCTCCCTGTTATAATTGTTCGATAAACTATAAATATTAAATTATATGTATAATTTAAGTACAATTATGGAGTATGACATTAAAAGAATCACTAAATAGGTACATAAATAAACAGTTATTGTATTTTCATTAGTTGTATTAAAAAAATTAAAAAGTTAATTTTATATTATTCTTGTTTTTTGGTATGATGATGTAAGATAGAGGTATAATAATATTACTTATACCTTGAAAACTCTTTGTAAGATAAAAAAAAACATTTACTTATAATTTAGTGTACATAACTATAAGAATGCAACTCGTATTAAATCAGTAAGAAATTATACACTTGCAATTGAACACTTGCACAAGCTAAAATTAAATTAAACAGTCTTAAAATGAATAAAAATATATAAAAACGTTTTTGAAAATACAGAGGTTTACGCTATAAAAGTGTAATTCAAACTAAATTTTTATGAACAGAAATTTGAAACTAATACATGACATTTTCATTAGAGATTATTTAAGAAATATTATAACTATCTCTATATACAATTAAAAAAACATTAACCCTTTTTTTTACAAACTTATGCATATTTTGACCCAAAATGCGGTTTCTTTATTTATAATGAACCTTACTCAGAATGGTTTTTCGAACACGATGATACTTCACTTTAAAATTAAAAACTAAAACGTAAATTAAACAAATCTAACCCAAGTGACCTACTAAAAACAATGGTTAATTTTATTTGCAATAACATGGTCATTGATTATATTTTATACTCTGAGTGGAGCGATGAATGTATTGATTTTACAACGATGAGTATTTTTTTGTGTTTGTGTACACGTCCAAAGAAGAAAAAATGCCTCAATCTTCAACTTCGAGAGTGGTTTCTGGTATAAAATTGAATGTAGTCGGTACTTAAGGATATCAAACGTAAAAATTATCAATTTTTTTTCAAAACAATCGGGGAAAATAATATGGAAAAACGGATATTATTACGTAACATTAGATTTCAATAAAATCAATTATATTTTGTTTGCTGTAATTCAAAAATGAGTGTTTGTAGAAACTTGAATTTCCACCAAATGTGTATATTAACAATTTCTAGACATGAAAACAATTTCAAAATATTTTAGATTTTTTTCTGTTATTTAGATTAATTTTTAAGTTTTGATTTTTCAAGATTTCTCTTATTTTTGTACGATTAATTTTAAATACAAATGTAAGATTTAATTTATTGACATTTCAAGTTAAGATATTGACAAGTTTCAAGATAAATTAAATGAAAATAACGATTTTTTCATAAGAATATTATTATTTGGGGTGTATTATTGAAGCATTTTTGTATTATTTGTTTTACAAAAAAATATTTTTTAAACTGAAAGATTTCCCCACTAAATTCTACTTTAAAATCCTCACAAGCTCCCAGCTAAAAATCATCAATACTTTTTATGTAGGTTTTTATATTTTACATTTAAATTTGTCACATAACTCTGTATGTATAAGTTTGGTTTTATTCAGTTTAGCTATTTACGCACCCATTTTAAGAATAAAAGTTTCGTTATTAATTTTGTTCTGAACGGTTCATCAGAAAAAAAATATTTCTACGTTTAATTATATTAGTTATTCGATAATTTATTTACGCCGATCATTATTTGTGCTTCATTAAAAAATATTTCAAATTTTTTTGTTGATTTTGAATGTATTATTATAATGACATACTTTAGAGAGGCGTCACATTTAACAAACCAATATTTATTAGAATTATTGATTTTTTGAAGTGTTGTCGAACATTTCTCTAGAATAGGCATCCAAAAATGTTAATAGATATAAATATGATTAAATTTTGTTGATTTTTGCTTCTTGTTTAATATCATTCAAATAGGAATTTATTTCGTTTGTTTGGACTCAATAGATAATACCATCATATCTATTCTTGATATTTAATATTTCAATATTCCATGATCAACAACGAACATACCTAACGTTTTTATCATAGTTAATCTTATCCAACTATTTCGTCATAAAATATTTAAGATAAGTATAAAATAAATGAACAGAAACTAAAACTACCTCTTTTAATTTCGTGCCTCTAAAATGTTGATGACTTCGGTATTCTTGTAATCTTGTGCATCCCCTTTGCGCCCTCTCCACATGGCCATACACATAATGTATAGGTTTATATGGTATATATTTTAGATTCTTAGGGAGAACGTATAATTATACAACTAATACTGGGTTTACAATGATGTCCGTGTTTTTTTTTTTAATATTTAATTTTTGTTTCTCTCATCACCTTTTGGAGCATTTAAAATGCTTCAATCTTTAACTTCAAGGATGGTATGGATATACAAATACAATTTTAGACGATTTTTTAAATAAGAATACTTATTCATTTTTAGCAAATTTGAATTCACAAATAATTTCCCACAATTTCATAATTATAATGATTTTACCTACTGCAAGTTAAGTTAGAAAGATAGTACACTTATATTGTACATAGACATATCTATAACAAACTATCCTGTTTGACCTCAAAAGTCTAGTCTATTTGTTTAGATTACTGAACCAATGCTTTAATTGAGGTTGCCAAAGCTTGGATCAGTGAATTTGAAGCGGAACTTCATAACGTCTAATGAAATTGAGTAGTGTACCAGAATAGAAGGCCTTTAATTCAGCCGAAATACTTGAAACTAATTTCTACTTAATGATTGTACAGTTATTGATACTTGGTATATTATGTATGGCAATAAAAGAAATTTATTTTCTCTCTAATCCAAAATTATTATAATTATTAAGAATAAAAAGTCCATTAATAATAAATATTATTTATATTCTGTATAAATAAAATAAAATAGGTATTTGATCATAATAAATTGTATTTCATTAATTATTATATTTAATTTATTCTTATAATATATTTTAATAAATTAAATAGTATACCTTTATAGATATATACATTTCTTTTTAATGGCCATTTGTTGCTAATTTGATGAATGTCGTTTGTCATTTACAGTTTATTTGTGAATTGACCAGATGTTAGTGTTCACATCTTTAGCCATACTTATGCT
>NC_042496.1:11400692-11400945 GCF_005508785.2 Acyrthosiphon pisum | reverse complement strand
ATTGGTTCGTCAGTCAAATTGACAAAAGATAAAATAGACTTAAAATAAAAATGTAAGTGAATGCTACGTCAGTCTAGTCTTGAAAATTGTATTTGGAACTGTGATAGAATAACACAATGATTGTCAAGAAAAATAAATCTCAATATATTTTACTGAAAGGTTATTTTCTTTTATCTTTTTTTTTTATTGTGATTGATGAGTATATAATGAATTGGTTGTCAGAATTGTAAATATTCATTTCTACGTATTATAG
>NC_042496.1:11400390-11400592 GCF_005508785.2 Acyrthosiphon pisum | reverse complement strand
TATAATAGTTATGTCTAATACCTAGACTGACAAACCGTCTCCACTCAGAATCGTTTTTCTTATCCAGTGATATTAGGTATATCATTGAATTCAAATTTAATACTATCCATTATACAGTGACCCACTTGTAACCTACTGTACAGCAGAGCGACATACACTTACCCACCTTTTTTTAGTTTAAACATAATAATATAATAAAAGG
>NC_042496.1:11370944-11400290 GCF_005508785.2 Acyrthosiphon pisum | reverse complement strand
TAGTAATGTTTCAAAGTACTTAACAAAAAAAAAATAACTGTGCATTTAAACAAACCAAATTATAAACTTACAATAATATATATTGAATTTAAATAGATAACTAACCTATCTAGATAAAACACAACACTGATTATGTAGGTAGATATAAGATATTTTAAGCCTTGAAATAAACAGGGTAGGTTTTGAATGAAAAATTACAATTTACAACTCGTGGTACTTTCTAAGTCCCAGTAAAATAGAATCGAATAAAATATGAAGCTTACCGATGGTGGTTTTGTATTCCTTTTACTAGCGTCAAATGGGTTTTCAGGTGCTCCAAAATGCTTAACCTTCGTCCTCTTTCCGTCGTGACGATTAATCTCATGTTTTTTACGATAGTCATCATCAAAACTTGATCCACACTCCAAACACTCTAGTCTTACACGCTTTCGAGACTTATTTATAGTAGTTGACATTGAATTTAAATGTTCGGAACAATATATAAAATAAACGCCTTGTAAGTAACTAGTAAGCACAATTATTAAAATACCGAGTAAGGTGTACAACAGAGTACAGACTGTTGTGAACTACAGACTACAGTTTTACAGACGTCAAACATACATAATAAGTAAGTATACATTATATACGATACATGGTAATCGGTAATCTTCGTCTGTTGAGTGTTTCTTCGAAACGCGATTATCGCGTATTTTGTATGGTTAGGTTTTATTACTCTATGGGTTTTGGTATAATAATATACCCGCCAGCCACAACCGTCGCCGCAATGACGGATGACAGAAATAGACGGTTTATCGATTTTCTACTGTATATAAATATACATCATGATATAATATTATTATCTTATGCCGATTGCCGATTCTCGCATTACGAAAATATTGAGTTAAAACAATATTAACATTTAAACAATTTATTTAATTTTCCTTTCCTCGTCTTAAAAAAATTGGTTTAATTCAGGTGAAAATAAATTTCATTTTTCCTACTGAAAATCAAATATTGCCGAGTGGGACACCCCCTCATGACCCCCCTTCGGTTCGTCCCTGGTATATACTATACAAATTGTGATATTTTATATTGTATTATTCTATGGGTATACTTCAGTATAAATGTATAATAATATGCCTTTTATACAGTATTACACATAAACCATATGGTTGCAACTTGCAATGCCACTATGTCCACTATTCCAACTACTTTGTGAAATGAATAACGTTGACCCAGAAATATACAATGTCCCATTATTATTATTAAATACTGTCAAAAGCTTATCTCTAAACTATATTTCAATGGTTTTTCCGATATGAGTGCGTATCGACCCGAGCTTAAACAATTTTGCTCCTTATGGCCTATATGATATAAAATCCAGCCTCTACTAGGATACCTACATGGCTACATGTATTTTATTTTGGAAAATAATTGTCTTCATTTAGTTAAAAGTACATAATATAATAACCAACAAGCACTGTAACATAATTATTAATTTTTCAATCATTATAATATGAGGTATATCTATAATAATCTTAGTATTACAATTAATAATATGTTCTTATTTAACCCTTAACTCCAAAACTTTAAATTCTGATCTCTATGTATTAAATTAATTATTAGTGGTATATTTCTTGTATTTAGGATGTTGTGAATATTCCAAAAGATAGTTTAAGATCTGAAATGAAAGTTGCATTAATTTTTTTTAAATTAACAAAAAATGATTTTCACTAATGATTTGAATAATTTTGTTAAAAAACATATCTATCCAAATTCCGAATTCATATAAAATGTTACAAATTGCTGTAACAATACCAATAAGATCGGGCAGTTTAGCCACATGTTAACGCTATTTTTCATCAATGAGGCAAATTAAATATTGGTTAAGAACTAAGACATAGTATGGGACAAGAGAGGTTTAGTATTTATCTATTTTGAGCATTGAAAAAATATTGCCAATTCAATGAGCACTGAAGACTGGGCTTATTCTTAAAAATTTCTCAAAAAAGGAAAGGCGTTTGCATTAATATAATTATTAAACAATACAATTTTGTTTTATTATTTATAATTTCTTATTTAAATTATTGAACTCATTAGTTTAATGTATTAATTTGTTGATTATATTTATATCGGGTATTGTTAGTAGGTACCTATAGTATATTAATTATGGGGGTGCTTGGGCGAAGTCACTGCAGTTCGATGCTGCTGATAAAATTCTTGGCCCTCCAGAAAATATTCTTAGTTGCGCCTATGAACCCGACTAATATTATCTGCAATAAGTACTAATGATGATGTAATAAATGTATAAATGTACTAATACCCGATGTCGTAAAAGTAAGAGCTAGCTAATTCAAGGGTCGACTTCAAATGTACATGAAATTAGGAGCCAATTCAATGTCACCGAAAAACGATGCCCCAAACATATTCCTAGTCTCAAGGAATCTATTGATATAACTTTTATTGAAAAAATGCAATAGTTTTTGAGTCTATAAAGGGACGAACATTTAAACAGACAAACATTCGCTTTTATTTATTAGAACAATTATGTTGCTATTAAAGTACATAATTTATTTTTTCTGTTAGTAATACTGTATCTAAGTTGAATTAATTTTTGCCAAAAACATTGCACTTAAAAATGTCATTATGTGTACCTATAAAATATACTAATATATGTCAAAACTCATTGATGGTCGAATCGACTCACCTGTTCTACTAAACAAGATTCATTTTTTAATACCAGTTTTTAATTCTTATAGTTCCTTCCCAGTTTCCTTCTCATATCCCCCTTTTGTTCTGTGAATTATTTACGAAACAATCCTATACAACGAATGATATCATTATCATTATGAGAATAGCGAACGAAGATCCATCGTTTCTATTGGGGGACAAAACTAGCTCCTATGTATGTAATGTTTATCACTATATTGTTTTTTTTATAATTTATACTGTTACGTACTTTAGCTTTAAGATTAATATCTAAATTTTTATTGGGCTCGTCCCGTTTTATTCGGGCCGTTTAATAATAATAAATAAATATGTTAAAAGTTTCAAGTTCCAACGAATAATATTATTTATATTATTTGAGTCAATAAAGAAATGTAAAGAGAAAAAAACTCACTACTGTACCAAATATTACAAGAAGTTCCATTATCTAGAGTCTAGACTCAAATCAAGAAAACCCCCACGTGTCACTGCTACTGCTAAAAATTTAATAAATTCAAACTTCTGTGGCTCCATGACACTGAAAAAGGAATGAGCAGAGTCTGAAGTCAGAAATCAGGAGCTTATAGATAACCCTTGTAAGATGTTAGACGAAATGTAGATACCAAGGCGAACATGGTTGACAGTGAATTGCATCAGAACAGAGCAAAGCAGGCGTGGACACCTTTTACATAAATGGACATACAGAGACGATCCTTCGTGTGACCATGGGTAGACCAAGATAACTATGGATCACATATAGTGACGGAGAGTTCAAAAATACCCTTCCCTTAAGGCCTAACTGGTATCCACAACGTCACCTCGGAAGCTATAGAATGGATCAAATTACTAGACATAGACATATTATCTATATACATTTTAACTTTTGATTGTTAAATTGTGTAATAACCTTGATTGTGATACTTATCATTGTGATTATGATTAAATATATGATGTGTGTTTGTTAGAGAGCCATACGAAATAAATAAATAAACCCTCACATTTTTCCATGCAGTTTTCTTTATAAGTATTCTATAGGCACGTTTAACTATTACATTTAACTGAAAAATAATTTATAAAATTTTAACAATTTCTCAATAGGCTATTAATAGTTCAAAAGTAGTCAAAATAGTTCCTACCATGTATGGATTATGCTCCTTTTAATATTTAGTGAACATTTTGAGTGTCTATGATTATTCATTTTTGAATAAAAATATCAAAAATCGATTGATCAGAATTCCTTAATTTACCGGTGAAATAATCTAATATGGTAAACATTTTATAATACAAACGCTTATAAAAAATGTATGTTACTTACCGGTAAACTTTTTATTTGCTTACGGTTGAAAAATATGTGGGTACTCTTCTATTAATATTTCTAATGTTTGCTATGAAAAGAAAAACTTTTATAAACTGTTAGCTAAAAAATAACTTCAACATATGAATTTTAAATTTATATAAAAAATAATTATGCCTATGTATCTTAAATATTTTTGAACTTCCATTAAGGATCTTCCTTATAAGGAGCCTTGCATTAAATTTTAAAACTTTTTTACTAAGTGAAAAGGATTTTATCGAGAATAGTTTTAAAAAAATGTACAAAATTCAAAAAAAATGTCCAAGGCTTTTTAGCTCAAAAATAATCAAAATAATTTGAATATATTTCCATAAATGGAAAATACTAATAAAAAAAGAGGGTGAAAATTTCAAGTGTCTACGGTTATTAGTTTTCGAATTCCACCAAAAAAATAAAAACGATAGGTATTTTAAAAAATTGGTTTTACACAAAAATTACTTCTTTTTCACTTTGTTTTTGTTTTTCTTGACTCTAAAACTATTGGGAATTTTTACCTCTCAAAAATACCAACTAGATTCACTTTTCTATCAGAAAAGATGTCGATGTATAGTCATGTCGAAAATTGGAGCATTTTTACGACCACAGATGTTAATGTCAGACAGAAAAAAAACTATACACATCAATGAAAGTACAATACATTCTGTCGCTCCGCTCAGAATCTAAAAGTAAAAATATTTGGTACACCTGTATACTACGAAACTATATAAATAATGAATTTTTCAAGGCATTTTCATTTCCAGACAAAGTCTGTCCGTCAACATAGTGATATGATTTTCTGAAACCTTTAAGATGGAATAAAATATTGTTACCATATGATAATTTATGATAATCATGTTCTACTACTCTTATCATATAAACTTATTGTGCTTCAAATAGCATAGATTGTTTATGCCAAATAAAAAAAAAAAAAAAATATGATAATTTGTTTTGACAAAATAACATAGTATCAACAGACATTTTTTTGACGTTATTTGTAAGACGATTTCCAGAAATTGCAAGGTATATTAATATTTCAGCTTATTTGTTATTTTTTTTTTTTATTAGAGTTAGCCGTTTAATAAATCTAGAAAAAAAATTACTAAGTACAAATACTTGTATTATTACCTTGCATATTCAGTAAATAACTTATAAAGTCATAATGATAAATTACCTTTAATAATACCTACACATAAAAACAAATCATAGGTACTTAGCAGGTAAACATAAAAAGTCAAAACCAAACTCCCCAAATACAGACTCTATATACTGTACAGTAAGTTCCTACTTTCCATGTACTTCGTGAATCGTCATTGAATAGGTCACTGTAATGGAGGATTTGAATACTTAAATTTGAATTCAATGTTAAATTATTGTACACGATAAACGATTCAGAGTAGAAACTGTGAATTAGACCCAATGCTGAGGATATTTTATAATTTTTCAAATAATCATTAGCGTGCAGTGCCGATCCTTTTGCCAGGACCCAGGAGAGGCATAACTGAGAAGGTCCAGGCGTCTGGACTCTACCTCCCCAATATTGATGTAGTCTAAACTCTAAACATATTAGCACAACTTTTACACAACTTTTTACCGGCATAGTAACAAATAACTTTAAAGCTATGAAGACATTATAAAAAATATTCTGTCTATTACAAAAAATGAGCCATTTTATTCGTTTTTCACATTTACTGTTTAATACGTTTGTATCATTTTAGGACCTGCTTTGCGGTTAGCTACCGTATGAGAATTCGGTATCGTCACAGAAAAAAACAGTCACCACAGTCGAAGCTGTCTCATCAGTTATTATTAAACCTAGATAAGTAATAGGGATATATAATACAATACTAGGAATACGATAACTGATTAATACGATATAACTGTACCTATTATTTACTATTTTTAGATTGTATGCTGGAAATTAAAAGTAAATTAAAAAGTACTTTGACGAAAGACCTCGTGGGAGTGGAAATTCTTACAGGGGAGACAGCAGCCTCCCCCATTCGCATGCTTATGCACATAATATTACTATTATTAATGGGCTATGTTGAACTAATTTTTACAGAAAGCATCCCATATATTATAATTAATTTATAAAGTTATAACTTTATAAGTCAATACCGGCAGTGTACCTTAGAAAAGTGTGAATAATGTATCGTACCCCCCCCCCCCCACTCACCAATTTTTTTTTATTACGGCCTTGGCTACTCTAAATAAGTTTAATATTTCGTTGTGTGTATAAAATAATAATGTATGTAATGACGAAACATTTCAAGCCCTTACGATTAATATTTTTTAATTTTAACAAAATAACTTAAATCGTTTATTTTTTCATAATTTAATACTTAGGAAATATGAATACGTCATATGCTGCCATTGTGGCAAAGAACCTCCCTGTCACCTGATACTATATTTGTAACAATTTTTAAAATCTAAATAAAATAAATTATACAATATTACTATCCAATTGGGGACTATCAAAGTTTTTGATTTTTATTAATAACACAATTTCAGACTAGTCAACCGATATAATCGTATATCATTTATGGGTTTTAAAATATATACCTATAATAGTTTAAAATCAACACTACACGATTACTGTTCCGTATTCGTCTTTTTACTTTTAAGATTTTACTTGGAAAACTCCATCGAACAATTCTTCGTCTATACTCTATATTATTTCATCGTGTTTAAACATTGAGATACCAAATTATTAATTTATTATTAAATTAACATATAACTTTATTCTGAAAACAAATAACAATAATGTAAGTTATTACTCGTTTAGTGAACATTATTATAATATCATAAGGTAGAAAAAAATATTAGGTAGTAGTGTAGTAGCTTTAAACAATGCGTTATATTATTATATTATTATTCAGTATTAAGTAGGTAGGTATCAAATATATATTTTAAAAGACTGTTTAAAATATAATACTTGTTTAATCTATATAAATAATTAATAAATGATGACTTATGATATGTAAATTAAATATAATATCCAAAACATTGAGAACTGAATTGTATTAAATTTAAATTTAAAATAATATTTAAGTATTTAAATATTGTCCTTTGTGATGTATAGATATTATTTTAAGCAATAGGAAACCTATACGAGGTACTAATAGGTACTAATTATTTGTTCAGATGAATTTATTTTTTTTTTATAATTCTCGGTATTTAAAATGGTAACGAGTAATCTTTTAAAATTGTCGACTAATATTTAGAAGGCTAATTTTAACAATTTAAACTCTTAAATATTTTTAAGTAGGAACAACTATAATAACTATAACAAGTATAACCACTAATATAATAAAAATGTAATTACATGTCAATTAATGTTGTTAATTATATTGGATAGAGACCGAATAAACAGGGTACCTAAGCAAGGAAAGTCTGGTCAACTGTAGACAGCAATTACAATTTATATATAGAATAAACTATTAATTAATCAGGTTCGGTTTTACATTCAAGAACTACGTGAATTAAGCTTTTAATTTAGGTTTTAAATATTCAACAGTAGGTATTTGCATCAATAGTACTTATAGATAAGTAATGACTATTGACAGTATAATAAGTTAAAGATTAAATGGGTACTGACTTTTCAACTAAATTATATAATAGGTACCTAAAGGTACTATAAAATGTATAATAATTAATAAGTACAAACCTATTCATTATTTGATTACAATTTTGGGAAGATGTTTTTAATATATTTATTTAAAAAAAGTATTTAGATTATAGGGTACGTTTAAAAACCCATAACCAAACATTATTATTGTTGGTTACGGTTTTACAAATATATATATAATATAGATATTTATAAGAAATTGTACCAAAAACTTAAGTATAAAAATTAAGTTTTGCAATATATATTTAACTATAAAATTAACATAGGTAATATTGTAATAATACAATAATTCAAAATAGTACTCAAAATACGTTAAAATACTATTTTTACTATTTAAATATTAATAAATTAAGGAAATTATAGTATCTATATAATATAGACCATCGTTTCTCAACCTTTTTAGTATCGTGACCCCCGAAATAGGTATAAAATATGGTCAATCACTTCGCGACCACCCTCACTCCATCTATATTAGGTAAAAATTTGAACAGTAAAAATATCCTATCATGAATCAAACGAAAAATAACATTTTAAATATAAATTTATAAATACCATATCTAGTAACTTAAGCTTATCAAGTTTGAACGTTATGTATCGGCTATAGACATATAGTAAATTTATTCAATAATAAGTACCTAATTATTCTAAATGTTAAATATTTATATTTTGTATATAACTGTATAGGTATGATTCCGATTATTAGAAACAGAAATAAAATATAAATAAATTTAGAATTCAGTATTATTATCCTTCAAAATTACAAAATGCAAATATAATAAGATAAAGTATGTATAATATATAAGATCTGCTTAGAATTTTGAAGTAGGGTCATTGGACCCCCCACCCTTCTATCATGCCATCCAGTTTTGTATACTTGTACCCTCAATATTACCTATTCTACAAATTATTACAGACTGTATATATTCCGATTTTCTAATAAAAAAATAAAAAATAAAAATAAATATATATATATATATATATTAGATTAAAGTATTTGTAAATTGTGTAGGGTACTAGGATGTATTTTACTTTCGTATGTAGGTATATGTAATAGTCAACTTATTATACGCACCTACTTACAATTATTGTTATACAATGGCATGAAACTACAATAAAAGTTTAAAAAATCATATTTAATTGAATAACGTAAATATTAAAGTATATAAATACAATAATGTGTAGGCTAGGTTAGGATATGTATTTAATACATATCACTTATAAAACATCGACTTTAAGTGTTTTTAGTCTTTGATACATCTATTTATAATCATTAAAATTGTCTATTCTGATAACCATTTTGACATTTAACCGCATATTAATCTACCATATAGCTCTATACAGTAAAGTTTCATTAGATAATTTACTATGGTAGATTTTTATTCGTTTAATTAATTATTTATTAATTGATTTAATATTATTTATATAGATAATGTCCATGGTAATATCTAGGGTTTTAAAATTTCATGAAATTTATTTTCTTGAAATATTTCATTTCGGTGAAAAATAAAAATAAAATGTTTATTATATATCTAAAAGTTCTCATCAACTTCTAAGTGGACATTTTTAAAAGCTGGTTTATTGTACGAAACAAAGAAAATATGTAACATATTTACATAAAATTTATAAGTTGTTTAACAAATCTATAATACTTATAACAAATTTAAACATTGCCTTTTAACTCGTAAGTTACTAACTCATAAACCAACTTTACATTATAACGTATTGTTGAGAGCCATGGCTCTGTAAATGCATATTATATTATATTATATTCACAATATTATATAGAAATAAACCATTCATAATAGTGGTGCGTCGTGACCTTTTACAATATACAAAATATTATCTAAGTATTAAATAAAGAGTCCAGAGTACCTTCACATCACTCAGCCACATACAGACACAACACATTTGAGACTTTTGTACACTTTATAATTACTGAAAATACAGTGTTATTTCATTCACTGTTGTAATTGACTTCAACTTTATTTCAAACCATTATCTTTTGGATCGCTGACGGTCCGCATACAACAATATTTTAAAACTCATATAAAAAATGTTTTTATTCTCAAAATAATGACAGGAATATTTTTCAGCACTACATATAGAATATACAATTATGAAATAATAAATCAACAAAAATAATACGTTTTTCTTTATTTCGAAGTGTGTAATCAATATATTATTTCTAATCATTTATAACCGAGCACATTTAAATGAAGAAAAAATATTTTTCATAATTTGAAATTTCGTTGAAATATTTCAAGAATAGAAAAATTAAAAATTTTGAAATATTTCAAATTTAGAGCCCTAAGTAATATCTAACAGACAAAATTCTTTGAAAAATAAATACGATTGTTTGATACGAAATCTTTGCATAAGCTACAAGCGTAAATTATATAGGTAATAATAACCAAGGGATTAAACAACCAAACTATAAGCTTGTTCTGTACATAGTTAGCGTTCAATTATATTCAATACCTATTGTCATTATCGTGGAAACATGGCCATATAACACATAACATGGTCAACATATTATTATGTATCAACTAAATATTGTATGTTTACCTATAATAATATATACAATATAGGTAAGTACATATAGTAATATAGTAGTATATTGATAATAATATACTTACTATATAATCTGTACCTAGGTACGTTCTATGGCATTATATATATCATTACAATTGATTGATTAGGTCAAACAGACGCAGTAATGCAAATGTAACTACTAAATGGTGACGGACTGACATTAAAAATAGGTAGCTGATATGATTAGATGGTCCGCTATAGTCGTATCGATGAAGTTAATATTCTACGAGCTGAATGCACGCCAAGCAAACAGGTAGCCAGGTAGGCAATCAATAAGTATAATATTTTTCAGATTTAATTGATCAACAGTTTGAAGGTTAATTGACCCACTTGTAACCTACTATATAGCAGAGTGACATCCACTTACCCGCATTTTAAATTTTAAGTTTGATACATTTTATCGAAATTAAAACTTTAAATATTTATAAAAAAAAATTGTGCATATTATGTATTTTTAATATTTTTCAACTGCTATTGTAAAAGTATATTAGGGGCCGTGTATTATATTTTCATGCTTTTTGACCAAACAAATAAAAATGTATTGTTATATATTATATTAAAAAAAATACAATATAAGAAAATCGCGACATGAGAAATCGAGTGAATATCCAATGAAGTTAAAATTTGAACTTCAAACGCTCATAAAAATTTAATTTGACTTTCCAGTAAACATTTTTTTTTTTGATAAAGGTAGACAAACTTATGAGGAATCTTGTATTAAATTATCAAATCTTAGATAGTTCGATTTAATAAAATAATAAAAAAATAAAATATTTTATAAATTTCTAACTCAAAATATTTTGCAAATTTTCGTTATTTTTTAGTAATTGGTCAAAATTTGAACTAAATGCTTATAAACAAAAAATTGTGACTGTATTTATATATTTTTCAACTGCTATTGTAAGAATACATTAAAGAGCCTCGTATTAAATTTCAAGCTTGTTGACTCAACGAATAAAATTAATAATTAATAAAAAATTAATGACTCTAAACAGCTGTAATAACTAATAAGTGGTTTTCTGTAGGTCGGCAAAAAAAGACAATAGGGCGGGGATATAACCCCCAACCTCTCCCCCTGAGCACGCCACTGTACCTATAAAATATATTAACACTTTTCAGATATCTATCTGTGCTAGTATGTATTTAATGTGTAAAAGTGTAAAAGTTGATCACCCCCCCCCCCTGAAAAAAAATCTTAGGCTACGGCACTGTGTTAATTGTTATTATTATACGGTATAACGATGATGACACAAATAGTAACATGTGTGTTGTCTTCATTTCTGGGTACCTATAATGATATAATATTCTAATTTTAATGGCTTAAAAATTATTTAAATATATGAAATATGAACGACAAGATGTAAAAAGTGAGTAAGTGGGAAACGCTCTGCCGTACCTAAATTAAGTGTCTAGACAAGTCACTGTAATAGATGCTTTAAATTTGAACTCAATGATATAGGAAAATCTTCGTATACGAAAAACGATTCTGAGCGGAGACGGTCTGTCAGTCAGCCTGTATAATAATAATATTTTTAAATTACAATACAATTGTTAAAATCGTTATTCTCTATTTAAATATTTAATTTCGTTCAAATTTGAATTTAAAATATCTATAAAAACAAACTGGATTAATGTATTTTTTTAGATATTTTGGTTATATTAGGTACAAACTATTTATTTTATGAGAAACCTTGTTTTAAATTTTCAATCTCTGGCTATAAAAGTTGAACATTTTAAAATATTGTTCAACTACAAATTTTATGGATTTTAATCTTTTATCTATGATTTTGATGAACGGAATACTAATTATATGGCCTCAAATATTCCCATCGATTACCGCTGATAAGACCGTAGTCCCATTCTGTGGTCCTATCCATATCTTTATTATCTATAGGGTGATACCACAATTATTGTTATCAGTTATCATTTATCTAGTTGATTTTACTAAATTTTAGTATTTTACCGACTTTTTCTAGTAAGCTACTGCGTATATCTACAATTATTTAAAATTAAATGTCATAAAATAACATAATAAATTATAATGAGCAATGCAATAAAAACCCAAAAAAAAACTATTGGCTTGCATGATATTTGTAAGAAAAATTCCAAGATTCCAATAACGAATCCTGGACACAGTAAGTACTTTCATTAGAACAGTTAAAGTATTTTGTTTAATCACTGTTCCTTATATAAAATAGCTTAAATTAATTAATAATAAACTACATCATAATATATTACCTTATGAATTTACATTTCTTAATATAATATATGTACCTAAATCTAAAAGTTAAACTAATTGTTTGCTTCATTTTAATAGAATCAAGCAAGATAGACAACCAAATGAAATCTCTTGAATTATTGAGTATAAAACCAGAAACAGATCCAGATAATTCATTAACATGTTCTAATATTTCAGTTCCATCAAATGCTACAGAGTTGACAGGTGGCTTAAAAATTAAACATAATGTTCTTTAAAACAAGAATTTTACTGTTTATATTTATTTTTTAGAAACATCATTTCTAGATAAATCAAATTCAGCTGAATCTTCTTCATTGATATTAGATACATTCAGTCAGTCATCAGGTATGGATACCATACATTATATAATTAAAAACATTAATTTAGATAAGGTCAGAAAAACTTAATTAAACCAATAAAGATTTTTAGCAATGAAATTGTGGTCTGAATCAACTCAGTATAATTTTTAAAATTACCATTAATTATTGATATATACAAAAACATTAAAACTTTAAAAATAATTGATAATTTATGAATTAGTAATTGCTTAACCTAATTTAACTCAGATATTATGTAATAGTTAATTCAACTATTATTTAATATTTTAACACTAAGGATTTTGGTTATATTTTATTCATGTACATAATTATACACTTTACTCATTGGTTTACTTAATCAATTAAACACAATGCATTAAAATGGTATAGAGTTCTCTTAATTGTCATAAAAGATTAGTCCAATACTGCATTGTCACTTAATAATCTAGTTGACTGCACAATAGTATAATTTCAATATTATTGGATGAATTAAGCTCAGTATTTGAGATTTTTTTTTAATAAATTTATATTACTCTCATTATTCTATTTTTTATTTTTAATATTACTCTCAGATATGATACTTAGAACGTTAATTAAAATGTTTAATAATATCCTTCCATTTTTTAATACGATTGATAATTGAAGAACCCATCTCCAATATATCCTTTTACCAACACTATTATTAACTAAAGTTTCACAGCTTCTACACAACAGCGTAACTTTAGTTTATTTTTGGAGTGGGTCATATAAAGTATAAACTATATTTATAGGAATAAACTAAACTATTTCTTATTATTTATTAACCATTTTCAAAATTATTCAAAAACAATGATATACATAGAATATTTTTGGTATTGCCTTAATGAAATGTCTATAAAATAGATACAATATAAAAAATATTTAATAATTCTCTTTTCACTTCAAAATTTAAATATTAAAAAAAAAAAAAATCTCCAAGGAATAAACATATTGATCTTATATTAAGACTAACAGAACTAAATGTGATTTGCTAAGTACAAATGTGCTTTAGCATCCTCATAATTTTTCATTTCGTTATCAGTCGATATATATTTAGCAATATTCATGCTTCATAGCTGCGGATAATATAATATCATCTACACTTCTACTTCTGTGGTCTTAATGATCAATATTGGTATGACACATAATGTTATATAGATATAATATCTAGAATTTTGTTGTAGGTATATCTCAAAAATAGTGAATTTAATAATAAAAAAACATTTCGGATAGTGTAATTTGTAATGGTACCTACTCAATGGATATACCAATGTTGACACAACTATAGAATGCAAAAAACTAGCCAAGAATAACAATTTATCCAAACCATTTAAAATTGCAGTCATCTTCTTGTTTAAATTGGAAATAATTGTAATTAAATAAATAAAATATAAACAATCTTAAGTTATCCAATACTCACAAGTCACAATTTCTAAGAATTTATACGCATATGTGTACATTCCTAAATTGATTCAAATTTACAATATTGGCCAACAATATTTCTAATAGTATATTAACACCTATAGGTTTACATATAAATTATAAAATATCATAGTACTTAAGTTTTATAATTATTAAGATACAGACAATACTATTTTTGATCAGTAAACAAAAAAACATAAAATGAGTGTACACTATATTATAGTTATATACTTACATAACGATAATTTACACAAAAACAAATTAAATTATTATTAATAGTGATACTATTTAATAGGTAAAACATTTTACTAACAAATCAAACGTGTTATTTCAGCTTTTAGATTTTTTTGAAGTTATATCAGTATAAATATTATATAGAACACCTATTCCAATGATTCCTACAGCTGTTCCTTGAGCTGCTAATCGTAATTGAATAAGGTACAAGGATGTACGTCCCTGGCGAGATTTAAATTTGTATAGTCCATAAGCTGCTACTAATCCAAATCCCAATATTCCTGAATTTCAAATAAATGCATACAATATTATAAACTTAAATATAAAACATATTTTTTAAATATTACATACCAACAGGATACAAGGGCATCTGTTGAGACTTTTTGGTGAATCTGCTAGAAAAAGAATTATCTTCCTCCATAATTTTGAATATTCAAACTTAAAATTTACTGAAATATAAATAAAATTAATATAAACCAGTATAATACCTATATATTAAAAAACTACTAAAAAGTTTAAATTGATAACAGAGTTTAGTTATGATGTAATCTTTTAGTTTTTTTATAATACTTTCACTAAGTTTTAATAAGTTAAAATTATCTACAAATTAATGATGCTAATATATTGAGAATTAACTGTGAGAACTTCATAATCTTTTTTATTCTGTAGAAAAAAATCTAGTTTAAAAATATTTACTCAACGAAACAAAATATAATTCTGAGCTGTTTAAATCAAAATAATTAATCAACAATTGTTCATATTTTATTCAACATTTAACTCACATTTTTATTCTTTTTTTTAATTTTTCACTTATTATACCTACAAATGGTATTTCTATTTTTTTCTCAAATTTAATATTGCTTTGATCAGTGGCGGTTCTTGGATTGTTAGGATGGACAGCCTCTGGGACAGCCTATCAACATTTTTTATGCCCAGCAGTTAAAAATAAATATAAATCAACATTTATATGCCAAGAGATATTTGTTATAATATGTATTTGATTTTTATTGATCATTTACAATCGAGATTAGCTAAAATATTATCGTGATGACTGCAATTGTTAGTTTGTCTAGAACACAATGTAGAGAAGATATCTTATCTACATTGTGGTTTAGAAATTGAATCGGTCGGTTTGTACCGCAATACACTGAATGGTGCATTCATTTTTTGATTGTAAAAGGAAAAAAAGTGGATAGTTAAAATATGATCAAATTTAGTTGAAAGAAGTGAGGAAGATAAAAAAAATGAGAACTAGAAAATTCATAGCCTAGCAAATGGCTCCTCCCTTGTAAATAAATATACTCATCCATACAAAATTAAAGTAGGCAATAGAACTGCCCTGACCTTGACGTTAGTTAATCAAACACTAAATTCTTTTATTTATTTTCAGATTTCATAATTTAATTTATAGTTATAAATTTATACTTAGTGGTGTTTTAAATTCACTTTTATTTGTTGGTAATTAGGTATTGATGAATTTGTTCTACACAAATATACCGTTTTGACCTACTATAAAAGACTAATTTTTGAAGAAAATAATAATTTAGGTAAAAGACAAAATTAAAATTATGAAGAAAAATATTGATGTGTAAGAAAATCGGGTTTGAGGTCGGCACTGAACATTAAAATTTATATATTAATATGTATATTTATTTAAAATAAACTGAAATGGTACTCACCAAGTATCCGTTCTCTGAAAATAAACAAATAGTGGTTCTGGTAACGTTAAACTAGGAAATTATATCTTCACTTGTACTAGTTGTACTAGGTCATAATGTTGTGAACTTGAAACTTCAGTCTTCTCAACAGCAATTATAGTAACATACTAATATAGTGTCGTTTGAGGTTTGACCGAGGCGCGTGACGCATTTCCACTTGCCTTTTATTGTGCAAAAATTGATTACATATCTATATATTTACTGTTATCACTTATCACCGTTCCGTGATTTTAAGGCATATCAGGTTAATAAACATTTTCGCCTTAAATCATAAATTAAAATATTTATGCCTTAAATAAATTACAGATTACAGAACAATAATCATTGTTCAACGCTCTTTGATAATAACAAGGTATTATTAATAATTTAACATTTTTTACATTTTTTACATTATTATATTAACATGGTGTTACTATTGTTCTGTGGTGTTACGGAACCGCAGTAGTTGTTGTTACGTCGAAATGTCCAGTTATTGAATTGAAATTACGAGAGAATATTGTTTTCTATGTGGCACTACTGCGCTTCCGTATGGTGTGGCGCGGCATTTGTATACAACAAATAATTGAAAATTACAAAATAGTTAAAACCGTAACAAAATGTATACAATTTGTCATGTTTTATAAGTTAAAACTTTAAAATATGATGTCTTCAATTATTGCTCAAATATTATTTATTATTATGAATCCCTCTATTTCAGAACCTCTTGGCTTTTAACTCTCGGCATGATGTAGATAAAAGATTAATATAAAATGTATTTATATAAAAAATGATCTTTTTATATTGAAGACTTGAAATTAAATACAAGATTCCTCATAAGTTGTTCTACCTTTAAAAAAAAAAGTTTACTGGGAAGTCAAGTTCATATATGATAAAATAATGTAAGATGAACTCTACTTACTTAGATTAGGTTAAGTACTTACTCGTTACTACACACTTATACACAACACACTCATGATACTTACCATATTGCTGCAGAGCGCAAGAGCAAGTTCCCTAGTTAGTACAAAAATACTCATTCTAATATTCTATTAAGCCCTTAGCATAGACACAAATTGCAGTGCCACAGTGCAGAGGGGTGCTTAGAGTGTTTAGCATCTTAATTCTAGTCTCTAGAGCTAGCAATATATATGTAATATAGAGGTGTCAGGTATATATTATGGCGTTAGTAAATTCATTGTTGGTTGTAGGTATTTTGGTGTTTCAGTATTTAAGGATGTCAGGGCCTATTTCCACTGCAATATTTTTGGTGCTTCTGCACCCACCACCCTTAATATTTTTGGGCGATTTGTGCCTATGACTTCGCACGGGCAACTCTAGTTACAAATGTCAAATATAATTTATAAAAATGTAATTGGAATACAATCATATCCCACATGACTAAGAAAGGATTAAGAAAGAATAGTATTTTATTGACTTATAAAGTTATAATTTATCATGAGTGTTGGTAATTTAAATACATTTAAATTATACTTGAAATGTAAGTACATAATAATATTATGTACTTAATATAGTATTATTAATATGTATATGTTTTGTAAATATGTCATAATTATGTAATTTACTGTCAGACCAATGGCCAGAGCTGCCGCGGTCTTTTATGTCTAATAAAAAAAAAAAAAAAATATAGTATTAAATATAATATATTTTAACAAATAAAAATTTTTGAAAAAAAGTTATGTTTATATGTTTTTAAAATTAGTTGTTTGATTTTCAGCATCAAAATTAATACGCAGGAAAATACCAAGAGCTGGTCACTTAATGACTCCACGGCACTTATGGATCCAATCAATTCCACCCAAAGTAAATAAATGTATAATTAGTCCATAGTCAAATATAATACAAAGCTGATGTAAAAATTATCAACATAATATTATAAATAATTTTTTTTTGTTGAAAAAAACAATAAAGTAATTATAGTTAACAATCTCTATAGTATATTATACAATATAATGTTAAATTATTATAATGTATAAGAAGAGCCACCATGAAATCGTTTTCGTACTCCTAATATAATTTATACTAAAAAAGAAAAATCAGTTATTCCTCTTTATAATTTACTATTTACCTAATCTAATAAAATATTTTTAAACATTTTTGTTTATTATTATTTTTTTATTAATTGTAGGCTTGCGATGTGGTTTTAACATTCACCAAAACTACAGACTATAAGACTATCGAATGGGTAAAATCACTAATAGTAGACGAGTCTAATGGTTTCAGTTTATCCGTGAATGTCCAATATCATTCATCAACCGACTCATACTGTTTTTACTTGACAGCTTCTTTTCATGTGTAAGGTATTTGTTATGAGTGATCTAATAATATGTAAACATAATTCCATTGTTATTATTCAAAGTCTGATGAAAGCTGCTCAAGATGTACATTTACCAAAAAAAATTATTGGTGGTGGTGGCCTAAGAGAATTTATACTTTCTGAAATGAATATATTTGAAGGAATCGAGGATCATTCAAATTTTTTCACTATGCAAGAAAGGCAAACATTGATTTTATATGTATTAAATACACTCAGGGTACAAAATTGTGATTGGCTCACAGAACTAGTTGAAAGCCAACCATTAAGTAATGCTGATTTTGTTATTTGTTTTACATAAAATATATTTTATTACTTTACTAGACATAATACAGCCAGTATATATTTTTTTCAGTTTCAGAATGTATGTCAAATGGAATAATTGAACATTTATTCCCAGTTCATGAGAATAAGACATTAAAATGGTTGCGTATTATCTGGGTAAAGTCATTTTTCAGCTTACAACCTTTGGATAAGGTTTGTGATTATTTTGGTGTCAAAGTTGCCATGTACTTTGCATGGATTGGACACTACACTGGTTCATTAATATATCCAGCTATTGCTTATTCCACATTTTGGGTAAATATATATATTTTTATAGAATAAATAATGTCAAAAAATAGTTAAAACTTAATGATGAATCTTATCAAATAGTTTGGGTTTGGAAGACAACTGGATCAATGGACAGAAGGAGTATGGTTTGTTGTGTTGGCCTTTATGAATGTTCTCTGGCTGACAGTATACTTAGAAACATGGAAACGCTACTGTGCTGAATTAGCCTATCGATGGGCTACACTAGATCAAAGACATCAGTTTCTGTTACAACCTCGTCTAGAATTTAAAGTAAAGTTTAACAATGATTTAAAAACTATAATATTGTATCAGCATTATTTATCCTATAATTATTTTTTTAATTTAACTTATTTTTAGGGTCATCCGCGAATTAGTCCGATAACTGGTAAAGCTGAACTATGGTATCCAAATTGGAAACGAAGGCTGTTCAGTTATTTTGTCAGTGCACCCATCATTGGTCTATGCTTGGCAGTGGTCTTCGTTTTAACAATATTACAGATAAAATTACAAGTAAATTTATTTATTTTTTGCCCTCGATTAATTCTTAAGTGGTAATTACATCACTATAAATTATAATCGCATTTGATTTGAATATTTTAGGACTGGTGGGATTCATACATTGAAACAAATGAATATCCAACGTATTTAAGTTACATTTCCAAAATTATGTTAGCCCTTATCATCGCTGTGCTTGATGACATTTACAACATTATTGCCGTGTGGCTGAACGATTGTGGTAAGCTGTTTTTAAAATGTTTAAAACTGTCGTATTGAATAAACTTTCACGCGTGCAGTAAATACAAATTATTACAAATTATGATTAAAATTAAACTTGTTAAATGGACCATCATCAAAAATAGTTATTAAAAGAAACAGACTGATTTCTATTAAATTTGTTCATTCTTTATGTACACATGCTGCATTTAGAAAACTATAGGTTGGACACTGAATATGAAAACCAGCTGATCATCAAAGTTACACTGGTTTGTACCCGTTTAAAAATTACTATTGTTAATAAAATGTTAATCTGAGAATAATAGATATTTTCAATCGACATACCAGAAGGGTGGCTATATTATTGTATATTATTACTCTGTGCAACATACACATCATGTTATTGTATCATTAATGTATAAATTGTTTTTAGTTTCAATTTGTCAACTCATTTTTGTCTCTCTTCTACATCGCTTTCTATTTGCAAGACCAGGAAAGACTTAGAACGGTAAAAAAGTTTATTATTTATTTTACTGAATGGTTTGCAACGCTCTCTCTTACGAACAATGCATACCATTTGACATGCAGCAATTGGCCGTGCTTCTAATCACCAGACAGCTAATACGCAACATCAAAGAGTCGGCGCTCCCTTACGTGCTAGAACAAATCCGTTTTGCCAAAATCAGCTTTGACCTGTTTGGTGCATTGACACCATCTGACGGCCCGGCCAAACCAAACGGTGAGCGCGTCGTGTCACAGCCGGAACTTGAGTGTTCAATGTTTAAAGTAAGAGCTTTTCCTATTCTTCTTGGCGTGATACTCACTTTAATTAACTACCTAGAAATAATGTGACATATACTTTTTTATTTTTTTATAGTTGTAACTAAACCGTTTCTTCTAATCTTCTGATTACATTAATCCAAATACAATTGTATAAGAATGATACTAATATATTAGCAATTATTATAATAATAAGTTAAATGGTTCAATTTTAATCAATTTGTATTATATTTTTTTATCTAAATATAAGATGTAGTTATAAATTGATTAACCATAATCTCTTAGGGAGGACATCACATCATAGTGTGTGGTCTTCATCTTACAAACCTACAGTATAGCAATTGCTTTTATTCTATTTTTTTGTAATATTAATCTTTTATGATAGAGTGATTTGATATATTATATAACTTAAAGATAAGAAGATTATCCGTGTTTCTCATGGGTTTTTTTTTACAATATTTTAATTTTCATTATTACTAATAATTTAGGGCCCTGTGTACAGGCTTTTTTAATTTTGAAATTTTGAAACAAGTCATGAATATTTTAAAATTTACAAAAAATTACAATTTTGAATTGGTCATAACTTGTTTTAAAATTAAATTAATGTCAAACCCAACCAGATAACACAGTTACTCAGATAAGATATTTTAAGTTTCATAATAGGTGAATAATTCACTCTAACATTTAAGCTATAACAACAGTACAACACATATTTAAAAGTTCTGAACTCAAATTTATTGTGTTGTATCTTGTACATTTGTAAGACGCAAATAATACATACTAGCCATGTTGCCATGCTATTGGAAAATCCTCTTAAAACATATATAAAAATAAATATATATATTAAAATAATATGCAAATACTATGAGTTTAAACAGTTTATAATTACTCCCTTCCCCTAAAATGGTTCTAGAGACAGCCCTGTCTAACCATAGGAGAAAATTACATTCCCCGATTACTCATCGAAATTCTAATAAGTGTTTTATAGTTTTTACTCAGTCTAAAAGTAGTAAGGTGAAAACTTCCACACATATAATCCTCTTCTGTGCCTGTAGCATATCGATAATGTCCGGAATTATAAGTATTAGGTTGTGCATAAAATGTCCGTTCAGCATCTTTATTGTTTACCATTCTTAAAATCATAAATTTCCCGTTTTGTTCACTTAGTTTGATGGTACGTTCTCCGAACACTTGGAAATTTTCATCCAGTTTGGTTACGTGGTAATGTTCTCGTCAGCATTCCCTCTGGCCGCCCTGTGCGCGTTCCTTAACAATCTAATCGAAATACGTAGTGATGCATTTAAAATGTGCTACGTGTACCAAAGGCCGTTCGGTCAACGGATCAAGGACATCGGCATGTGGCAGGTACGAAGCCGTATCTCATCGCTCTATACAATATTATATTTTATACGATAAACCTACAGACAATTTTTTGTTGTTCTTTCATTCTGCACAGAACATCATGGAAGTTATGGGATTCATCGCGGTGCTTGTAAACTGTGCCCTGATCGGTCTCAGTGGTCAAGTCCACCGATTGCTGCCTGACATGACAGCGATTCAAACAGTCTTGTTGATCGTCGCTCTCGAGGTTGGTTGATACTTGAAGTCACATTTTATAATAATATATAGTATTGCAGTAATTACAGTAATTGCAGGCATTATGAACTTGGTAATGTTCGTAGAGACCGTTTTTATTCATGCAACACCCCCAGTCCCCAGCCTAAACACATCACCCCCTAATGACACGGATCTAGTGGGCAATGGTAAAGGGAATACGGACACTCAAACAAAAAGTCCCAAAATATATCCTCTCTTGTGTAAATAGATGTACCATATTTCTATCTTTATAGATCCACACAATCCACTACCTTAAATAACCTTCGGTACACAGTGTGCCAATGCTGCTGCCTGTATGATGGTATGTAGTATGAGATAAACCAATTAAATGGCCTCAATTTCAATTAATTATATAGTAAATTTTTATAAAAAAAAAAGGAAGAATTTGAAATGTTTATAACAAAACATTTTTCCAAAATAATCTAAATTGTTATGTTTAAAAATGTTTTGATTTGAAGGTTTTTAATTTTTTTTTTATAATAATTGTAATTAAACTTTCAAACCTACTTTATACAATATAATATAAATATAGCCTAGTAGCGGATCCAGTGCTTAATTTTTTTTTTTTTTTTTGGGGGGGGGGAAGTACAAAATAATTCAATATTACAGTCATTCTCTACAGTGGAAAACACTGGTTAAAACATAGGGCAACTACGGTGCTTGAGGAAGAAGGTAAATGCCGCATTTCTCCCCCTGCAGATCCGCCATTAATAGAGCCACTATAAACTGTATAACATCACCAAAGTTGATTACGTATTAATTGTAGACTGATCGCAGAATAGGTTAAATTTGTTTTTACTCTAAAGTTGTTCTTAATAAGTACCCAAGAAACATTTTTATCAAAATAGCACCCACTATAAAAAAAATCCTATATCCACCACTGCATAATATGACCACACCTGGTGACATGCTTTAATAATATATCTCGTTACTTTGTAGCACATAATGTTGGCTTTCCGATGCGCACTAAGCTGTCTAATCCCAGACGTACCACAATGGATAGCCACTGAAATGGCTAAGACCGAGTACATTAGACGCGAAGCGGCGTCTTCCAAATCTCAGTGAAAAGGAGCCACCGATGATGGATTAAATAGATCTCACCGGTTTTGTTTAAAAATATTTGTTTTAAACTGATGTCGAACGCTTGTTATTCCTCGTAACTTTCAATAGTTGATCTATCACTGCGCAAATTGTTTATGGATACTGCCACACTGGCCAGGTTCATACTTTATGTATACGCTAGAATAGCGTTTCCTGTAATAAATTGGCCATAATTTAAATAATTTGATAAATTAATATTTATTACTTCGTCGTTTTTTGATCACCATATTGTTTTCATACATTTTATTATATATTTATATTATCACATAATTTCTATTCCTACCTATTTTAATATTTCCATTAGTTTTTAGGTACTTACAAGGATTTTCGCTTCACGTGCAACTGATGTACCTACTTACCTGCACAGTACAGTGTAATTGTTATTATTAGTGAATAAGGGTAGTGAATATAAAGCTTTAGTTGTTACTTGTTATATTTACCAACAAAATGTTTTTAATTTTAACTGATTTAAAATAATAATAATCTCTTTGATAATATCTTGTTTGCCTATAATATCGTGTTATTCTCTTTTTATATTATGTGTCAATGAATTTCCATTATTTTTGGCACTTAACTTCGTTCACAAATAAAATAATTCATATACCATAAGAAGTTTCTTACTTATTTGTTCCGTGTTTGTATTTATACAAATTTTATTTACTTGTATGTATATACTCTTTATTATATTGTATACACTTATAATTACTACTATACATACTACTTATATATATTTATTTAATGAAGTTGTATTTATTCATGTTTATGATTGATAATATCTATTGTTATTTAAAACTAAATACAAGACTGATCTCTTTGAATTTACTATTATTTTGTAAATTGTAGTTTCTCTCACAATTTAGAAAAAATATTTCCTCAAGCTAATGAAAAATTTTGTTTTCATATCAATTCAAATGTATTTTATTTCAGTTAACCTGACCTAACTAGGTATACCTCTACCATTATCACCACCACCTATTGACTCCAATATTTTACAGCAAATAAAACAAATATTAATTTGAATAAACTAAAAACCAATTGGCAATTATTTGGGATTGATTGCAAAGTATTGGTACATTTTTTTAATTGATTCAATAATGCCGGGAGATACCAGCTTCACGGACACCCCATACTACAGTTAGTGGCAAGTATTGTATAGTTAATATTTTCAAATTTGTAGAAAAGTATAATTAAATACAATAATGTATAAGTAATCTTGCAGGTAAGCTGTAGCATAGCTTAAGCTCATTTTCTGGAGAGGCGGCTTAAGCGCTTATAAGTATACACCACCCGTGGTTTGTACCTACTATATAATATTATCTGAATTTAAATCAAGTAAATTTTTTTAAATACATTTGATAAACTTTGAACGGCTCTCTTAGGAAACCTTTGATTGCTAACAAATTAATTATTGTAAGTAATTTTATGGATTTAAGAACCTGGAGATAATAAACTACCATATGGTTTTTTTTGTTTTATCTTTTTTGACTCCTCACGTCCTGCCAATTTTTTTTCATGAATTTAAATCTTGTTGATTTTTTATATACATTTTTTCAATTTTGATCACCTGCTGGTGCACTGAATGATCATTGTTTGATTAACTTATTATTGTTATTAAATACTAATATTTAGAATGAGATATCAGACCGCAGTCCTAAGCAATGGCGTGATTTGGGGGGGGGGGGAGGGTGGGTATTTGGTCATCATAATTTGATGGGTTCACCATAATCAGCGTAAAAAAACTTGGACATATTAAAAAAATAATAGTTTTTTGAAATATATTTTAACAGTTTTTTGGGTTAAACTTTACAGTGTATAAAACTATAAAAGTCGACATGCTGTATAGTATAATAGCTAATATGTGTCGTCATTGATAACACTGACCCATTCAATATTTGTTGAATTTAAAGATAAAATATAAATATATAATTTCATACGAAAAAAAAACAGTTATACCACATAATTCTACCCTGCAGTAATGTACCTATTTTGCCTATAGAATACGCCGGACAACACATTGTGTGTTTGCGCGAGTACCATGTAAAACGATTTATATATTTCTTGCTGTATTAGCCGCCGGATACCTAAATGAAACCGAAATGGGCAATCTACTTGCGGTGGATAGACAGGCCCGGATTGAACCGGCGAGCTACCGAGAAAATCTCGGTGGGCCGCGTAAAATTTGGGCCGTTATTATTTTTGGACAAAACTAGTCTAGTATTTTTAGATAGTGATATAGTAAAATATAGATCCAAATACACGGTTAAAACAATAGATGCGTCAGCTGTATAATACTGATGTATAGTGTATTGGTTATTTAATCCTCAAGAATTGTCAATCGCGATAATACACGCTAGATCAGTAAAGATAGAAATTTAAAATCTCGGTGGGCCGAAAACTCTCAATCCGGCGCTGTGGATAGAAATAAATAAGCAATAACTTATACCTGCAACATTAAAAGCAAAATGATTCCCATTTAATTTTTAGAATCCTTGATAAATTTCATTCATTTTTATACATTTTTTAATATATTGAAGAAATAGGGATATAGACTCTAATCATAATTTTTCATTTTTTATTTTAATTTATATGATGGAATTTGGTTTGTAATTCGAAATTGACTGAAGTCTCTAACTCTTAGATGAATTATTTTTTTAATATTTTTTTTTTGCATCTTAAAATGTCCAAAATCCAAAATGTGGTCGTTTGTTTAAGAGTTGCATCAAAAACCAAAATCAATTTTTTCGAAAACAGATTTTGCGTACAAATTCCCGTTTTTCTTTAAATTTTCTTTTGTTCTTCATGTCGCTTCGCTTTTGAAGACTACTGGAAAATTTTTACTTTTGACCCCCCAAAGTACCAACTTTCCTATCAGAAAAGATACTACTGAAGAAAATCTAAGCGTTTTTACTGTGCTAAAAGGTGATGACAGACACAAAAATAAAAAAATAAATTTAAAAAAACAACCATCATTGTAAAATCAATATATTCACCGTTCCAGTGTCGTGCTCATGGGGGGTGATGAGGGTGTCATACCCCCCCCCCCATGAACTTTTTTTATGCGTAATTTATAGTTTTTCGATAGTTTTGGTTTACTCAGCAAAATAATGTAGAGTGTAATGTGTACCTAATTAGTTTTAATTTAATTTAATTTTTTAGTTATGTTATATATTATCATACATATTATTAATTATTATAAAGTATGTATAATTCATAGACCTAATACTAAGGTACTACTGGAGTTTTATTCACCACACATAAATAAAGACAACAGACTAGCTGAACTAAAAATCTGGTGAGCAAAATTATTGGAAAATAATGAAGTAATTAAAACTGGCCTGGATGCTCTTAATATTTGCAGTTCCTCTATTTTTACGAATTTGAATAAGCTATTAAAAATTGTATGTGTACTGCTTGTTTCAACATCCACCTCAGAAAGATTTTTTTCAACGTTAAAGAGGGTTAAGACATACACTAGAAACTTAATGCTTGAAGTATAACACTCTTAGGGCCAGTATTACCATCTCCCGTTAAATTTAACGGGAGATGGTAATACCTGGCCCTTAAACTTAAACTAATGTCCAACTAACATTCAAAAAATACTAACATTTTATTTTACGATCATTTGAATGGATTAACGTTGTTGGCAGTACATAAATATATCAATGTTACACCAGATGAAGTCTTAGATGAAATGTCCAAAAAGCCAAGAAAACTTGAAATAGTAGGTACTTTAGGTTAGGTAATTGTAACATCTCTGAAATCTTAATTTACATTTTATAAAATGTCAATTTTGAATAATATGTTACCTATATTATGTATATAATATATATAACATTGTGATTTGTACTACATTACTCATTCCTAATTCCTAAACCAGATGAAGTGTTAGATGAGATGGCCAAGAAGCCAAGGAATTAAGGAAAATAGAAATTCTCCTTCCACTCAAAATCTAAAATGTAATACAAGGTTCCTAATAATAACAAATAATATTCTTAAATTGCATTAAAATATTTAAAATCATTATTTCATATTTTTATATTAAATAGGTATAAAGGTATAAGTTAAAAAACCTATCTAATTTAGCCCAAATTTAAACTTAAAATATCAATAAAAACACTGCTTTTACATTTTTTTAGATTTTTTGGTTGTAACTTGAACTACTTACGATTTATGAGTAACCTTGTATTAAATTTTCAAACCATAGATACAAAATATTGAACATTTTATACATTTTTATCTACATACTAATTTGCAAATGTTTGTTATTTTGTTAAAATTTGAACTTAGAATTAAGCCTGCGCTGTTATAACAATTAATCGATTATATACATATAATTAATCGGTTATATCAGTGATTTTACAATATCTTAATACACCGATTAATTGTTATTTCGATTAAATCGATTAATATCGATCAATCGATAAAAAAAATAATCATTAATTGATTATTGATTGTATTTTTTTTTTTTTTTATTTCATTAGGTACTAATGTTTTAACAGTTTTTTTATTTATTTTCTTATGCTTATTATATAATTATTATGTAATTGTTATTTAATGAATTATATTATGGTTTTTTTGAAATTGTTTGTCATGTACATTGTACACAACCAGTCAGTTGACAGTTTTAAATTGAGTATCCCGTTTTAAATTAAATAGTTAAGTTATCATGATGTTATTTTTTTATTATTTTAAGCATAATAACATTTTTAGTGAAATACAAAGTACCTCATAAGTTGTTCCTACAGAAATTACAAAATATTAAAAATACTTAATTAATTTTTTTGGATAGGTAGCGTTTAAATTTCAAATTTTTACGAAATTCATAAAATGTACAAACATTTGCAAGATATTTTAACTTTAACCACCTTAGACTTGAAAATTTGATACAAAATTTCGTATAAGTTTATTTAATGGAAGTTAAAAAATAATTAATTAATATTATTAAGTCAAAAAATAACATTTTTGTTCTTCGGTCAAAAACCTTAAATTCAATTTCAGGTCACTCATGTAATTTTTTTTCAAAGCAGTTACAAAAAACTGAAATAACTATTCACAATATTTTCACACGTTATAAATTAATTTTACATAGCGTTTTGGCATTTACTTATATAATATACAAAAAAAGAAACCAATTGAATTATTCAACGAAAATATATACTTGTGCTAAATTAATACAATTTACAGTAGGTACCTATAATTATTACAAATATTTTTACATAATATACAGGAATATTTATTAAAATTATAACTTATACATAATAATATACCTCTAACACAAATAATTTAATAATGTGTAGCTGATACAAATTATTATTTGAACATTTCATCTTACTAAATTTTGTACAATTATTTCAAGAATTTTATAAATTTTATAAATTTCATATATTTTATAGGTACACTTTATACATATCATGCACCTTCGACAAAGCATAGAAATAATTGTTGTAGATTGTACCTATACGGTATATTAACTACACATATACGCATCTACAATGGCACAACAGCAATTGCTCGGGACTACGCGCAGCACAATAATCGCCTGAAGAATTGTTTAGTACGTTTCCAAAATGATCGCCTCTTATAGGTTTGACCATGTTCGTGGTTACCACCCGGTCCATTATTGCAGCATCTGTATCCTGCAGTTTCACACAGGTGACCGGCATCGCAACATTGAGTTTTTTCGGGGTCTTTAGCTCCATTGGGACTAATCATGGCGGATGGCACTTGGATTGCCGTTTCGGGTGTCATCAACATGATATTTGGCATGGAACAATATACTTTGGTCAGTCGAATTGCAGCGTAAAAGCTCGCACGCCTCTTGGCCACGTCCAAATCCATGTCGTTAAATGTAGGTAATTGTTGAAGACATGACAAGAGATCGGCTCCTAGGGTTGACCGTGTTCGTGGTTACCACTTGGTCCTTTATTCCAACATCCGTTGCCCGCAGATCCACATAAGTGATTGGCACCGCTACATTGATTTTGGGTAGGGATTTCGACTTAGTCGGGACTGTCGTGGCGGACGGCGTTTGAATTTTTGTTTCAGCATTTTACACGTGTCATTA
>NC_042496.1:11368230-11370778 GCF_005508785.2 Acyrthosiphon pisum | reverse complement strand
CACAAGTGACCGGCACCCTACATAATTGAGTTCGGGTAGGGTTATAGACCTGGTTGGGACACTGTCATGGTTCAGGTGTCATTAGTTATATATTTGGCATCGAAACATACGGCCTAGTCAACGGACTTGCCGCGTTATAGCAGCCATCACGTCCTTTGTTCAAATTCATGCGATTCATTGTTATTGAAGACATTAAAGTAGGTACGAACGTTTTATTAAATTATAATTGATTCGTTACACAGACAATTACTCGAGATTAAAGACAAATAAATTATAGTTTAATATTAGCTCACCATTTCCTTGGATACGAGATTTTATATGCTTATTATGTCCGGAATACATTTTAATTCAAATTGAGCCAGTTAATTAAATACAAGAATATACAGAGGGATTTACCAGAATACTCACCCTCATTTTTTTCTTTAATAATAAATTTATTCAAATTATAATTTTAAATATGCTCATAGACCATATTATTATTTTAAATTGTATAGATTCCTATACTATAGACTACTTATCGTGTAAGGACACAAAAAAAAAAAAATTTAAAAAAAAACAGACATCATTGTAAAATTAATACATTCATCGCTCCGCTCAGAATCTAAAATTGTAATTATGACTATCCAATATCCATTATATGAGGGTCCCAGTTCCTAAATTATCCAAATTTTCGTACTACACACATAGTCCCAAATCGGTCAAATCTAAATTATTTCCAGATAAACACTTAAAACATTAATACCTATACTATAATATACCACCGTTCACTACTAAGCATGTAATAATAAAAATAGCTACTCTCAATGACAATGAATAGTTTATAATAATAACTATAATAAGAGTATAAGGCGTAACAACACAAGATATTGTTTACTGTGTGTCTGTGTAGAATGTAGATAATAATTAAAATGTGGTTTGGCAAAAAACCATTAAAGTATAAAAAAAATGTGAAGATATAAAATTATACATAATATTATTATAAAGGTTTAATTAGAATAACACACTTTTACATTTCGTACTGCAAAAAGTGTGTCGTAGTACACACAATTTTAGGGAGTAACTTTAGGGCCATATCATTTATTACCATATTATTTATTTTTAAATTAATTAATCGGTTTTTTAGTTCGATTGTTGAATTATTGAATTAATCGATTATTTAGTATTGATAATAAACTGATTAATTCAATAATCGATTGATTAATCGGATATTCGATTAACCGGAAAAATCGATCAGAACCTATAATTGATAATTGGTTGTGTCAAAGAATAATCGCGCAGGCCTACTTAAAATGCCTATAATAGAATCTTGACAATATATTTGAATTACTATTATATTAACTTGAGGAACCCTGTATTACATTTCAAAGTTTTTGAAAAAACTTTTTTCAATATTTATAGAAAAATAACTAATAAAAATATTTAATTTAAAATGTATATAAAATAATTAAAATATTTAAAAATTGTATCAAGTTATATAAAATGATAAAATGGACATATTTTGATGAAAATGTCAAGTATATAATATGGTTCTTCATTTATGATTTACAACTAAATAAGAAAACCGTTTAATGAGAAACCGTTAATTAAGGATATCCAATGTCGTGATAATTTAAATTTAAATTATCAAATGCTCATAACAAATTATTGTAAATTTACATTCAATTTTTTTTAAATTACACTTATAATAATTTATGAGTGTAGTTATTTATTGAGAATAATTGAATAAAAACAAAAAAAAATTCTAAAATTTCTCATATCAAATACCCCAGGGTCAAAATTTTTTGAAAGTTTTATAATGTTATCATGGAAAATGGTCATATAAACATTTGATGAAAATGTAAAATAGGTATCTACGACTAATGATTATTCATTTATTAATTACTTCCACAACAAAATGACTATCTATTTTGTCAATAACTGAACTCGTGTAAAATTTTCCGTTTTTTTTTTTTAAATTAAGAAAAGTACTACAAATTTTTTACTCTTGACCCCAAATATTCCAACTAGCATATCACTTTTCTAAAAAAAAATATATTGAAGATGAAGCATTTTTTCTGTTATTGTAATAAAGCACTTTTCCAAATACCCCCAAAAAATAATACTCATTCTAAAATTACTATGGATTTCTAATTTGTATTATACTTTACATTGTTATATTGACAATCATAGTAAACTCATTTTTAAATATAATTGAATAATAAATTAGGTTCTCGTACAGCGCATATTGAACATAATGCATAACATAATATATACAATGTGCAATATGAAATTAACTGGCATTAAACAAATGTAAGCACCGATATTTTTTTAAAACATATAAAATGTACTAAAATATGTATTTTGTAATGTATAAAATAAAGTTCTTTATTTTGCAATAAGATTAAGTGTATATTATATCTGTTTATGTATAATTTATATAATATATAAAAAAACAATAATAAATATTTATATAAGTGTTAAAATACCGATACCGCCGATTAAAAATTATACATAATAAATGTTTTGTATAAAATAAAATAAAATAACTAATATAATTTTACCCTCAACA
>NC_042496.1:11367372-11368180 GCF_005508785.2 Acyrthosiphon pisum | reverse complement strand
AAACTATTTATTGTTTTGTGTATGGTATTCTATACAGTCTACTTAGATATATTACTATGTTATTGTTTATTTGAAAATTTGAAATTAATATTATATTTTAATAAAATTTCCATTTTTTTTGTGGGTTTTTTTCAAAACGAATTATTTGTTTACTTTCTGATCTCAGTAACTAATGAGTTGTAGACTCTTTTAAATCCAATTATGGTAGAGTGCCTATCTTAGTATTAAACTATTAAAGTGAGGATCAGATCCCCTCCCATTGGCTTAGGAGTGAATAATCTTCCGTAATGTGTTTATTGTGAATTTTGAATAAATTCAAATTAGGTATATTCATTGTTCCTTATTGTTAAATATTTTACTCCCTAAAAAAAAGTATTGAGAGGATAGGGGGTTTTGGCGTTTACTAATAAATAATAATATATAAAAAAGAAACCAATTGAATTATTCAATGAAAATATATATTTGTGCTAAATTAATACAATATTAATTACAGTAGGTACCTATAATTATTTCAAATATTTTTATACATATACAGGAATATTTATCAAAAGTGTTACTTATACATAATATACCTCTAACATAAATAATTTAATAATATGTAGGTGATACAAATTATCATATTTTAAACATTTCATTTTAGTATTTATTACTTCGAAATGTTGTACAATTATTTCAAACATTTTATACATTTTATACATTTTATACATATCATACGTTTTCGACAGAACATCAAAATAATTAAAAAAATGATTATTGTACATTTTACCTATACCGGGCTATACAGTAGGAATATTAACTTATAACTATA
>NC_042496.1:11358683-11367272 GCF_005508785.2 Acyrthosiphon pisum | reverse complement strand
TTTCTCAGCTCTCATTAATTAGTTAGTTAATGATCTATATATATATAGATTTATGATTTTAAAACGTTTAATTACGCTGAATATTATATCAATTATTAAACAATTACAGTATTGCAATTATTCAGTTAAAACTATGACTAAACATGAATCATAATAAATTCATATAAATATTACTATACAAATTAAAAACGTATGCAATTATTTATAATTCATTAAGTATTGGTTTGATGCTGTATTATCGTTGTCTATATTTTTTACAACTATAATTGACCTTGATTGATCCCTAGTAATTAGAAACCCATTAATATAGATAATATTAAATTAAATTTATTTTGAAATAAATCATTGAGTTTAGTGGTATCACGTGTGGTTTATTTAATATTATATTTTATCAATAGGTTATCCATTAACTCGTTTTAAAGTTTAAACCTAGTTCAATACTACTTTTAATTAAAAAATAATAATCATTTACAAACAGTCAATTAAAATTAAATACTAAAGGTGTCTATTGACTGTAGTTTACTTTAATCATTCAAAATTGATCAGTTAAGAACTTCTTAGTATGTAATATAATGTATTGCAGTATTTAGTTACATTAAGTACTTAATATTTATAATTTATATTATGAGGTATTATATCATATTTTACTCATACGTATTTATACATACCTACTATATAGATAGTAACATTTTATATCATTATTGCGTTTTTTTGACTTTATCATACATATTTTTATCTAAACTGTATTTTTATTATTAAAAATAAGACAGAAAAGAGAAAAATTGTAATTTGTATACGCAAAATATTCAATGAGTAGGTATAAATGAGTAGACAATTTTTAAAAAATGTGTGTTCTAGCTATGTTATAATAATATTATATTATCACCGCGAGCACGCCGTAATTGAGTATATTCAAAAGATAACATAGGTACACTAATACACCAATACCTATAGTATATTTGTTGTTGTAATAATATTTCTATTCATATTTTACAAAAAAAAATTACTTTTTTAAAGCATCACCCAAAGACCGTCCCATTGGAAAGATTCCTGATTTCCCAATAGGCCATTCCACCTCTGAATTATTATATCACTATAGTTGAGAAGTGATAAAGTAAGTATATACCTACTAAGTCTAATAATTTTTATCCAACGTACATTTTATTAGTCAACCATGATCAATCCCTGATAAAGGGGGAACCAGGGGGCCAGGGGGGCATGGACCCGGGTCCCCGGGTGGTAGTATGTTTTCTATTAGTTTTGGATAATGGCCCAAAGCCTAGGCCCGAAATTATTTTAATCCAGGCTTGATCATGATGTATTGATGTCTTCGCTTTTTATGATTTGTGAAAAATTTAAACGTGGAACATCAATAGTATATGCAGTTAAAATTAATAGGTGCGTAAAAACAAAGGGTGGATCCAAGGTCCACCATCAAATTATTTGGGCAAATTATCTAGTGAACAATGGACCATTCTCTATAATAAGTAGGTACTCCAAAAGATACAAAAATAAATTTTTTTGCAAAGTATTGCACATACCATATTTAAATAATATCTTTAATATTTTTATATTATGGAAAAAAACTAAATTGTACCTAGGTATAATAATATGATGTAAGATGACGTGATAATAATAGTTTTGATTTGGATCTTGGACAATATCCTTCCACGAAATGAATTAAAATCTCAATTACTTTATTTACAACTTAACCGACTACTTTGATAAAATTACCCTTATAATGAATATTATAATATAATATTATTATTATTAGTTATTAATTATTACTTATTACCATTGATTATAAATACTAGTATTTATAATCAATGTTATTACTTATTACAATGATGATATCTGATAGGTACCTATTACATATACCTAGTGTCCGATAATTAGTTATACTATTTAACTATTTAAGTATTATAACTAAACCATAAACGATAAACCGCATAAATCGTTTATCTATATAGATACCTATTGTATATCATGATTCAATGATTGTGAATATTTTCATGTATGTACTTAAAAAGTATTTATGTTAGCACCTGTATTTAAACGTTTTGAAGAATATTATATCTCAATTTTTAAATTTATTACAATAACATGACGTATTACAACATAATAATTAAAGTTACTATTAACTACCCATCGACGTTACTGTATTATAGAATAAATTATCAATATAGTTTTAATTACCTAACTAGTAACACAAATCACAATTATTAACATTGTTAAATAGGTATATTGAAAGTTATACAGTTGCTAGTCATACAGTCGCCAGTCATACAGAGGAATATAATACTAGAGGAATCACTCCTGGCGTGATGTATACAAATTACAATTACTAGTATACCTATCATGAATCAATTCATTAAATAAGTAAGATGATAATAAAAATACTAGGTAAATATAATTAAGATTAAATATATACAATATAAATATGAACATTGAACTGTTTAATTATTTAAAATTTAAATACATATACGCTTACTGATATTGGCGATATCATAACTCCAAAAATATAGGACATAATATGGTGTCATATATAGTACTACAGTTTATTTATATATTATAATATGAAATATTTATGACTGATTATTTGGTTATTACTTATTAGTTATTAGTTATAAGTGTTATAATAATACTCTGAAATTCTAGGATTTTATCGACTCCACCATTTTAATATCAATTCCTCTCATTGACCTTATACTTAGTATACTAATACCTATAGGTATTTGGTTTATAATATGATTTCTCAGCACTTTGTTTAATATTTTGATTCTGTCGGCTTACAATACAATACTACAATATAATACATAAGCAAAATAAAAAATAACTCTAATACCTATAATCTTATTTTTTATTTAAATTATCGTTAAACATTGTCGTCTTTCACGGGAAAACTCAAAAATACATGCCACATGGTATGGCAAAAAAAAACCAATAAAACATACAAGTACTTATTATATGTACAGTGTACACTTTCATCTTTTCCTACACTATCTACTAACACATTTCCATCTATAAGTATTTTCACATACATATTACCTAATAATTAGTAACTACACTTTATTATAAAATATTAAAATTTAAATAATTAATGTATTAATTGATTTTTCGTTCACTAATTACAATTTCAAAATTCATTTTTACACGACGTATACCTAGGCAGCATATGAAACCGCACACAAGACTACAACTGTTATTAAGTATCGAGTAAATCTAATAGGTAGTAGTATTTGAATACGACTACTATTATTTATAAATTTAAGATTATGATCAACAAGACTTGTACTTTTATTTCCAATATTTCTGATTATGATATAGGTATTATATAGGTTACGATATGAATGCTACGTTGATCTCCGTTGAAATATACAGGGTGTAACAGATAGAAATGACTTTTGGAATAACTTTAGTTCTAATCAATATTTTAAAACTTTTTTTTTATATATATCATTTATAGCCATTTGCGCTACACGTGTAATAAAAAAATTATTTTTATTTTTTAATACCAAAAATCAAAAAATTTTAATTTTTCTAAAGCAAGTAGTTTATTTTTTAGAATTTTTTAAAATATCAATATTTTTTCGATTAAATTGATCTGGGACTCAATAACTTTTTTAAAAATATTATTTTTAGAAATTTGCTAACATGGGTATATTTCTCAAACTATTAAACAGTAAATTTTACTAATCATGTAATTTTAACAATTTTTGTCATACGTTTAAGAAGCATACATTTTTTTTCAAGTCTTTCTGTTATACCTTGTATATTTATCATTATAGGTGAAATTAGGGAGGGAATTGGAAAAATCCCCCCCACAGTTTTTTAATCATATTTTAGTTTTAAAATATTAATTATCAGGTTTTGTGCTGCTGATATAATTTTAGCCCCCCCCCCCTCAGAAAAATTTCCCGAGTTGCACCATAGCTTTATAGCTATAATATAGATTTATGTTAAATTTGTGTTCAACAATGTTATTTTGATATGAATCAAGAATCAACTACAATTTTTAGTTTAATAATGTTTGATAATATAATGATGTATGAGTCAGCAGAATCAAATAGGTAGATATACAAAAAAAATTCAGTGGAGTCGATAGCCGATGCAATCGATAAGTTTCTTACTGGAGGTAAAAAGGTCATCTGAGTGAAATTGATAGACGCCCGAAATTCTAAATACATACATAATCTATGTTTTACTATCAACATGTAACATGTATTGCTTATAAATTATTGACCTGTGAAACTGTTAAAACTGTTTTACATTTGGTTTTAGTTATACAAATTTATTATTCAATGAGTATATCTATTAAATATAGGTAATATGTAATAGGTACCATATATAATATTATAATATTATGTATGTACATTAATAATATGTAATTGTTATGTATACAAAAGTCTGATTTGTTTCTCAATATTATTAGTCGCATTTCTTGATTTGAAAAATTCTTATCATAGCAAAGGAGATATTATTTATTAGTTATTACCACAGACTTCTATACTATTTCTATTTTGTACTATATAGAAATCTGTGGTTATTACTTATTAGTTATCAACCTTACAATAATTATTGATTTGTAATTTTTTTTAGTTTCTTTTCTGTTAACACTTGGTTAAGTTGCGACTTGAGGGTTGAAAAAACATTAAGTAACACATTTCACGAAAGGCTATTATTGGAAGTTAGACATGTTGTCACTTTAAGATGACTTTCGAATTTCTCGGTAATTTTTGAGAAAATTTCAAAGAACTATATTATTAAATTGTATAAGATAATAAATTATGAAATAAATATATAACCAACACGTGATGGACACGGGATACTACTAAAATAATATATTCGCTATAATCAGCAGGTATACCTACCTATATAAATGAACGAAATAACAGTATAATATCGTAAAGGAATTATTTAGTTGTTTAAAATATATAAACTATAAAGCAATAGATTTAAGACACGATGATTAGGTACTTTTAGAAGTATATGGAAAAAAAATATCAAATTAACAATGGGATATACAGAATAATATGCTATATATAAAAAGTATGGTAGATAACAAAGTCCGTAACTATAGTAAGGAAACAATTAATTTTCTATTTTACGTCCGTACGTAGGTGGTATAGTACTCTATAAGTAGGTACGAACAAATGTCGAATTGTAAGTCAAAATTATATAATATCATTAGTGAAACATTAATTTATAAAGTCTTACTACGAAGTCGTCTAGTATAGTTTCTAAAATAATACGACAAACACATAAAAAAGAACAGTAAAATAATTCACGGGTGAACATCCGTTTTTAACAACATACATTTTAGATTTTTAATTACAATAAATAAATGATAGAAATAAAAATCTTTAACACTAAAAATATTCACTGTTGATAATTTACAAATTATGACAGCAATACGTCATTACAGCAATATAAATAAACAGCAATATCTAAATGTACATTCGAATAATTAAACATATTTATCTTAATGCAGCGCCTAATAAATATAAATAACCAAGATTTTAAAACTCTAAAGTTTTTATTTAAATTTAAAAAGGTACCTATATTATATAATTTATTTATATATTTAATTATTGACGAAAAATGGGGAAGGGATTTAGGAGTAAAATAAATTATGAGTCTCATATCCATATATGTATATTGCATATAGTAATTTTATGTGTCACATAAAGCATAGTTTAATGTATAACATGTCTTATGTGACACATACTTGACTATGCATACTTTTAAAGCCTTAAACCAAAGCAATAAATACGCACTTATTTCAAATTTTGGCACTGAAACATAATATTAAATGTACTTCGTCATTGGTCACTGAATTGAATTTGTCAAATTGTAATTGAACGATGAATCGTTTGTAGGCCCTGAAATTGATGCATCCTATTATCTAAATATCTAATGCTTACATACGAAGCTCGTCTTTACAGAAGTTTGATTCATGAAATAGGTATAGAATTTAATGGTACAATTTTTACATTGTATTTTTAGGGAATTTATTGCTTTACGGTCATTTTTTAGTATTTTTGGTGCATTTCATTCATTTTTGTACTTTTTTTTTTTACATTTATTTGCATTTTCCTTGTTGAAAGTTATACTTTATCGTAACACATTCAGTTTCCATTAGCTTGTCGATTATCATTATCTTAATCGTTTGTTGTCGCAACCTACGATTATTTAATAAACTGTAGGCCGATATTATTTTAGGCCCGGTCAATTAGAAAAAATTTCCCAAAAGTCGATTGAAATATTTCAAACTCCAAAAAAATATTTTTGAAGGCTCCATCGAGAGTAAACATTTTTAAAGAACTAAAACCTATAATAAATACGATTTATGACCCATAAATTGTATAAAACGTAATTATTGTAAAACTTAATTTTTTAAAAAATATATTAAGTCATTATAAAGTAATTTTTAGTATTTCTGTGGTAATTTTTTAAGTCATTTGTCAATGTTTAAAGTTAATTTTAACATTTTTTTTTGTGTGCATTTTTTTAAGATTTTTAGGTCATCAAGTTCCGTGCCCTAATCATTTGTATTTGATGATAAAAGATTCTAGCGGAGATCTAAATATCTTTTTATAATTTGTATTGTGTTCAGTTAATAAATGATATACAAAGTGGTGAAAAGTCACTAAAATCCTTATTAAATATCCAATTTGGTCGGCATTTGAACTTAAAATGCCTACAAAATATACTGAATTTGAGTTGTTGAGATTTTTAGTTTTCAGTAAAAGACTTACAAGCAACCAGCTTGTAATAAATTGTCAAGCCATAAATCTATTAAAATTGAAAATTTTATAAACTATTAACTAGGTAAAAATTAATTTACAAACTTTCATGATTTTGACAAAGATCAACTTCTTTAGCAAATATCTTGCTAAGATCAACTTATATGAAATCATGTCCTAGGGTATTAAATTAAAAATATTAAGCATTTTTAACTTCAAAATAATTTGCTTATTTTCATGATTTTGATGAATTTCATAAAAAAATTGAACTTTAAACGCTTATAACAAATTTTCTGTTTATTTATTATTTTTATATTTTTTGATCACTGTAAGATTATTTAATAAGGAACCTTGTATTAAAAATTGAAAATGTTGTTTTTTTAGTTCTTTTACTCAGAATCAAAAATTTTAATATACATTTAATATACATATAATATACATATTAATTATAACATAGGTCCAATTATATAATTCGAAAAAAACTAATTAAAGTTGAAAATTTAATAATAAAGCTAATATTCAATATCACAAAAAGAGTTAAATATTTTGAAAATTATAACTTGTCTATTAAATGGTTACCTATATGAAAATTATTTTTACCCTTCCGTTCAAAGTACTAACTAATGAACTTAATCTAATTTACTAAATAAATAATTCATTATTTTTAACGAATTTAAATTAGTTTAACTTTCTAAACAATATTTTATCAGTACTTTTTCATTACTATTTACGATTCCTCGTCTAAAAAGAATTTGATAGGCAATTATAATATCATTTGAGAAACTGCTCCCCTTGTAATGAATCCCGGAAAAAAAGACTAAGGAAAAGAGAACGCTCAAGAAAAAAAAAAGTTGGTTCAAGATGTTATAGGTGGATATGAACAAAAAAAAAAAAACACTATTTATGAAAAAATGCAAATTAGATTTGTAACATTATGCGAACGGTTTTAAAGATTATAAAAACGATAAAAGGGATATTGAAAATTTCCTAACTGCTGTAGGCTGTAGCACACACGATACGATATCATTAATATTTAATTTTGTTAAATAATAATAATTTGATATCAATAACTTTTTTTTTTTGTGATAATCAACTTATATATTTTTAAAAATTGTTCTTTTTTTTTTTTTGTTGTTCTTTTTTTCCTTGGTCTTTTTTTCCGATTACCCCTTCTAATACATTAAGGACTACTGGTACAATCAAATATTCTATTCTGTGGTACAAACTGAAACTATCCAAAACAATTTTTGGAAAAATGAAATTTTGTGTTTTATTTTTTTTTCTAAATGAATTAAATATATTAAGTAAGTACACCTTTAAATGGAAAATAATGCCAACAATTCAAATCACATTGATTATTTATATCTACTATTATGACAACATTTTTAAATTAAGAATAAAGTATAATATTTTATTATAATAATTGTATTTGTATTGTAAAAATATTGTTGCCCCCCCTCCAGATCTTTGCTCTGGATCCGTGCCTGATCTCCACCATTGACTGTATTCACACATACGGACATGACCATGTCAAAATACACGTACAAAAATATTTTTGCTCCGACACGACAGTACTACAGTAAATACCTATAAAGAAAGAAAACATCGCCTTGATTAAATTTGATAATACAATGATTCATTCAAAAAATATATTTTAATTCACTGTTTAAGTCTGCTTGGAAATAGATTTTCGATTTTATTTTTAGTTAACATATAGGTTTCTGGTATATAATAATTTTCTCAAAATATTCTTAACTCGGCTAAAATTTTAAAAAGTAATGAAAAAATAAAAATAAATTTCCGGGCAAGGCCTAGAAAAGATACATAGGTATACAAATTAAAA
>NC_042496.1:11302419-11358583 GCF_005508785.2 Acyrthosiphon pisum | reverse complement strand
TATAGCCATAGCATAAAAAAATACAATTATTATATTCTTAGATAACAATAACTCATGTTTGACATGATAATATAATTTGACAATATTTTTATAATAGGATATAATATAAATAATAAACGCTTATCGCAACAAAACATTATGGTAACTATGAGAATTTTAGTTCAGTTGCACATTTATAAATTACAATTAAATATTAAAATATATAGATTAAAAAAGAAAAAGAAATAAATCACAAAATATTGTAACAAATTATTGTTACATACACAAGAGTTAATTAAACATGTTCATTGTTTTTTTGGTCCAATTGACCGTTAATTTAAAAAAAAAAATAATAAAATACAAGAATAAAATTTCATGTCGTTCAATAAAACATAAACATTATTAAAAATAATAACTATAATAATAATACAAATATCACATTATTTCAAATAATTATAAAGCATTGTGTTGTTTGGCAAAAAAAAAATGGTAAAATTCACGAAATTACAAATATATTATGTTTAATATACTATTTCAATAGTTAAAATATAGTGCACCAAAAGTTAATACTATGACTTTAAAGTTCTTCTACCACAGATTTTTCTGATTTTTTTTCATCACCATCCCATTTTAATTCCGCTTGTTCAACACCATTGCTGTTGTAAGCGTCGTCCTACAAAAGAAATAAAAAATTATTTTATTTTATTATAATTATACTTAAGAGGACACTACACTCGCATACTTTGTATCCGTCTTATCCTTTTGATATCACTTATCAATAATTTTTAATAATTAAACGAAAAAAACTTAGTGTTTTCAAACTAATAACTTTAATTATATTAATGTTATCCAAATAATAAAAATGCTACGACACAGATAAAGTTCTTCTCTATGCGTTGTGGGATTTTAGTAATACAACTATAAATACAGAGGGAGCATAGTTGTCCCGCACAAAAACAGTTTTTGCTGTTGTGCATTTGTAAGACGGGTGTAGCGTCCTCTTAAAATTATTTTTTAATAAATCACACATATTAAACTCCAGTTAAAATAATAATTTATAATTTACTTGTTGAGCGGTAAACCCTGTAGAAGTGGTACTTGACCAGATACCATCACCCCAAGTGGTTATTGTGGCTGTTTCAGAATGCCATTGTGTCTTAAAATAATTATGAATGAATTATGGTATTATTTGATAACTAATTAGTTTAAATGTACCTATAGTTGACAAATTATACTACACTTAAAACGCAAGAAATTTTTTTAATAGGTACGGTTAAATGTAAACTTAAAACGAAATAATCCAAATTATTAGTGGTATTGTTCTGTATACATAAAAAGTTTTCAGAACTACAACAATTACCAATGCATGTTGGACAACTCTTATTATAATATTATGTAAGTACTTAACTCAATACCAAAAATATTACTCACCAAAAATTGTTGTTCTTTCGTTTGAATGTCTCTTTCGATTTGTGCCAGTTCTTCAGACAATTTATCGGTTTCTTTAGCGGCCACATTATGAGTGGCAAGCTATACAAAGAGTTAATTAGTTAATTAGTATTGCATTGCTACAATTGTTAGTATAAATATAAAAAATATTATGTTAATGACATTACTTTAAGGTCATTAATTTTTTTTTCCAAATTTTTCAATTGATTTTTCATTTTATGTGATTCTGCCATTAAGCTGTAATGATAACATATGTGGTCATACTCTGTAACAACAACGCTAACAACTATAAATATCAATAATACTAATAACTACTGACCTTTTGGGAGCTTTATGACTACCGAAAAAGTTTGGTGGTTCCATTATACCGGCTGGACTATGTATAGTGATGTAACTTTGTCCAATTGCACCAACAGGAGACGCAACAATATGTGCAGCGGCTGGGTAACCTTGAGGAGAATTGAAGTACCAAGATGCGGCTACTGGACTGTTACGCGCCCCACGAAGTGTGCCTAATGGTGTTGTTATGGTCGTGGTTGTTGTAGAGCTGAAAAATTGGGCCTGTGCAGCAGCGGCAGCAGCTGGTGCGGGTAATGATAATGTACATGGTCGCCGCAACGACTTGCCATTCTTCGCTCCAATTGCCTGGTTGTTGTTGACTACTGTTGATGATTGCGGAGGTGGAGGAGGTGCTCCAGGGTTACTACCGTTACCCCCAATAGGACCATACTTTCCATTAACAGCCAACTCAAATGGCACAAATTCATCTGGATCTGCCAAAATCGAATCAGACCTGTCAAAATCAATCAAGGATTTTAATATTTATTGCAACTATTATAATATCAAAATAGCTATTTCATTTCTTAGTCAGTAGCATACTCGGTTTAACGAGAGAACATGCCGGTTCTGAGCATCACCCTGCTATCAAAAATGGTTTCCTATGGCAGTATAGTACGTGGGGATGCACAACCTAACCGATTGTGGTTGGATTGCGTTATGTTCTCTCGTGGAATAGAAGATGGTTACCTTATTCCTCCCCCCTCCCACACACACACACAATCACTAAATATTATATCACTGTTTACCATAATATACATTGTTTACATTTCAATAATTGTGTAATTTGAGTAAAATAATAATTAAGAACTTGGGATGTTTCACGTAAATACATTTTAAATTAACTATTCATATATGACAATAATAGCATTGCTTCTCAAGAACTTATTTATTTTTTACGATATTATATGTAATATTTAAAATATGTAAGTATGTAATTTCCATTTATTGTAAATAAATAAAAAAATATAATATACTGGCTGTTACTAATAGACAGTAGTAACATACATTTATCTTTTTTGTTATTCAAAAACAAATATAATAAATAGGAATAATTTGAAAATTATAATCATTTCTTTATTTAAATACTTATATTATTAGGAAAGAAAAGATGAGCAAACCAAATGCATGTAAACCATTGGCTTCTACAAAAACTCGTCTGGATGAGCTCATTTCTTGGAGGTTAATCAAGAAAAACCCATCAGGTGGATTGATATGGGGAATTTTTGGAGCATCATTAATAATTAATAGTTATTTTTGGGTTCATTTTTTGAGGCGCAAAGAATATCAAGTAACTATCATGAAGTTTGTTCATTGTTGTCAAATATTAACTTTTAAAAAATAGGTTGACCACAAAAAACGCATGTGGAATGAACGTTTAGAAATGCTTGAAAATCCCGTTAAGATGAAATTATATTATTCATCTGATGAAACAAAGCCAAAACCATGTCAACCACTAATTGATGTTTACAAAAAAATGCAAGAGGCAGAAACCAGCAACTGTCAGAAATGTAAACGTGAAACTGATCCTAAAAATGAATAAATACATTTATTTCTTACCTGATTAACATGGGTCGTCCAGTTTGTATATTTACTGGAGAAGGCAGTCCAGTTTTTGTGTGAAATAACCCATTATCCCACATTGAATAACGATCAAAATCCTTTAATATAAAACAAGTATTTAATAATTATAATAATAACTGTTTGCTTTTCTATTGCTTCTACGTGATTAAAAAAAAAAACATACCACTTGATCAGGTGTAATAGAACACGCTGTCATTACCCTGTCTATTTGCCCCATAAGTTCTTGTTTGCGATTCTGAAGAGACATTAAACTTGATGATAAATTTTTCTAAGACAAAATAATTGTGAACATTTTTAAGCTTAAGCATTACAATATACTATAATATAGGTCATACCATTTTATTAGAATGGCCTGGAATGTTTTGATCCATATACATTTTATTGTTTGGATTTATCAGCATACCATGTGGATGTGGTCCAGGACTAGAAAAATATTTGCACATTAATATTGTTTAAACTCAGTATTACTACAAATGGCAACAATTAAATATTAGTAGCACTTACCCGTATATTTCATGACCATATTGTCCTACAGGATATATTTGTTGTTGACTATTCTGATAATAATTCTGACCAGTCGGTACTATATATGAATGTTCTACAGGAATAGGTGTCAAATCTTGAGTGTCTGAAAAGTTTTTAGGCAATTAGAAATAAAAATTATAAACATATATCTAAAATTTAAATATTTTAAGGTCGTACTTTCAGGCAACATCATTGGTTTTTTATTATGGATGAAATCAAACTGTTCTTTTGGCATAAAATTAGGTTTATTTGTCAAATAATCATGATCAACAATCATTGGTGCCAATCGACTGTTCTTCCGATTCTTATTCCTGTACCTAAAGGTAAAATAACGATTATATATGATTATACATACGAAAAAAAAATTAAAAACCGAAAACTTACTTAAAAACTTGAATACTTAAATAATATGTAGAATAATATTTACTTTTCTAATTCTTCTTCTGAATGAGCAAATGTACAACCACCACCTCTTGGACATGTACCTCGCATCATTAAGTCTCGGCATAAACTGACTTTATATCTAGGTACATTTGTTTGGTTTTGCACAGATTCGTTCTTTAAACCTTTATTAGTATTGCCATGGGACTTGACAAAGTCAGTCAAACCGGCTACTACTATTCTAGCACTTTCAAGAACAGAATGCAATTTTTCCCAAGTACACCATTCCAGACCTATGTCGAATAAACATTAAATCATAGTGAATTCAAATACTCAAAGTAAAAAAAACTCACTTGGATTAGGGTCAACTGCAGCCAAAAGTTCAAAATTTGACCTTAACGATGATAATTTAGCTGGATCACCAGTCCGTTGTAAAGCTATAATAAGTTCCTGGACCGATTGTGAAAACGACTGTGGGCTTTGTAACTTATCCATAATACTTTGCATGTGTGATTTGTGTGCTGAATCACCATAAAGAAGTGCTGACCATTGGTCAGGAGCTATGCGAAGTCCAGCTTCAGTAGCAATTTCTACAATTTGTGCATCATGTTCACGTCTTAAACTCTCATAAGTACGAAACTCTTCTTTTAACTGCATTAATGAAGAATCACCATCACGCTTAGAAACCTAATAAAATAAAAAGGCAGACTAGTACTATAAATAAACACAAATAACTAGGAACTTTAATAGACTAAACAACATATTATGAAATACATAGTATAAATTAAGTATATGTTTTTATTTATGAAATACAAAATTACTTATGCCCGTATGCATGTGTCACATAAGACATGTTAAACTATGCCTTATGTGGCACATACATTGACTATGCATATAGACGTAAGTGTCCATAACCAATAAGACTAACAATGAGTTTCTTTAACTTCAAAAAGTAAATCTATGAGAAACCCAACAATAAAAATTAAATAATATATACCTAAATAATAAATATGCTATAGTTATTAACTAAATCAGTATTGAGCCTATATAATCAATTTCAGTATGAAAAAACCAGTGCTTTCTATAAAACATACTTCCATTTGTCAAATATAACCCCGAATATAACACAAATTTATGGAATAGATCATATTAAAATTAAAAATATTGTCTAATGTTTTTCAGTTATTTAGGGGATACTTATTTATATCTAACGAATTTTATTGGTATTTATGTAACTAAAAACATGGTTTCTAATATATAACACTCAGTATAAGCTAACATGTGTAATAGGTATTAACTTTTGCTCAAATATTAGCATACTTTAAAACATGAAGCTCTGTAAAGTAGTTGAACAACATGGCCAATACTAGTTTTAGATGCTTGAGGAAAATGTGGTTCTAATCGTTGAACAACAAACATTACTAAAACTTTTCTTGATAATGCAGAACCATCCTCCAAAGCTAGTAGGACCAGTTTTAATACTTCTTCTTGCATTGCTGGTCCCAAAAACTGACAACCACGAGCTCGAACAGCAGCCCATAAATTTGTAGATAATTGTTGAGCACTTTGATGATGGAGTATAAGTTCTGTCATACTACGCTCGCCTAGAGATCTGGCTGCTCTGATGGCTCTCATACGCCCTTCATTTTCTAAAAGTTGACAGTTAACTAGAGTCACCAATTTACGCTGCATAGGCCGCGACAGTCCCGCACTTGTTGACTGACCACCACCTAATAAGTAAATTAAAGTATTTATCTGTACTATAAAAATATATAGTGTATCAAATTAAAAAAAAAATACCAGTTGCAAATGATTTAAGGTATAATGCAAGATGTTCCACACATTTTTTTGATTTATTATATAAAAGCCGTTCATCAGATGACATATTCTTTATCATGGATTTTGGAATGTTTTCAATGTTTGGTATTGATGCTCCCACCAATTGAAGTAGAGCATAATTGGTTGGTAGTTGATCAATTTCTATATTTATTAAATTCTGTAAAAAAATTGTAACAATGTAGTCAACTAAATAAATTGAACGCAAATAAAAAAAATACATGACAATTTGTATCAGATACAAGAATGAATATGATTATATGAATAAATAAAATTGTAATTGTAAGAACAAAATTTATTATTTGTTAAATAAACTAAAATATGGGAATGTAATAAGAAATATACACTAGATTCTGGGGAACTCGAACCTTGATATCTACTTGAAAAAAATGTTTTCTAACACCATAACACTAAATTCATATCTCAAAATTATACCTATCTATTGTTTTCCTTCTTGAACTCAAAGTTACTAATAACTATATTATAATTTTATCAAAAATGAATAAATAATCATTTACATGGTCTAATGTAAACATAAATAAATATTTTATAAAATAATGATAGGTAAGTAATAGGTAGGTACTATTACTAATTTATGACCTACTTATTTTATACACTGAGGCAAATAAACAAAAGAGGAGATATCAATATTTTTACACTCTTTGCAGATTATAGAAAATAGAGAACACACCTTAATATTTATAATCAACATTCAACAGTTACAAATAGAAATACATTTACTTGATGAAGATTTTCAAATCGTAGTGAGAATTAACAATTTAATTTTTGAAAATAAAAAACTAATAAATAACTATATTTATATATAATAGGTAGGTATCTAATAAATAGAAATAATTTTGGATAAGAACCAACTATTAATACAAAGAAATTAACATTTTAGGTTTATTGATAAAAAAAAATGTATTTAAAGTATAAACTATAGGTTTAATTGGGTATGTAGGGTAGAACTGCTATATTTTTAAACCTAATGGTTAAATTATTTAAATTTAAATTAAAAATCCTGGAAAAAACAAAATATATTTATTAATACCAACTTATTTTCAATATTCATCATTATTAATATACTGAATGTCTCAAGATGAGTTTGTGTAATATTACTTAAACTATAACTCAATATTTGGTCAATATTTTGATAACAAAAAAAATGTCCAGTTTTTATTAAAGAACACTTTTTGGCTACATAGGTAATTAATAAATTATTTTCACACTTAGTGTGTCTGCCTCCTTAAATAGTGTGTCTGTCAGACATAGCTAACATCAATACAATTGCATTAAATGTGTTCTAAGATAATAGCTTATTGCTGGAAAAGTCTGATAGAAATATACACAAACTGAGATAAACAAAACAGTGGCTAATATTCACAATAAAACATAAAATTTATAACGAACAAAGTATCATTTCTCATACCTACTTTTTAGTGATGAATGTGTTAAACCAAAACTGATGAAAAATCAAGTGTAATTTATTTTAAACTGATGTAATGAACCACAGCCCAATTTTTATTTCAAACTCAAATGTAAAATCAATAATACATAATATTATTATCAATATCTACTCCGATTCATTCAACTCAAGTACTGTTGTAGTACCAAACAGTAAAAGCTTAACTAAACAGTGACATTTAAAAATCTTGATGATAAATTAATTAAATGAACAATGAAACAAAATGTATAAACTGAAAACAATGTCGATTATAAATAATATATAATTGCAAACTCACTTGATCAAATGGGCATTGTTTTTTGGGTAGATTTGACAGACATGATTTGCACACAGTGTGAGCGCATCCCAAACTGATGGGATGTCGGGTCTTGATGTCGAAACCATTACAGCACACCGGACATGCCAGGAAATCGGTCCACTGAGGAGCTTGGATTGGCATAACTGAAAACGAAAATTATTTTTTTTTAAATGAGAGTAAACAAATGACTACACACACGCACACACACAATTATTGGAAACCATTTTGAAAATCTCTTACCTGTTGTTCACCTAGTCGTTTCGTCTTGGGTTTTATGTTGTGGTCGGACTTGGGATCCTGGACCATCGATGTCGCGAAAACCAGAACGAAACTGCTTTAGACGCAACAGTCGATTGTTAGTGGCGGTGTCGACATCACTAACGACTAAGAGTGTTATTTAGGAGGAACCTTGGGCAGCGTTTCGAACGCAGACCAGCAGAAAGGCTTCGTCTCCTTTGTCAACCGACGAACGAAGCGTTTATTTATACACGGGAAATACGCAATTAATACCGATGAACGTCCGTCCGAAGGTAAGCGTGATGGAAGGTGCAAAGGTTTTTTTTTTTATTTTATTTCTTCTCTTCTTTTATCTTGTTGCCACTCACCGTTACAGGCACTATGCCACTATGACTTAAGAGTTATGAGTAATGAGTAATGACAACAATAATAATTGAACAATATAATCGCTATCACGTATCGAGTTCTATTTACACACCGTTTTCGTAGTTTCGTACGTATTTTCACATCATGTCGTCATCTAATGATCTCACAACGTCGTCGTCGTCGTCTTAGTGGACGTCGTTATCACAATCACACTCACACACACATGTACACCAGGACGTGAGCAAGCATCAGCAGAGGCATCAGGTGGTGGGTGCTGTGTAGGAGCTGCTGGTTGGGTGGCGATTGTACACGCGAACGCGGGGTAACGGTGTCAGTTGTTTGTAGCATGAATTAAGATAATACATATTATTATCATTTATCATAATCCGTGGTTTTGTAGTCCGTTTACTAAGATATTATTATATGTCCGTGAGCCCGTTGTATATTCGAAGTATACAATAATAAAAGAGTTTTTAAAAGAGCCCTAGTACAACTGTTGTTGTTACAGACTACCACTATTATTATAAATAGATTAGTGGATTAGCACTGAATAGATTAGTCTCATGCTCTCGAATTTCGACTCTCCGTGATATTAACTGTTTACTAGGTATATCATGATTCCTGATACTCTCATGGAAAATTTGAAATTATGCTGCGTCCATAGTAATATAGTTTCACGTTGGACGTTTAATGTATAAACTATAAGAAAGCCACTGCCTTTGTCAATTGTCATTTATCATTCCTATGGCTTATGATTGTGAGAAACGGTTATTGAAACAATTTCTGGATGGGGTTGAAACAAATGAACTATGTAAAATCGTCCGATCCATCTACCATGGTGGTGGAATATCTGCAAATACCAGAGAAGGTAAAACAATAGCATTTTAAATTTTATCTAATATTGTAACTGCAATGAGATAATTAATTCAATTAAAAACAAAAAATTAAAACTATGAATGTAGAATAATTATATATTTTATGTTATACCTATTAATGCTCCATACAATAATATGTTAAAAGTTATAATATATATAAGTTTTTCATTATAACTTGTTACATGTTTTAGATGCCGAATTGTTACTATTGTCTCAACCTGCTGTGCGGGTACTATCCAATAAAAAAGTACAAATAACTACGTTGTTGAAGTTTTTAATTTCAAAAGGTTTAATACCTACTACTGATATGACCAAAGCAGATTTGTGTTTGGCTTTTAAGTCATTAATCGAAAGTCAGCCAGACTATATCAGACCGCCAGTACAACCTATTCAAATGTCTGTCCCTAATAATATGCTTGAAGTTTCTCAGAATAACAATATGATGCATACTCAACCATATCAAGCAGCTGTCCAAATGGTATGTTGTAATTAAAAAATTTAACTTATTTTTTTAATAATCATGAATCATGACCACTATGTGAGACAGATATTTCTTAATTCTAACCTTTTCATTCATATTATTTATTATAATATGTAGCCCAATTTATTATAGAGATGAGTTAGTCCTTTTCATGTTTGTTTTAAATTGTTACTAAAAAATTACTAGGTAAAATTTTAAACAGTTATATATAATATAATACTGTAATATTGTAGGTACTTTGAATTATCATGACTGTACCTAGTGTATGGCTATACACTGTTTCAAAAGAGAAGACACCAGGCGACCATGGGCAAAACCGGTTTTGCTATGTAAATCTGGTGTCTTCTCTTTTAGAATAGGGTATAGATCATTGAATCTCAAGAGGGTTTAAAATAATATCACATAATTAAAACTAATACCTATTGGCTAATATATTATATATTTTATTGTTTTGATAAATTAAATTATTTATTAGGTGTAGGTATAAAAACAACAATATTTTAAGCGTTTCAGGAGAATCCAGACTGATTATAATATTGACTGTGAGAATAAATATTTATTTTTGTTAAAAATTCAAATTTCCTTCTCCTACAATAGAATAAAACACCAAAACTTAACTTATAATAATAATAATTTATATATTTCTTTAGATGCCTATGCCAACACCAATTACCAATGCACTAGAACCCAATACAAAATCTCGGAAAGATCGTGATAATGAATTACTAGAAGAATTTATTGAAATGTTTGCTAAACATTTTTATGATTTATTAAATGATCTTGGTAATCCAGGAAAAAATCAACTGGACTGTCGTCATTTTTATGAAAATTGTACAATGTCATTGAAAATTCTTGGTGGAAAAGATGAAATCTATGAGACTTGTGATGATTCTACATCTACATTGCAGTGTTTATTAAGTATTAAGAAAAGTCACTTACTCTTTTTTTCACCACATTTAGGCAATGTTAAATGGAAAAAAGAATCACATGGTTTAGTAAAGGTGCATATTGGGGGTACACTTCATCAAGGTGTTGGAAGAATTGTTGGAATGTTTGAACAGCAATTCATACTTAGAGAAGATCCTCAAGCAGAAAACACATGGAAAATTCTTAACACCAATTTTATGATGAAAAGTATGGACTTAATAACAGCTGGAACTACTTTAAAAATACAAGGACCTCATCAAACAAATAATTTACAAATTGATAATGTTTAGTGGTACTGTCAGTATATTTGGTAAATGACTTGCTCAAAGTTTTAATTGTATTCTTTTCTCAAATTTGAATAATGCAATTATATGAAAATATGTAACTTTATTAACAATTTTTTATTAAAAGTTAAATCTTATACGGTGATATTTATGTTTGAATTGTATTAATTCTTTAAGAGGATGTCAGTACACTGTTTTTTCTGAGTGCAATATAGCAAGGATTTTAAATTTTAATATTTTACATAGATGCACCTCATTAAAATATCATTAAAAGCTTATTATAACATTCTCTAGATAATATTCTTATAAACTAATTTTTATAGTAGGTAAAGATAATAATAATTTAGATGTTATGAAGACACTAGTCACTTACGATTTGTATTAACATATCTGTTAGAACAAATGTAAAATATTGAAATAAAAGTTCATAAAACTCTAGAATAAATCAAATTCAAACAAAAACTTAGAAATCTTTCTCATAGATATGGGGAAAAGTGCACAGAAATATTTCAATTGTAATTTATTTTTCTGAGAAAAACTGATGGAGCAAACTCCTATTTTTCACCAGAGGCGTAAAATTTGGTACTGAGGGTACTATTGGTACTTGGCTTACCCAAAATTCCATACTATAAATTTTGGCCTGCTAAAACAGTCGAATTTAAGACTTAATAAAGTATAGTTAAAAACAAAGAAGTGTATTAATCCGTGAATGCAAGGGTGGCTTTTTAAATAACATACTATTTAAACGTCCCCAATTTAGACACTAAAATGTAAAAAAAAAACATTTATCATTTAGTGTCTTCATTCATTTACAAATTGTAATTGAAATAAAATAATAATTTAATAAAAATAGTATTATTGATCCCAAACTTTAGAACGAAATCCAACAAGTTTTGGACAAGTTAGGTAAATTATAATTCATATTGTAATTTAATTATCAAAGAAATATAACTTCTCCAACACTGTCTAGCTAGGGGCACTGACGGGAATACGGGATAATGCATTAGAACAATAGAATGTCTATTGTCTTTGTCTATAGGCTTTCAGACTAGATATATTATATCTACTCAGAAAAATAGTAATTTAACTACAATTTATGGATATTTAAAATATATTTGTATGCAAATACAATTACATGTTAGTACATCATTTTGAGCTTTCATGTAATCTCACGTAGGAGTAACCACGACAAAATAAACCATTTTGTCTAGTTTGTCATGGGAGCAACATTTTTGAAGTAGTAACACCTTGCACATCATCATAGTTCGTAAAAACTTGTAACAACTAACAAGTACAAATGATAATTACTATTATTACTAATCTGTATTTTGTATACAATTTCGGAGTGATAGTATATGGGAGCAGTTGTAGACTGTAGTAGCATATTGTAGTAGTCAAGACATCATTAAAATATTATTTTCGAACAAAATGTAGAGAAGATTTCTTATACATCGTGGTTCGAATTACGATTATAAAGATTATAATAAGTTCTTTCTTCATAAGTTCGGAGTATTATTAAATCCATGAAGACTCAGTATCTCTTTGCTGTTGATTCTGTAGTAGCTGTTGTAGCAACCCTATGCTTAAATGATGTATGTACAATCTCCTTGATTCCTAAAACAGCTGCCTTGATTGATAAAAAAAAAATGGCTGATTGGAGGGAAAAACTATTTTGTTTTTTGTTAACAAAATGCTCTATGCTCAAATACCGTAATGGCGTAATGACTAATGGTCAATGAACATAAATACAAACGCTATTGCCTATTGGTATAATGTCACTAATCGCTTTTTCTGTTATTAATTTTCGTGTGCTTTAGTTCTTAGTAGCGGTTGTGTCTTCCGTTGAAACTTGAAAATACGCGTGAGCTGTTTTTCCAAATCATAAATTTAAACGTTTTTTTTTTTCGTTAGTGTTGTGTATTATAATTAAATACGTTTTGTATTAAATAGGTGGGTTTTTTTTAAAATAATAATTATTTTATTTATACATTGTACTGTCGTACAGATTAATTGCATTCCAGCATCTATTATTTTTAGTATTTTAAGGGTCAGCAGCGTAATACTTCAAATTTACTTACCGTGAGTATATTAACCTAAACTGATTTGGCAAATTAATTAGTTATTTATTTTATTCTCAAAATATCATGGTAGGTACTAGGTATAATCATGTTTTACTTTTAGCTATTACTTATAAACACTATTTTAAGCGTAGAGATTTGTCAATAATTTCAATGTTCCCAGTTTATTTTTTACTTGGTTTGTAAATATTTTCTTCATCAATCTAATTATAAACAACTTCAAAGGCCTCTTATGTATAATATTGTTAGTAGTTTTATTCTGTTGTTGATTTTCTTTATCATTTATTACTAGCTATATAAGTTGTTGTATTTAGTGAAGATAACTATAGGTACATAACCTAATCATAATTTATTTATATTGTGTTTATTTTACTCTACCTACCTAAATTTATTTTATTATTTCATTTTTTTACTTTTATTTTATAAATATACTTACCTGTGAGTGGCGCAACTAGGGCTAAGATGTTGGGTGGGTCGACTGTATCCCCCACCGATCCCACCTGATATTACCTGAAAATAACCCTGTAGGAACTTTGCCACCACACCCCCTTATATTTTCTTTTAGAACTATAAAAAATATTTTTAAAAAAAAACCCAATATTTGTTTACTTAACTTTAATTTTAGTTAAGATTTTTGTTTTATTTTTGTCAGTAAATATTTTTAATATTTTATTAATTTGAATCTCAATATGATGTATTGATAAGTTAATAAACCGATCTTGGTTCTTTGTGGAGCGTGACTGTGTGAGTATGTATTTAACCTCCTTGTAGCTGAAAAGCAGCGTTCTGATGTGATGGATATAATCGGCATAGTAATAGCTACTTGTACCATTGGCACAAATTATCTTTTACCTATAAAATTTAAGTCCTTTGTTTTATCACCAATAACATTTTTGAATACCAACATTTATACCATCAGATTATTTTTGTTAATGTTTAAGAGAACGTGATACCGGTGTGTTGTTTTCGTCTTACAAGTGCGTAACATAGCAAATTCTACGCTCAGCAGAACAAGTGTATCTCCGTTAGTTTAAAAATTGGAGTGAATTGATCTCTTATAAAATTTAAAGGTAAGATCACTATCTAGGCAACCTCGTGGGAGTTTCATTATTTTTGAATTTTAAAGCAAACTATGAGTATTGTAAAATTGTAAATTGTTTGTATATCTAACTAAGTACTCATAACTCGCTTAAAAATTAAAATATAATAAAAAGCCTTTGAGGTTGCCTAGATAATAATCTTACCTTTAGATTTTATAAGAGGTAAATTTACTCTAATTTTTAAATTAACGGAGCTACACGTGTTTTGCTGAACGTACAATTTGCTATGTTATGGACTTGTAAGACGGAGACAGCACATACTCACACGTCTTCTTATACAAAAATAAATACAGGCATACTTACAGCTAATTTTATTTATCATAATATAAAACAAATATGAACTTAAAATAAAAATCGGTTGTCTGTAAAGTCGGTTTACTGACGATAGTTGAGCGTGACAACGTGTTAAGAAAATACTGAAGGAATGGTAGCATTTTTCAAAATAAAATTTTAATTTCATTTGTTTAATAGATTTGTATGTATATAGAGAAGGAGGTAAATGGAAATCACAATGGAATTGATAAAGTTACATTTATTTGTACGCATAAATACAATAAATTATGTCAATTTTTTTTTTTTACAATTTAATAGTTTTTACAAGTATGAATGTGCGTTGAGCAATTGTTTTACAACTTTTAAACATGTGTGATATTTAACTTCTTACAATTTGTGTTATTCTGTTGAGAATAGGACGATGATAGGAAAAGTAGGAAATGAAAGGGAGTGTTTTGAGAGAATATAATGAGAATATTTGAATGTGTTTTAGAGAATATGAGCATCATATTTTTGGGTATTTTAAGAGAATATAAATCCGGTCTTTAATAATAATGAATCGGCTGACGACGACCGTGTGTGTTGGCAGCACACCGTACAAATTGCCACCCCACTCCGTCCGACGGTCGCCTCTACGCGCGTGACAACTGATGTTGGGTAGCCTACGTGAATGGAACGCCTCACAGCGAGGTAACGACGCATGAGTCATGTTTTTTCGTGCGTGCAGCCGGCTCCATCGAATTATAAGACGTTGTCACGTCAAAATAATTTTTTCCCAAATAATAAAATGAGGATTAGATGCAGTTGAATTTTAAAAGGTTTATTAATATTTTAGGAAACAATTGAATAATTTATTTCTGGGGGACTAAGCCCCTCCAGCCCCTCATCCCTAGTTCCGCTTACGCTACCCGTATTTCGATTTTAGATTTCTGTATAATATTTATTTACAGATATCTTTTATACATTTTGTCTATAATGTATTTACCATGTACCTCTGGCATATGCATAAAATACATAATATTGCACATGTATATTATGTAGGTACAGGATTAAATCATGCATGTGCATTTCAAACATATTAATCGCTAAAAATTATCATACAAACATCAATACTATGCTTCTAATATATATTCTTGTTTAATTATGTGCACTTAATATGTTCATTAATTATGAGGGAATGCAAAAAAATCAAACCTTCCATAACACTGTATTCAGAAAATTAATTGATAGTCCTTCATATATCTAATTACAGTCTCAATCATATATACATTCAGGCTGAAAATTAAAAGCTATTATAAGAACCTACCAAAAGATGAAATTAAAATGTTTTTATGAAGGATTCTACGTCTAAATAATTTTCCATTAGAATTCTCTGGTTTAATACTTTTTTGTACCTACTCTGTTCCTCGGAGAAGGGCGTCCCCACATGGAACAGTAAATTCCTAAATATCTAGGTATCTCCATGCATATTTTATCTGTAAATTATATTATGAAGTTTGCTTTCCATCAATATCGTCTGTATATTTTTTCCTCTTCATCATACATTATTATCGTTATGTGTATGTAATAATAATGAATTAAACTAATTTTTTAATTAATTTATAAGTATCTATATATTAATAGTTTCAATAAGCAGATATTATTTGGTGTATAAAATAGTCCACTATTAGTATGCTTAGGTAGGTATTTATGTTAACTTAAAATGCTTATAAACAAAAATAATAAGCTAATATTAGTAATATTGAATACGGATTGAACATTATACATCATAATATTAAGTATATTAGATTAACATTTAAAATTATATAAAAATATAATATCTATATTTGTTTTCTCTTAGGCAGATATCAATAACATCATGGCTAAAGTACAATTGTCAAATGTGGTTGTCTTAGATAATCCGTCTCCATTTTTAAATCCTTTTCAATTTGAACTTACGTTTGAGTGTATTGAAGATTTAAACGAAGGTATTATCGAAGAATACCTATTTATTTCCGATGCATTTTTCATATATTATGGTTTTTAGATTTGGAATGGAAAATGATTTATGTTGGATCTGCTGAAAGTGAAGAACACGATCAAATACTAGATACTATTTATGTTGGTCCTGTTCCTGAAGGAAGACATATGTTTGTTTTTGAAGTAACGATTACATATTAATATTTAATTTTCTAGTTCTATACATAAACAAATTTTTTAGGCAAATCCTCCAGATGTGTCCAAAATTCCTGTAGAAGATGCTGTTGGTGTAACTGTTGTACTATTAACTTGTTGCTATCGTAATCAGGAATTTGTTAGAGTTGGATACTTCATTAACAATGAATATACTGATCAAGAACTGCAAGAAAATCCTCCAGCTACACCTCAATTTGATAAGGTATTATAAAAAAGCAAATTAAATTACTAAAATAATTATTTTTATGAATTGTCAATTGATTATATAATGAAATACCAATCAGATTTTCTTTAAATATCATACATGTCATGATACTAACCTTAAAGGTGTCCCTGCCAGCTATTTATTAAGTTTCAAAATTCAGGCAAATTCTAGTTATATTGTGAGGACCGTGTAATAATCCATATGGAAAAATAAAAACCATTTCAATGATGGCACGAAGCATGTCCAATTCAAAAATAATTCTATTTTTTCCTTTAATCATTTATTTTAAGAACCATGTTTTCAACTAATTAAATTCTTACACCATTTAATAGGACACCCAGCATATTTTATTGTAAATTTTTAAGCAAATGATTTTTTAGAAAAAAATTGTATATCTCAATCACAATTTATATAGTCTGTTCAAAGTAAGAACAGAAGTCAGCGGCGGCGGTCAGACATATGGTCTGACACCGTCCCCAGTACGGCGACGCGTTGGGCGCTGCCACGGAACAAAGCCACGCACATGCTGCCGAATACTGTTCTTATTTTGAACAGAGTATAGTTTCTGTGTTATTATAATAGGATTTTTAAAGATTATAATCCTCATAAATGGTTTTACAAAAATATAAAACAGTTGTAATATATATAATATATTAGATCTAATGTTTATTATCCCCAAAATAACTTTTATAAATAATAAAATGCTAAAAAAATAAATTATAATTACTAAACTTTTCAGACCATCATAGCCCTCATACTAGACCATATACCAAAGCCATTATCGTGGACCTATGTATCCTAGTACACATAGTTAAATAATAATTCAAAAACGGCGCATTAGAATTTTGATATAGATATATTAGAATGTTCTAAAAAAATATCTGACTAATTATTTACAGGGAGAAAAAAAAAATGTTTTCATTTTTCTATAAAGAGACGCATATCTATGACAGCAAATTTTTATTAAAATTAATAACAACATAGTGCTATATATTCTTAGCAAAATAATATTTTATATATTTTTAACTTTTTATTATTATATAATTTATTTTACTTTAAAATTTTGAGGTAGAAAATAAAGTTTTTTAGAAATTCAATAAATAATTACTAGTGGAATCGATAGTAGGTCACTTATATTTATTGAAATGTAGTTTTAAAATATGAAACATTTGTAATAGAATTGTATAATAGTTGAGTGGCTTAAATTATTTAAATGAAATAATTCTGGTCAAATTATATGTTGTGTAAAGTAATTGACAATTGTTTTCTTTACAGTTGGCTACGTTAGTTTTAAAAATACAACAAACACTCCATTTTCCATTTTATTTTTATAATTTTTTGCATTATAAAGTAATTTAATGTAACCCAACTAATAACTTATGAAATTAATTTTTTTTTTTAAGTATTTTTATCAATTTATAATGAATAAATGCTTATACAAAATATAAAAACTCGTAAAAATTTGTTTTAAAATAAAAAAAAATTGGCACATTTATTTTACTCATCAATTAAGATTTGAATTGTTATTAAAATATTGAGTTCTAATAATCTGGACGGATTAAGTCATGTACATAATTTTTATCACTACCAAATACTTATAAAAAACATAGAACGTGGTATTTTATTTATAGGTTTTAAGTTTGGGCATAGTGCCTATAGTCTGACCAGGGGTCAGCAACCTTGCGGCTCTTTAGGATTAGCATCAACACTTTTTTTTTTCTTTATAATATAAATGATATACAATAGATTCTGCTTATTGTGGACACGTTGGGTCCAAACTCATTTGCCCATATAAACCGAAATTAGTTTGTATACATTGGAATTGGGTCTTGACCATTTTGCCCATATTCGGCAGAATCCACTTTATTGTATAAACAACAAATAAATTATTATTTCTGGTTGAATAAGGTATTTTTAAAAAAAAGCTATAATTACCCTAATAATGACAACTAAAAAAAAAATTTGAAAAATAACTTTCCTACAAAAATGTTGCCGACCCCTGGTCTTATATTAATATTACTATTATCATTTTGTATATTCATATTTCATAGTTAATTGTATTTTTAAAATCTAAATAAGTGATTCAATTGTATCTGCTTTAGATGACAAGAAATATATTGGGTACTGAACCTAGGGTAACAAGGTTTAAGATTAATTGGGATGACTCAGAACAACCTACTACTAGTAATGGAATACAAACTACCTGTCACGAAAATGAAGATTCAAACTTACAAGAAATGGATGAAGAAGTGTCATCTTTGTTATCTTCACATGCAGACAACAGCCTTAGTCAAAGTCCAATGGAAGTATTGTAAATCGACTGATCCAATATCTCATCTATTTTAATATCAATATTTTTTCTAAATGCTACATTTTATTAAAAAAAAAGTAAAAGAAGTGTTAATCATGTAATAAATATAAAAGGAATTAATTTAAAATTGAAATAAAATAAAGACGTTTTTTATTCAATTTTGTTTGGTTTTGTTAAACTTCAGCCCTTTATTTTATATCTTAAATAAATTATGGAACACAATACAAAAAACAATATTGTATTAAAAAAATTAGCAAATTTATACAATGCGTAGGATAATAATTTGTATTATTTATAACTCTTCCTTGACGTAAGATGGTTTTAATTCTTCAACTCTTTTGATATAATCTGTCTTTTCTAAACAACCATCACAAATCTCTCCCCAGTTATCTAATATTTTCTTCAAATCTTTAACTTTCATCTTCTTTAAGTTGACTGTTTTCCAATCGATTTCTTTGTCTAAAATGAAATAAATTTTGTATTTAAAGCAAATTGGCTAAATATTTATGAATAATAATTGAAAATTTTACCAACATACCATATTTAATATCGCAGACTTGAGCATCCATTTTCTTTAAGCGTTCGCAGATTTTAAGTGCCGGCATGGACCACGATAAAGGTTTTGACATTTCACTTAATATACCAGTTGCAGAATCTTCTAATCCGCCCAAATAGTAACACTAGAATTTTGAATAATATGAAATAATACATAAATGTTAATTAGGTATTATAAATTGTAAATACAATTTTTTTCCAACACCACATGGAAAAAGTGCACTGAAGGGTAATCCAATCACTCATTATTTATAAAATTTTAACCTTTTTTTTTTTTTTTTTGAAAATATTCTTTTTATAAAATACCAATGTCATTTAAAAACAAAAATTCTGAAGAAATTATAATTTTTTTTACTTTTTTGGATGTTACCATACTTTTTCTTAAATTTTATATTCCCGAGTTTCAAATGTATTACTGCTGGTTAATTTCTTTATTCATGTTACTCGCTGTCTTTTTTTCGTATTAACTCACATATACTTATTGTAAACATATATTACAGATTGTATATTTAAATAAAAATATATATATATAAATTCCTGAGCAAGAATATTATTCTGAGTATCACAATCTATTTAGATCAAATTACGGACTAGTAGTTCATCAGTTACACTGCTCTACTCATCTGACCTTATAACTTGTAAATAATAAACTACTTGTCAAAAAATTGATCTTTATAGATTGTAATACTCAGAATATTCTTGATTAGGAATACAAAATTGAAAAAGTAAAAAAGTATAACAATAAAAAATAAAAAAATAAATTTTCTTCAGAAATGTCGTTTTTAAATTGCATTTATTAAAAAAAAAAGTTGAGTTTTTGAAATAATGAGTGTAGACACTTAAACCACCTGATATATTATATTATTAGTTAAAAAAATTATAAAAGTATGACAAGGTACAACCATAGACCTTATACCAATAGACGAGACGTGGTTGTAGTTCTGGCGTCCAAGCGTGACGGCGTTGATCAAGGTAGTACAACGTACACCGCACATGCGCACTAGATGATACAATACTCTATATTATATTACTGTATATAATATATATTTATCGCTGTAACACAAACCGCACCACCCACCCGCATCATGCCTAGATATTTCGTCTATTAGTATAAGGTCTAAGGGTACAACACAACCAGATGTTGAGCATTATCCCAGCCCAGAGTAGTGATATGTTGTGATGACACGCAAACATCACAATGTTCAAAAAATCAATTCCAAGCAGAACTCAGTAAAATATCAATGTTTCTTTTTTTTTAATTTTTTACCGTTCAATAAGCATATAAATATTGTTTTTTTTAAATAATTGTAACATATGTAGTTATGAGAAAAGTAGTCCCTCATTACTGACACTTGAATATTATGAGAAATTCAACTATAATAAGTTGAAGTACTATTTTCTATTGAAACAACTGGGATTAAACACAATGTTTTTGAAAATTGTTCTATGATAATAGGTATATTAAATATCTAAATTACTTGTCCTTATGCTAAAATAAAATCAAAAATAATCTCTATGAAGAATTGAATTAAATAAGATTTCAAATCCAGAAATTGCTACACAAATCTTTTAAAATAACTGTTAATACCCAAAATGTATTCCTTCAGAAAAAATAATATTTCAATAACTGAGAGCACCACACATCTAAAACGTTTAATAAGGTGAAAATATATTATATTTGAATACCTACCAATCTTTTTTCCTTATCAATCTTTGTAGACAAACAATATTTTTTGAATTGTTCTTCAATATTTTTTGGATTTAATTCGCCTTCAAGTGTTTTTGAAAACTTATCAATTGTAAGTACGCAAACTAAAAATATAAATACAATTATAAATTAGGTATTATGGTTTATCGCTGGCTTTTAGATCTGGAGAAAAAAACCTTAGCACTAGCATATTAAAAATAATATAGTTAGTTACTTACCAGGACAATCTTCTTCGGTAAATGTTCGCGATTGTGCTTGAAATACATGAAATACAATGAAAAACACACATACCAACAATATGTGTTTATCCATTGTCAAATAGAATTTTACAACTCAATATTCAGAATTATGTCAAGTTATTATTTGTTTATAAATAAACTAAATTTATTTATATGTATATTATAGAAAAATATAGGGATTGAGTACAAAAAAAGATTGTTTTAGTATTTTTTAAAAAGTCGTTCACGACAATTAATACTTTTTAATTTTAATGAAGCGGACAAGCGTTAACAAATTTTAAAGACACATCACTAATTTTGAACTTATCAAATACATATAATATAATAGTATCCCACTGTTTTAGCATATAATCCAAACACGACTTGGCGAAATCTCATTGGTCCGTCACTCCGGTATGATTGAAGTATGGAACGCGTACATTTAATCATACCATAGAACCACGATGTAGATAATAAGACAGAATGTTAACAATTATTCTGTGATAATATCCAAGTGGATTGATATAATATTATTATTAATAACAATATTAATTGTGGGATTTTTTATTAATTTTTCCCATTTCTTTAATTCTTTGGGCATTGATCATTCACTCTGTGTTCTGTTGATGATCAAAGGTATCTTAAATCAATTATATTATATCAATATATTCGTGGTTCTGTCTACGCTCCAACCCATGATTTTTATATGACATAAAAAAACTAGATTCTTTCGAAAGATCAAAGAATTTTTAAATCAAATTGAAAATGAGAAATTCTTGTACTTATACATGCTAATCTCTTATTTATTTTATAAGTTTTTTAACATTTAATATATTTTTATTCGTTAAAATATAAACTAGTTGTTTTTGGATAAGTCTAGATTAATTAAAGAATTGTATCGATAATTTTGAATGTAAACATAGTATTGAGTTCATAACGACGTGTTATTAATATGTCAATTACGTAAGTATTCTATACAGTATACATCTATAGTAAAAAAATTAAAAATGGTAAAATATTTGTCATGAATCATGATGTACTTTATACATATTATTATGACTTATGACAAATATTACGTTTTAGGCATATACAATAATTTTGTTGATGCCTACGGCCTACCCACATGTATCAATTAAACTGTGTCACAAACCTATTTTTAATATTTTATAGTTTGGTATCTTAATTCCACGGTTCTATACCTAGAGCCTTAATATAATAATGTACAGAGTAATTTTTTAAGAATGCTTACCCTATTTGAATACTTAAATTATGTATATTATATTCAAATCCTGAATTTTGGAATTTTTAAATACACTTGAAGACCATAATATTTTCTACAATATAGGTATATCTATGGTTCTACCTTTATGTAAAGTGTTTCGTTTTTAAATGTTTTTAATATTCGTGTATTAATAGTATCATTAATAATAGGTAGTCATATTTTTAAATTTTTAAATTTGTTTTTTAGAATTATTATATTTTACGAGAAATAGTTAACTTAAAAACATGGTATGCACCGAAATATTTAAGAAGAGGGGTGGTATACCTATCAAAAAAACTTCATGAAGTATAGTAATAACTTAAATTAACAAAAAAGTTTTGTACTATCACTAATCATTATTATCAAAATTGAAAATATAGAACAATTCATAACTTTTTTTTTGGTTTTTGTCCTAACTTGTTAAAATATACAAGTGACAATCATATGCAGCTTTAAAACTATACATAGATCTATAAATACATGTCAATGATTCATTAGTCCGTAGACTTGTAGCCCGTATTGTTTGATATAATAAAAAATAAGCCCAATCATGGTGGGATACCCGTTTTAACATCCAAACATCCTCGCACATTGTATACATCACTAACTTAAAAATTATACATCTTGTCATAAACATTTGAATAAATTTAAAAATGTGTTTTAGAATCGACAAGAAAGGAAAAAAAAATACTCGTAAGCCAGTAGATAGCGAGCACATACAACATGCAGAGTTTATTAAAAAGTGTCATCTAAAATTAAGATTAAACTCTATGAAAATAGGTGCTGACGAAGCATGGCAAAATCACTGCTCAGATGATTCACTTTTAAAAGTAAAACAATTGTTTTGTATACTTCAAATTAATACTTAATTAGTATTTACTTGCTTTTTTGTTTTTCACTCAAACAATAACTTTAGACATTTAAAATTTGTCTGTATATTGTATTGCTTATTTATATTTATATGTTTCAGAGTTATTCTAATACTATGCACAAGCTTGCATCACAGTTTTGGGATACAAATAATAAAAACGAACCTTCAAGTTGTAGAATTTCATGGATATCAAACAATATATTAAAATATTTTCAAGAAGATTATACACATGAAATAATCCGAGAAAAATCCTTAGCTCAAAGATTTAATGTATTTTGGAGCACCGATGATATAATCTGTATGCCTGAAAATCCTTTTTATCTACTTGATGTAGGAAGTTGTTATAATCCTTTTCATAAGTATTTATCATATAAAGTGTTGCCTATAGATATAGCACCAGCTATCAAAAACGTTGTTAAATGTGATTTTCTAACAGTACCTCTGGATGTTAAGTTAAATATTTTTGATAATGTTTGTCAAACATTACCATTGTCCACCTTTGATATAGTCGTATTTTCTTTATTTCTTGAATATTTTCCATTACCACAACAAAGGTATAAATGCTGTGAAAAAGCTTATAATGTTCTTAAATCAGGTGGTTTATTAGTTATTGCAACGCCTGATTCTAGTCATGCATCATATAATTCCAAAATAATGAAAAATTGGAAAATATCATTAAGTAACTTAGGATTTTGGCGTATCAAATATGAAAAACTTACTCATATACATTGTATGGTATTTAGAAAATGTTTATTTAAACAAATTCCCAGAAATTGGTTGCATTCTCTGAATATTATAAATAACATTGAAGAATTAATAACAATCCCACAAGACTCTAGAAATTATGACAAAATGAATGAACCATCAACAACTATAATACAGCGTGAAGATGATGATGAGGTTGCCAACTTATTTTCTGAATTAATTAATATATAAGTAAAGTATTGTTAAATACAATTTGGAATTTTTTAAATTACAGTTTTATGCTTAACCTATAATTGGATATTATTGTGTATTTAAATTTAATTTGTTTTTTACATTTTTAGAAATAAATTGGAAAATTATATATTTATTTTCTGAACTAATGAATAACCAGTGATCGGGACGCTACTAGTTTTTTGTGGCACGATAACGCTACAGCTACTCCCCCAAAAAAGTAGCTCGCTATCGCCATCGCTACTTTTTCGCTACATTTTTAAAAATGTTTCTCATTGAAAACTAGTGTTTGTAGTTTGTACTGATTTGACATTTGGTCACTAGACAGGACCCAGGACAAAAACTTCACTAATACACTCATCATTATCATAATTTAAATAAATAAATATAATCATAATTTATATTTTAATAATCAGCAATTAGATCGTACCTAGGTAGCAACAAAATAATGATAATTTTTGCTACGCTAATCGGAAATGTTTAGCGCGCTATAGTATTTTGTTATCTAAGGCGTAATGTTGCGACGCTATGTCAATCGCTACAAATAAAGTAGCGTCGCTACAATTAGCGCAGTACTCCCAACTACTGTAAATAACCATTAACCATCTATTCTGACTATATGGATGATACCCTTAAAATCAAAAGTGAAACATATACTAGTATACAACAATACAAAACTCCAGAGATGGTTCTGCAGTCTGCACACTTGCACCTGCATTTTAGGACTTAGCAGTCTTATTACCATTTACTATCACAGTGGGACCATGTGTAATTTATATAAATAAAATAACAGTCTTATTAGTTTCATTATTTATAGTTGAAAATCCCTGCTACCTGAACCTTGCGGAGATGACCTGTAGGCTATGGGTTACTGTGAAACAATATTAAATTAGCACTCCCTGGGCACTATTGTAAAACCAAAAATAATGTGAGAAATGAGTGAATTCTTTATTTTATGTGGGATTTTTTTTTATTTTGTAATTTTACAGAAAAACTCATTAAAGAAGGGGCTTTTCTTAACTTAAACAAATTATTTCAAATACAATTCCAAAAAGTTCTGCGACATGATAACTCAGTTTTTAAGTACCTAGCGGTATGCAACAAATTACAAATTGTTCGGAGACAAGTATGTTACAATAAACATTGGTTTACTGATTTGTCCATTTTAAATATTGAATGGGATGTTGTAAATAACATTTAATCAGAAACAGTGTTAGAAATACAGCATAAAAACTAGGAAAATAGTTTTATAATTATACTCTTATTAACCAATGTCCATTATCAAATGTATGTTATCTGTATTTATTATAATAAGACAATAAATTCTTTACTTTGCAAGTCATATACAAATTAATAATACCTATTGAAGTTGACGTATGTGTTAACAACTATTTGGTGTTTTTTTGGCATCCCTTATATGAAAAAAAGTTCTTGTTGTTTCAAAATCCATTATTTTTTGTGTTTTTCAAACTTCAATATCTTTTTTTGTAGTTCCGAATTTTCTATATAGAAAAAATAAAAACGATAATATTTCACAGCTAAAGTTCTTCTGTTATGTGGTGAATCTATATATAACTTTTGTCATTAATTATTTGATAGGTGATGTAATATTAATTTATAATAATTATTGTTAATAATATTTCCCATTATTTTACAACAATTAGTTTATTTTTTTATATATTATACACATTAGGTACTATTATATTTACTAATTGTTGACAAAGATTATATATTATTATTTAATTTCCTCATAAAAAATTATACATATTATGACTTATTAACATAAAAATAATGTTAATAATTATAATTGTCATAATTTTACAAAAATTACGTACCAACTATTTTATTTTTTTACATAATATTATATAACTTTTTGTTTTGGTCAAAAACGGAAACGACCTTTTTTAAATTTAGTCGTAAAGTGAATCGGCCGTAAAGGGAAGGGTACATTTTTGGTCGAAAAGGGGCTCGCCCCACATAATATATCAAAATGTACGTGTAAAGTTAATTTTTGTATTAATTATTTTTGTTTGTATTATATATTTTAAATCATTTTAAGTTTTTTTATAAAAAAAAGTTCAAGTTGTCGCGGCACACCTTTCAAATTTCACGGCACACCCTTTAGGAAACACTGGCCTAGATAATAATATTAACTTGACATTTTATAAGAAGGCAATTCACTCCAGTGGCGTATATAGAAATAATTTTTGGGGTGGGCTATATAATATGATAGACTATTAAATCATATTTTAATTTTACAGTGAAATCTAAACAAATTTGTTACTTATAATATATTCGTCGAAATTACCTCCCACTAAATATAGATAATTGTGGTGTTATTACTTTTTCCCGTCTAGATAGATAATGTTATTACTTATTAGTTAATAGTTATTACTTATAAAATTGATAATAGTAGTACCTATATATTACTTTAGTAGGTATAAAATATTTTAGTTCAAAAATAGTGTTGGTCGAGTACTCGACTTTGGAAAAATTTTCGAGTCGAGTTAAAGTACTCGACTCGACTGAATTTTTTTTGGACTTACTCGCTTTGAATCGAGTACTCGCTTTGATTCGAGTACTCGCTTTGAGTCAAGTACTCGATTTGAGTCGAGTACTCGTGTTTTTATTTTTATTATTAAAAATACTATAAATAGTAATTTATTGAACAATAAATGTTAAAACTATAAAGAACTGAAAGAACCCATATATCCGATATGAATACCAGGAAAGTGATACATGACAGTTTAGATTGATAACTATAGTTTTAATTAATTATATAACTGTATGAAAGAAAATATAATATTTTTGGAAAATCTATTTTTAGTACACTTTAGTACTCGCATCTTTTCAATACTCGGCATTTGTCGAGTACTCGAATTGGAACTCGACTTGACTCGAAATAATTGAAACTCGACTCGACTCAAAATTAAAAAACACTATTAAAAAATAATTTTAGATGTTAAGATTTATAAACAGGAATACAATTAATTTAAAAAAATTATTAATTCATTTAAAATGTAATATTATTTAATTTCAGTATAATATTTGTCAAATTGAGAATTAACTTACTGTACTGTCTGTACTTATAATTTTTATTACCAAAGCTCAAAGGATATACCTATATCCGTTTATAAAATATAAATAACTAAATATGTACATAGCAATATTATATAATATAATATTATGTATATATTTATCAATATTATAATAATAAATAATATAATAATTATCATTCAAATTTTATGTAGGTATTTTTATTATTATTAATTATTATTTTTAACAGCTATAGCTGTACCCAACATTTTTTTTCTGGGGCTTTTTTATCCGGGAGCTTTTATTTCGGAATTTTTTTTCTTAGATTCGGTTTATCATATTATTATTCATATTAAAAAACAATCATCCATTTCGACAGGAACGTACATGTATTTTCATGTTCGATTCAAACCATACAATTATAGATAATACATTTGAAATTCCTACCGATGGGTATTATTTATCATAAAGGTAAGGCTTGAGAGTGCAATTCAGAGTCAATATAGACAATACAGACATACCGGTCATTGCAGGTTATAGGTTTATCTGCAACGTAGGTAGGTACCTATTATTATGAAGGTTTAAACTATAGTAAATTATAATATATATTATTTATAGGTAGGTATAACCACCTACACTATATATATGTCTGTATAATAATATTGTATTGGTATTTGGTATATTATAAACGTATATAGGTTCTAATATACCTATAGTTTAATATATTATAATACATCAATTTAAGTTATAACCTTTATAAAATAAACACAAGAATAATTACTCAAATTATTAAAACATTTTGTACAGATAATATATTTCATCAACTCGTTCCTATACCTACCATATTTAAATATTTTCACTATTAACCATATAACCCTAATATTAATACATAATAATTATGTAAAGGGATACCTAAATATATTACCTATTAGCTAATAGCTAATATATACAAAGTCCTAAAACTAGCCCATACCTGCAGGCCCGCTAATGAAAAGGGGGGAATGTCCACCCTGCCATCCCTAAAATTACACCACTGTAGTACTGTACTTATACAGTCATATTTACGATACATTAAATACATTGACAATTTATATATATATATTTGTATTTAAATAGGTACCTAATAGGTATTTTCGGCTTAGCGGTCTGCCGGTAATTGAAAATATATTATTGTATTAATTATCTTTTCATATACATTAATATACTACAAATAATTAAGGTACTTAATTTTTGGGGTAGGATTAAAATATTTTATTAGCATGAAACACGTCACAATTAAACTAACCCATTTTGTAACGGTTGTTTGGAAAAATGTTGATTGAAAGTTTGATCTTTATATAATGTATAATTGTGGCTGTACTAACAGGATTTTTTTTTTAAACGATGCCAATATACTGCCATTATGCATTCAAATCTCTTTTTACTCACCTAATTGATAATGCATGCGTACAGTTTTTCAAGAATGTATAAATTGAAAATGATGGCTTCTATTGTCTCATATGAATTGCTTCGAATGAACACTGGCGAGTAGGTACTTTTTGAGATTTTATAACAAATTCAAATTTTGTTTTTTAATTATCTTGGTACTCTTACTACCTACATTAACTACATGAGCAATAATTAAATAAAGTATCATAATTTTTTATAATTAATTCGATTAAATCACTTTCGAATTTGAGAAATCTGGCACCAAAAGTTGTGAGTGCTTTTGAATCAACTTACACATGTGAATCGTTTTTTCGAAAGTGAAATTTGTAAATTTTTTCTATTTTAATAAAAAAAAAAAATATGTGGCCCGCGGGATCGTAATGCATTTCCAAAGTGGCTCATAAGATCATTATTGGGTAAGCTATCCCTGCTCTATACAGCTTATTAAATTTGGAAAGGTATTCACTTTTTCCTAGCGGTGTTTTTGATCTGAAAAATTGACATTTGATGAACTAGAAGACTTAGTCATAATTCGAGTTTTTAAGTTATTAGCTTAACTTCAATACTGTGATACTACAACTTACAAGATACATAATACTATTAATTTATTTGGGGTTGAAAAAATAAGGCCTTTCCAATGCACAGCTGTGTACGGACCAATACATTGCATGTCTATACGTTTATCTATCAATTTGGTCTATAGTCTATACCTATAATGATTATAATTTAGTGAGAGGGTAAAGTACACTTATTCTAATCTACATTCAATTCTACAAAATAACGGAATCTAAATCTGAGTCGTCCACAGGGTGTTACCACTGGGTATCTTCCCTAATCTTATTATTCACATCACTCTTACTTGTCACCTATCAAACCTACTTATTATACTAAGAAATGTATAGATTGTAGATTACTTCAAATAAATAAAAAAAAAAAAAAAAAAAAATCTGAGTCTTACGTTCATACTTTATTTTACGAAAGTCTATTGTTGATATTTTATTTTCCTATCGTAATATAATTTTATTGCAATTTTTTTTACAGAAGGTACCTAAAGTGTTATAGTACCGTCGTGTATATATTGCTATTAAGCCGTACAGGTTATAATTTTAAAAATAATAGCTGGATATAAGACGTGTACCTATACAAATATTCAAAATACGGACGTGGTCATAAAGTTTTCTTTTTCTATAATAGTTTATAAATCAATAGGTATAATATACAAACATATACAAAATAGGTATAAATGGTTGATTGTTGTTTTTAAAATAAATAATTCCTTTAGTAATTGTTTAAATTAATTTTCAAGAGATTAAAAAAATGAAAGACGCGTAATATCAAGCTGTGTTTTAACTATAGATATTGGAATTAAATTGTAGATTCATGGAATTAGAAATAATATATTTATTGTACCCAAGTATGACAATCGAGTAGTAGTATCATTAATCATGTAGATAACAATTATTAAACAAGGCACTGATATTTTTTGTAGATACTCTTGAATCTTTAAGTAGGGGCTAAAAAACAAACATAAATGACGCATCTGTACCTTCAATATACAATAAATATTACCACCATATTTGGTATTTATTACACACTGAACTACTGAAGGCATTTAAGTGCGGACGTGCGGACGTGCGGAGATATCTGATATCAATATTTAAGATTACAATATTGTGACGAGTGATGATTGATAGAGTGGCTCAATAGAAAAATAAACTAAATAATTTATTTCCTATTTTAGATTCTTAGCAAAGCAACAAATTCCTACATATTGGTTTTACTATACAATATGATACAGCTTGTTTTTTTAGTTTCATCTGATATCATTTTTTCTAGTACAAGAAGTGCTCTAATAGTTTCAATCGATTACTTGACCCTATATATCATACTAATTGGAAATGTTATCTAAAGACTAGTTCATACTTGCTAGGTACTTTAGGAAGGTCACTTTGATATTCTTATTATATTATATTTTAAGCAAGGAGGCTCGAGTAACGTGTATTTTTTTTCACGTAGGCATTTGGACCTTAGACAAGAAAAATAAATCAACTTTCAGCTGCTCGATTTGAATTTTAAAAACTAGTTTTAATTTGTATACCTATGTATCTTTTCTAGGTTTGTCCGGAAATTTATTTTTATTTTTTCATTACTTTTTAAAATTTTAGCCGAGTTAAGAATATTTTGAGAAAATTATTATATACCAGAAACCTATATGTTAACTAAAAATAAAATCGAAAATCTATTTCCAAGCAGACTTAAACAGTGAATTAAAATATATTTTTTGAATGAATCATTGTATTATCAAATTTAATCAAGGCGATGTTTTCTTTCTTTATAGGTATTTACTGTAGTACTGTCGTGTCGGAGCAAAAATATTTTTGTACGTGTATTTTGACATGGTCATGTCCGTATGTGTGAATACAGTCAATGGTGGAGATCAGGCACGGATCCAGAGCAAAGATCTGGATGGGGGGCAACAATATTTTTACAATACAAATACAATTATTATAATAAAATATTATACTTTATTCTTAATTTAAAAATGTTGTCATAATAGTAGATATAAATAATCAATGTGATTTGAATTGTTGGCATTATTTTCCATTTAAAGGTGTACTTACTTAAAATATTTAATTCATTTAGAAAAAAAAATAAAACACAAAATTTCATTTTTCCAAAAATTGTTTTGCATAGTTTCAGTTTGTACCACAGAATATAATATTTGATTGTACCAGTAGTCCTTAATGTATTAGAAGGGGTAATCGGAAAAAAATACCAAGGAAAAAAGAACAAAAAAAAAAAAAAAGAACAATTTTTAAAAATATATAAGTTGATTATCACAAAAAAAAAGTTATTGATATCAAATTATTATTATTTAACAAAATTAAATATTAATGATATCGTATCGTGTGTGCTACAGCAGTTGGGAAATTTTCAATATTAAAGTTCAATTTTTTTATGAAATTCATCAAAATCATGAAAATAAGCAAATTATTTTGAAGTTAAAAATGCTTAATATTTTTAATTTAATACCCTAGGACATGATTTCATATAAGTTGATCTTATATAGCAGTGTAAACAATATTTGTCAAAATCATGAAAGTTTGTAAATTAATTTGTACCTAGTTAATAGTTTATAAAATTTTCAATTTTAATAGATTTATGGCTTGACAATTTATTACAAGCTGGTTGCTTGTAAGTCTTTTACTGAAAACTAAAAATCTCAAAAACTCAAATTCAGTATATTTTGTAGGCATTTTAAGTTCAAATGCCGACCAAATTGGATATTTAATAAGGATTTTAGTGACTTTTCACCACTTTGTATATCATTTATTAACTGAACACAATACAAATTATAAAAAAATATTTAGATCTCCGCTAGAATCTTTTATCATCAAATAGAAATGATTAGGGCACGGAACTTGATGACCTAAAAATCTTAAAAAAATGCACACAAAAAAAAAATGTTAAAATTAACTTTAAACATCGACAAATGACTTAAAAAATTACCACAGAAATACTAAAAATTACTTTATAATGACTTAATATATTTTTTAAAAAATTAAGTTTTACAATAATTACGTTTTATACAATTTATGGGTCATAAATCGTATTTATTATAGGTTTTAGTTCTTTAAAAATGTTTACTCTCGATGGAGCCTTCAAAAATATTTTTTTGGAGTTTGAAATATTTCAATCGACTTTTGGGAAATTTTTTCTAATTGACCGGGCCTAAAATAATATCGGCCTACAGTTTATTAAATAATTGTAGGTTGCGACAACAAACGATTGAGATAATGATAATCGACAAGCTAATGGAAACTGAATGTGTTACGATAAAGTGTAACTTTCAACAAGGAAAATGCAAATAAATGTAAAAAAAAAAAAGTACAAAAATGAATGAAATGCACCAAAAATACTAAAAAATGACCGTAAAGCAATAAATTCCCTAAAAATACAATGTAAAAATTGTACCATTAAATTCTATACTTAATTCATGAATCAAACTTCTGTAAAGACGAGCTTCGTATGTAAGCATTAGATAATAGGATGCATCAATTTCAGGGCCTACAAACGATTCATCGTTCAATTACAATTTGACAAATTCAATTCAGTGACCAATGACGAAGTACATTTAATATTATGTTTCAGTGCCAAAATTTGAAATAAGTACGTATTTATTGCTTTGGTTTTAGGCTTTAAAAGTATGCATAGTCAATTATGTGTCACATAAGACATGTTAAACATTAAACTATGCTTTATGTGACACATAAAATTACTATATGCAATATGCATATATGGATATGAGACTCATAATTTATTTTACTCCTAAATCCCTTCCCCATTTTTCGTCAATAATTAAATATATAAATAAATTATATAATATACCTTTTTAAATTTAAATAAAAACTTTAGAGTTTTAAAATCTTGGTTATTTATATTTATTAGGCGCTGCATTAAGATAAATATGTTTAATTATTCGAATGTACATTTAGATATTGCTGTTTATTTATATTGCTGTAATGACGTATTGCTGTCATAATTTGTAAATTATCAACAGTGAATATTTTTAGTGTTAAAGATTTTTATTTCTATCATTTATTTATTGTAATTAAAAATCTAAAATGTATGTTGTTAAAAACGGATGTTCACCCGTGAATTATTTTACTGTTCTTTTTTATGTGTTTGTCGTATTATTTTAGAAACTATACTAGACGACTTCGTAGTAAGACTTTATAAATTAATGTTTCACTAATGATATTATATAATTTTGACTTACAATTCGACATTTGTTCGTACCTACTTATAGAGTACTATACCACCTACGTACGGACGTAAAATAGAAAATTAATTGTTTCCTTACTATAGTTACGGACTTTGTTATCTACCATACTTTTTATATATAGCATATTATTCTGTATATCCCATTGTTAATATGATATTTTTTTTCCATATACTTCTAAAAGTACCTAATCATCGTGTCTTAAATCTATTGCTTTATAGTTTATATATTTTAAACAACTAAATAATTCCTTTACGATATTATACTGTTATTTCGTTCATTTATATAGGTAGGTATACCTGCTGATTATAGCGAATATATTATTTTAGTAGTATCCCGTGTCCATCACGTGTTGGTTATATATTTATTTCATAATTTATTATCTTATACAATTTAATAATATAGTTCTTTGAAATTTTCTCAAAAATTACCGAGAAATTCGAAAGTCATCTTTAAGTGACAACATATGTCTAACTTCCAATAATAGCCTTTCGTGAAATGTATTACTTAATGTTTTTTCAACCCTCAAGTCGCAACTTAACCAAGTGTTAACAGAAAAGAAACTAAAAAAAATTACAAATCAATAATTATTGTAAGGTTGATAACTAATAAGTAATAACCACAGATTTCTATATAGTACAGAATAGAAATAGTATAGAAGTCTGTGGTAATAACTAATAAATAATATCTCCTTTGCTATGATAAGAATTTTTCAAATCAAGAAATGCGACTAATAATATTGAGAAACAAATCAGACTTTTGTATACATAACAATTACATATTATTAATGTACATACATAATATTATAATATTATATATGGTACCTATTACATATTACCTATATTTAATAGATATACTCATTGAATAATAAATTTGTATAACTAAAACCAAATGTAAAACAGTTTTAACAGTTTCACAGGTCAATAATTTATAAGCAATACATGTTACATGTTGATAGTAAAACATAGATTATGTATGTATTTAGAATTTCGGGCGTCTATCAATTTCACTCAGATGACCTTTTTACCTCCAGTAAGAAACTTATCGATTGCATCGGCTATCGACTCCACTGAATTTTTTTTGTGTATCTACCTATTTGATTCTGCTGACTCATACATCATTATATTATCAAACATTATTAAACTAAAAATTGTAGTTGATTCTTGATTCATATCAAAATAACATTGTTGAACACAAATTTAACATAAATCTATATTATAGCTATAAAGCTATGGTGCAACTCGGGAAATTTTTCTGAGGGGGGGGGGCTAAAATTATATCAGCAGCACAAAACCTGATAATTAATATTTTAAAACTAAAATATGATTAAAAAACTGTGGGGGGGATTTTTCCAATTCCCCTCCCTAATTTCCCCTATAATGATAAATATACAAGGTATAACAGAAAGACTTGAAAAAAAAATGTATGCTTCTTAAACGTATGACAAAAATTGTTAAAATTACATGATTAGTAAAATTTACTGTTTAATAGTTTGAGAAATATACCCATGTTAGCAAATTTCTAAAAATAATTTTTTTTAAAAAGTTATTGAGTCCCAGATCAATTTAATCGAAAAAATATTGATATTTTAAAAAATTCTAAAAAATAAACTACTTGCTTTAGAAAAATTAAAATTTTTTGATTTTTGGTATTACAAAAATAAAAATAATTTTTTTATTATACGTGTAGCGCAAATGGCTATAAATGATATATATAAAAAAAAAGTTTTAAAATATTGATTAGAACTAAAGTTATTCCAAAAGTCAGTTCTATCTGTTACACCCTGTATATTTCAACGGAGATCAACGTAGCATTCATATCGTAACCTATATAATACCTATATCATAATCAGAAATATTGGAAATAAAAGTACAAGTCTTGTTGATCATAATCTTAAATTTATAAATAATAGTAGTCGTATTCAAATACTACTACCTATTAGATTTACTCGATACTTAATAACAGTTGTAGTCTTGTGTGCGGTTTCATATGCTGCCTAGGTATACGCCGTGTAAAAGTGAATTTTGAAATTGTAATTAGTGAACGAAAAATCAATTTATACATTAATTATTTAAATTTTAATATTTTATAATAAAGTGTAATTACTAATTATTAGGTAATATGTATGTGAAAATACTTATAGATGGAAATGTGTTAGTAGATAGTGTAGGAAAAGATGAAAGTGTACACTGTACATATAATAAGTACTTGTATGTTTTATTGGTTTTTTTTTGCCATACCATGTGGCATGTATTTTTGAGTTTTCCCGTGAAAGACGACAATGTTTAACGATAATTTAAATAAAAAATAAGATTATAGGTATTAGAGTTATTTTTTATTTTGCTTATGTATTATATTGTAGTATTGTATTGTAAGCCGACAGAATCAAAATATTAAACAAAGTGCTGAGGAATCATATTATAAACCAAATACCTACTAAGTATAAGGTCAATGAGAGGAATTGATATTAAAATGGTGGAGTCGATAAAATCCTAGAATTTCAGAGTATTATTATAACACTTATAACTAATAACTAATAAGTAATAACCAAATAATCAGTCATAAATATTTCATATTATAATATATAAATAAACTGTAGTACTATATATGACACCATATTATGTCCTATATTTTTGGAGTTATGATATCGCCAATATCAGTAAGCGTATATGTATTTAAATTTTAAATAATTAAACAGTTCAATGTTCATATTTATATTGTATATATTTAATCTTAATTATATTTACCTAGTATTTTTATTATCATCTTACTTATTTAATGAATTGATTCATGATAGGTATACTAGTAATTGTAATTTGTATACATCACGCCAGGAGTGATTCCTCTAGTATTATATTCCTCTGTATGACTGGCGACTGTATGACTAGCAACTGTATAACTTTCAATATACCTATTTAACAATGTTAATAATTGTGATTTGTGTTACTAGTTAGGTAATTAAAACTATATTGATAATTTATTCTATAATACAGTAACGTCGATGGGTAGTTAATAGTAACTTTAATTATTATGTTGTAATACGTCATGTTATTGTAATAAATTTAAAAATTGAGATATAATATTCTTCAAAACGTTTAAATACAGGTGCTAACATAAATACTTTTTAAGTACTTACATGAAAATATTCACAATCATTGAATCATGATATACAGTAGGTATCTATATAGATAAACGATTTATGCGGTTTATCGTTTATGGTTTAGTTATAATACTTAAATAGTTAAATAGTATAACTAACTATCGGACACTAGGTATATGTAATAGGTACCTATAAGATATCATCATTGTAATAAGTAATAATTAATAACTAATAATAATATTATATTATAATATTCATTATAAGGGTAATTTTATCAAAGTAGTCGGTTAAGTTGTAAATAAAGTAATTGAGATTTTAATTAATTTCGTGGAAGGATATTGTCCAAGATCCAAATCAAAACTGTTATTATCACGTCATCTTACATCATATTATTATACCTAGGTACAATTTAGTTTTTTTCCATAATATAAAAATATTAAAGATATTATTTAAATATGGTATGTGCAATACTTTGCAAAAAAATTTATTTTTGTATCTTTTGGAGTACCTACTTATTATAGAGAATGGTCCATTGTTCACTAGATAATTTGCCCAAATAATTTGATGGTGGACCTTGGATCCACCCTTTGTTTTTACGCACCTATTAATTTTAACTGCATATACTATTGATGTTCCACGTTTAAATTTTTCACAAATCATAAAAAGCGAAGACATCAATACATCATGATCAAGCCTGGATTAAAATAATTTCGGGCCTAGGCTTTGGGCCATTATCCAAAACTAATAGAAAACATACTACCACCCGGGGATCCGGGTCCATGCCCCCCTGGCCCCCTGGTTCCCCCTTTATCAGGGATTGATCATGGTTGACTAATAAAATGTACGTTGGATAAAAATTATTAGACTTAGTAGGTATATACTTACTTTATCACTTCTCAACTATAGTGATATAATAATTCAGAGGTGGAATGGCCTATTGGGAAATCAGGAATCTTTCCAATGGGACGGTCTTTGGGTGATGCTTTAAAAAAGTAATTTTTTTTTGTAAAATATGAATAGAAATATTATTACAACAACAAATATACTATAGGTATTGGTGTATTAGTGTACCTATGTTATCTTTTGAATATACTCAATTACGGCGTGCTCGCGGTGATAATATAATATTATTATAACATAGCTAGAACACACATTTTTTAAAAATTGTCTACTCATTTATACCTACTCATTGAATATTTTGTGTATACAAATTACAATTTTTCTCTTTTCTGTCTTATTTTTAATAATAAAAATACAGTTTAGATAAAAATATGCATGATAAAGTCAAAAAAACGCAATAATGATATAAAATGTTACTATCTATATAGTAGGTATGTATAAATACGTATGAGTAAAATATGATATAATACCTCATAATATAAATTATAAATATTAAGTACTTAATGTAACTAAATACTGCAATACATTATATTACATACTAAGAAGTTCTTAACTGATCAATTTTGAATGATTAAAGTAAACTACAGTCAATAGACACCTTTAGTATTTAATTTTAATTGACTGTTTGTAAATGATTATTATTTTTTAATTAAAAGTAGTATTGAACTAGGTTTAAACTTTAAAACGAGTTAATGGATAACCTATTGATAAAATATAATATTAAATAAACCACACGTGATACCACTAAACTCAATGATTTATTTCAAAATAAATTTAATTTAATATTATCTATATTAATGGGTTTCTAATTACTAGGGATCAATCAAGGTCAATTATAGTTGTAAAAAATATAGACAACGATAATACAGCATCAAACCAATACTTAATGAATTATAAATAATTGCATACGTTTTTAATTTGTATAGTAATATTTATATGAATTTATTATGATTCATGTTTAGTCATAGTTTTAACTGAATAATTGCAATACTGTAATTGTTTAATAATTGATATAATATTCAGCGTAATTAAACGTTTTAAAATCATAAATCTATATTTTAGATCATTAACTAACTAATTAATGAGAGCTGAGAAATTGATTTCATAATAATTGGTACAATATATCAATACATGCATGCACACACATGTATAAACAGGTAATATTAATAATAAATATGTTTCCATTTTGGTATATAATGAATTTTTATGTATTCCAGTGTTGATTTGGCACACTAAAGCATAATAGCTTTCTTTTTAGGAGCCCCATACATAAAAAATATAAAGGCCTTAAAAAACCTAATCAAAATATTATCTATTCGATAAAATATAATCAATCAATTTTAAATACATTTTTATTTTATTATTAATACAAATATTACCTAGGTATCTGTGTATTTAATTTATTTACATAAGTATATTTTTCAAACAAAAACTCATATATTACAGGTGTAAAATCAAATAAAGTCAAGTACATAATATTGATATCATGAAAAATAAAAAATAAATTAAATATATTATATTTCCTGTATATTCCTTATATTGTGAGAATTTTTTTAATTGATTTGAAGCAAATTTCGCTATTATTTCAATCAGATCTTGAGTGTCAATGACTCTCTTTTTGCTACATAGTACAGACATTAAAATTAATGGTTTTAGACAGTCTAATAAAAGTAGGTACAGATACTCATACTTATTTTTAAAAGTAGGTACCTATTTGTATTAGAGTACCAAGTGAATAAAATATTTGTGTATAAAATTCAGATACTTAGAAAAACATTTATAGATTCTTACAAATACTTTCAATAATTTTATATCATATATTTTTTTTTACCTAAAAAATGAACTCAACTGTTTTTTTTTTAGCATTTTCATGTTAATAGAATTTAAAACAAAACATAATATATGTACTTAATATGAACTATATATAAAAAGAAAACGTTTTTGACGGTTAGTGATTTATTTCAAATATAGATATTATAAGAAATTGTTTAAAATACTTTATCCAACTACTTTATTCAAAAGTATTTAAAATATGAACTGGAGTAGGCACTTATACTACACATACTTTTACTCAAGTACTTGTTACGTCTTTACAAGACTAGTTTTTGGTGAAATTGGTATAATATTGAACGGAATTTGTTTTTAAAACATTTAAATTAAGTAAACGTTTGTTTGTAAGTGGTTTGTGTTGATGAAAACAAGTATAATACAAACTTATTAAGAACATATAATTTTGATTGGTATAAACTATAAATATACCCATTTCAGTTTTCATTTTAAATTACCCTCTCCCATAAACAATAAATAATTACAATATTAATATAGTTTATTACTGTACTGCAGTCTGTAACAGTCAACAAAACAATATTAGAGTAGAATATTACCTATTTATGTATAATCTACGACTAAATAGGAAATAAGTACATAAGCACAAAAGACAGTCAGTATAATTAACGATATTTTATACGTTTTGGGTATAGGCTAGACAAACACTGTTCCATGTATTATTAATTTAGGTACAAAATAAAATTTAATTTAGTTGTAAAATCATTTTATTTTAAATAGTAATCTTGTAATACATTTAAAATAATTAATAAATATGAGTGGTTATCATTATTTTAATTATGTACCTAAAGTAAACTACTTATTATATTTCCCATATATTTAAGTATTTAACTACAAATTACAACCCTTTTTTAATATATTACATTATAGTATAAATTAATTTAAGCCTGATTAATTTGATAATACTCCTGTCTGATTTTTTTTGATACTTATGTAAGATATACTAGTTAAATACCTACGTGCTGTATTGAAGAGGTTTTACTAGAAAAACTATTGTCTATTACGATTATACATTTTGAGTACCTACCTACCTACCTACCTACCTACCTACCTACTTAATGCAGCTTATACATGAATGTCATTATTTTAACTTTAATAGCAGTATATTACGTGAACCAGATCATAGATTTTGCAAGAACATTTAAAGTAGTATTTAATTGCCTTAAAATAATGTGAGAGTAAAATAAAATAAATGTAACAATTATAATATATAGGTAAGTTGAATCGAAATATTATGGTAGGTAGATTGAACTTTGAATTTGATGATTTTAATTTTAATGTGATATTGTATCTTTTATTCGTTTCATTAAATGCGTATCATAAACATATCCATCGCTATATTTCTGTACAGACAATTCATCTGAACAAATATTATCACTTATTAATTGTCTTCTTTCTTTAAATTGGTCATATTTTTATTGTTATTATATAATAACGTTTCCAAATATATTGATGAAACAAGTATAGCGGTTATTATATGTACCACCCTTGAAGTATATATAATAGCTAATAATGTTGATTTAATATCCTGTTAAGGGTCCACGGGGGTTACTATCAATTTACTAATAATTGAAATGTACACACTAAGATAATTAATATTGAATTTGTGTGTTTCCTGATCCGACGCTTGCGTCACGTAACAGCTGCGACTATCGTTTATAAAGCCTAGAGGGACCAATAGTCAGATCATTACGACTTGTTGCATCAAATCCAGTACACGGCGCACCAACTTTCGCAAGGACTACGTGAGTACCAGCACGTTATTATAGAACATTGATAGTTAAAATTGAGGTTTACTTTTAATTTAAGCCAGCGTGCATAGGTATTCTGTTTGCATTTAAACTTTCATTAATAAATATACCATAAGCAATAAGTGTTGATTCATAAGCACATATTATTAGTTCCAAAAATAATTTATATTTGATTATTTAATATTTAATATATTTAAATAGTGTCTATATTACCGTAAATTCTACTTTTAAAATAATTCATACAATTTTTTTTTAAAACTTAAAAATGAGCTGAGACATTTTTATTTTGCTCATACATATAGTTTAGTAATTTATATTTTGTTTTTATTCTTAATTTTTGTGTTTGTTTAAGTTTTAGAGTACCTATTCATTAAATTCATTTTTTGTAAATAAATAGGTAAAACGGTTTTAAAATAAAAATATCAATACTATATAATTCATACTAACTAAATTCTGATTGAAAATATAATGACAAAAATTACTATATTTTATACTTTATTTTAATTTTAGTTGTTTAAAATTCTTCAATTAAATAAGACCTTATAATATATTTATTAATTACTTTAAAAATAATTTGCAATAATTTATGCAATGGAAAACTAATTGTCGGCTCGAATCTAAAATCAACAAAAATGTAATCTCTTTGTACATATTGATATTTATTATTTAATGAATATATTTAGTTAGATTATTAGGTATTTGTAAAAATAAAATTTTCTTTTTTGATAAAAAAGTTATAAAACCATGTAGACTAGACTTACAACTAAAATAAATAAACCTTATTACATTTTATCCAGTAAAATAGTTTATAATATTTCCATTATTTTCATGTTCATTTGTTTTCTGTGTCATAAACTGTCTTTATAATTTTCTATTTTTACTGTAATTATTTCATATTAATTGAAATTAAATTTGATATTAATTTTAATTATTATTACTGCTTTGTGATTTCATATTTTAATTATGTTATAGGAGTACTGTCGCCACTGTTTTCAAAAATTAAGATAAAATTAATTTTTAATTGCCTACCTCCTAAAGGTAAAAATGTTTTTGCTAACATAATTTTAAATATAAAAATTGCAAATTATTAGTTATTTCTACATAATAAACATTGGTAGATGTAATTTATGATAAATTTAATAAAAGTACATTTAATTTTAATATGATAGATCTTATATGAATATATGATAAATTATTATCAATAACTATAAGTATTTTTTTATGTAAAAATAGTATAGTTAAAAAGTTTAAAAAATAAAATTTCGTTAATTTTGAAACATTAAATCGATATAAAGTTAAAATATAAACATTTTAAAAAGGTTTATTACATGTGATGAAAAACACGTTTAAACAAATAGGTAATACGATTTTTATAGTAATATAGTACTTATATATAATATATATACTATAATACTATATTCTATACTTCCTAGACTTTTTCATATTATATCTAGACGCATTTATATATATATATTATATGCGTCTATAATGCTAAAATAAGTTGTAGCTATGGTTTTTTTACAAACCTTCTTAGTTATTAACGATAAATTAAATTGTAACAAATATAAACCATGAAATATGTTTTTTTATCGCATTTTTTAAATTAATATAATATTTCAATTTTAATTATTCAAGTATAGCATAAAACACGGTAACTATAGGTACTTTTAATAATTGCACATTTTGCTAGACATTTAGTCAGATTTTAGTATAGCATTGCATAATTATTAATCAAAATGTTTTTACAAAATAATCTTTATTACAATACATTTATTTTTTCTATAGTATATTTTTCTATTTTTCAAACGTTAAGCTAAAGTATTTAATTTTGAAAATTAAATAATGTAATTCAACATTATTATTTACGATGAAGATATTTCACCTATACGTATTATATTATTGTCTTACAAATCATGCAGTTATATAAAAAAAAACAAATAGTTGTATTTATTATAGTTAGGTAGGTCTCTATATATCAAAATATTATTATTTTCTTTTTAAATCAAAAGTTATTTTGGTATACCTAATCATAATGTATACTATTATGTAATTTATAAATTAAAATTTTAATCGTTAAAAATTATAAATTATAGTGTCCACGTTTCTGACTAGTGGAACGAAAATAGTACACGAAGATTTCTATTTAGGTATGTCTATGCAAATATATATTATTAAACTACCAACTTGCCAACTAAAATTGATAGAGAGGGTATCAACTATATAGTAGCTACATTCTCTAAATATCGTATCTCGGGCCTCTTTGTGTAAAGGATTTTACTATATAACTTAATTGTTCAAGTTAACAATATTACAGGATTGTTTCCAAAGAAGTAAAACAGTATTAACAAAGTTGAATATTATGTTTCCAAATTTCCAATTCATAATGCATTTAACTGTAAATGTTGGTTAGAATTAATTGGGAAAACACGTGTATTCATCATCAGTAATTGTTTAATTCAGTTATCATTAAAGCAATCGTGATTTTAATACGCGCCGACAATAAAGTTCTTAGAACCTAATCTATAATTTTATCTATGTAATATTGTAATGGTAATCCATAACTTAAGATTACCTAATTATAACTTATAGTTATAATAATTTACTTGTGTGTGTGTTTCTTTTCCCGTATATCTTATGTTTATAGCAAACAAAATTATGTTAATCATATTAAATAAATAAATATAAACAAAGATTACTATTTAATAAGTAAACTGTGTACATTTTCTAAAATAGTATGATTAATGTAAGTATATTAAGTTTTAATTTGAACATAAATTAATAAAAGATCAAGACATTTATTTGAAAAATTGTATGAACAAACCGTTAATTTGTCAAATACCTTAAATATCAAAAATTATATCAGCTTATATTTATTTTGCCAATTGATTTATTTGATAAGAAGTCGTTATTATACGTTTGAATGTTCCATGTACAAAAATTACCCATATTTGAAAATCTACCTTCATCTCTCCGGGCATCAACGTTTTCCGGCAAAACCGATCTTTCTGTTTATCGCCAACATATAGTATCTATATGACTATACATAATTCCATTTTCCACCACAAAAAATTTCAGTTTTTAAGTATTAATAATCCCTTATAGTAATAACCGATCAATTATATTATAGAGTGTGGACCACGGAAGGATAGATTTTGGCAGAAAAGTGGAATACCCCTAAAATATTTAAATATCGTATATCTACAATAATGTATACTACCTATAATCTATTCATAGTAAAACCAATTTTAAATTAAATATTATGTAAATCACAATAGGTAGGTAATTACTCGATAGTAGTGGATACTCCATAGAAATGTAATATATTAATGTATAAAATATATAAATAATATCACGTATATAAGAATAAGATAATAATCCTTGTGAATGAGTAATAATAAGTATACTGATTACTGATAGATAGCAAAGGTCTTCTATTAACATTTAGGTTTTGCGATGTCGTACAAGTTATCGAGAATTCGATATTACAGCATAAATATTATATTAATACGATCTATACATTTAAATGATGGCATAGTTTTTATTATGAACCATAATAAATAGGATCACTAAATTCTAAAAATATGTGATATAGGTACTAATATCTGATTAAGAAAATGAAATATTTTGTATTCAGTTTTATAGAAATATTATGAACATTTATATCAATTACCATGAGTAAAATAATTTTACGTTTAATATTTTTAATTTTATACAGCTTTATAAATTACATTTATGCGCACTTTATTACGTATAATAATATTATTCACTATTCAATATAAATAGTATTACTTTAGTCTTTAAATATTAATGGTTGATCATAAAACAATTTAAGTTAAGTATTGAAATTTAAAGTCAGTCGTAATACAGTGTACCGATAATTATTGTTTTATGGCGAAGGGTAACTTGGTAAAAAATCAAGAACTAATAATATTTGTTCACTAGATTATAGCTTCTATACTATATGTTATCTAAAGGGCTATATATTATATATATATATGTCTATAAATTGTCTCTGTCTTCTATTTTAGGTACACTCATTTTAATTAATAACCAACCTATCATTATCACGCTTTTATATAATATTTAGGAGTGTAAACTCAATATATATCTGATATCAGTTATACTGAAAGTATCAACTCTGAAGTCATTTCTTTCACGGTACCTACAGAAGTCTGAAGTAAATATTATACCCATGTTTACCTAGTACACCTAGTGTCTGGCATCTATTAAATATTGAGATTCAATAATATCTATACTACTCCGGTAAATATATCTTTGATTCTTTTAATTTTTAATAACTTAAATTTGTTTGTCGAGTTTTGGATTATACAATTCTAGATACTTAACATTAAAATACATATTTACAACCGAAGATGTAATAATTATTAAAGTTTAGACTGGAAACCGGTATAATATATTATATTATGAATTATGAAAGAAAAATGTTTAGGAATAGGAATGTTTGTGTTACGACGAGACAATTTATAACTGTTTACTGTGTTTTATATCTATATTATAACGTGATGACATTTTTATTTTACGATTTGAAGGAGTAAATAATATTATATTATTCAAAATATACAGAATTTACATATATATATATATATATATATATTTGGGTGTATGCCAAAGTCCTGCTTTTAAAATTACGGCTGACAGTTTTACAACATTAAATTAAATCAACTACCGATATACGAGTTAAATATATTTAAAATTCGTAATCACTTCCTGTCCATACTATCATGGTGCCATTGTATCAAACTAATCGCCATATTTAAGATAAAACACATTAATAAACTAATAAGACCACTTTTAATAGTATTATTGTTGCACGTGAAACATTATCAATTTAAGTGTTATAGGTAGACACTATAGCACTATATAATATTACTGTAATCAATTAATTTACTACTCAATGCATTACGTTCAATGTTGATAGTATATTATTTAGTTCAATGGTTTTATAGATTAGACTTAAAAATTGTAGTAAAATGTCTACAGTGGCGGACTTCATATTTTTACATGACGCACCTACATATGTATCATGTGTTAAATCAAAGATTTTTTGTAAATGTGTATAATCTTTATGAGTCAAATCATTATTTATTTTATTAAGTAGGTTCTTATGATTTATTACTTTATTAATAATATTAATTAGTACATTATTGACATACAATATTTCATTGATAATAATAAAAAAAATTATCACAAATAAAATAAAGAGTTGAAAAACAAAAAGTAATTGTTAAATTCATAGTTTTGTTTATATGCCTGCGTAAACTTTTTAAAGTAGAAAAAATGATTTCATATTTAATTTCAGGGATTTCAGTAGCAAATTGGATCTATATATTATAATTGGTACTTTTCAAATAATTTGGGAAAAACTGTATGTTTGAAAACCAGTTTTATAATTTGTTTTATTTATTGTTGATATACACAATACATTTTTATTAGTGAGTAAAAAAGCTTGAACATTTTATATAAAATTGACATTTTCAATAAATTCCAATTAATTTAAAACTATATCATAAAACCTACTCGCGCCATTTTACGGTACGTCGGTTGGTATTGAATTATAAGTTAAAATATTAATAATATTATTAATTATTATATAATATATGTGATTTGTGTTTGGCGAAAATTAGTTCAATCTACTGTATTACTAATAGAAAAATAAGATACCAGTTTAAATATAAATATACATGAAATAAAATATTCTTAGTAATATAGGCTAATGTCCGTCTCCCCTCAGAATCGTTTTTACTCGTATACAATATGATTTATTCAATTTGAAGACATTCATTACGAGTCCTACTTAATGTCCAGGTACATCTGACACTGATCCTATGCAGAAGAACGAATTGCCCGGTTATTTTTTTTTACATTTCATTGTAATTAATTTGTTCACTTTTTAAATATATTATTGTTATGTATTTAAAAAAAATTATTAAACCTATATGTATTCAAAATAACAAAATTGTGTTAATATTTAGTCCAATTTCATTTAAATATAAAATATTAACTGATATGAAGATACTTGTCAGACTTAAAATATTTAATCAACTATATTGTCTAAATTACTATAATATTATTACCTACCTATACCAATATACAATTATACATATCATATCAATAATTATTAAAAACGGTCATTCTGAGATAACTATTTGTTTTATGTTTACCTATATTAAAATTGTATAATTTTTATAACGTTACATCATATTATGTTATAATTTATGATAGTAAAGTAATAATACGTAATAACACGTAATAATGTATAAGTAGTAGTACATACCAAATGAAATATGATATATATAAAAATATTTATGTACTTAGATAATACTGAGGTCTGGTTGATTGGGAGTAAAATAGCTTGAAAATTGAATACAAGGTCCTCAACATTTTTTCTCGCCACAATTAAAAAATATCGAGAATACATACTCACAATATTTTCTTATTATTTTAAATTGTCTAATATTATTAGTTTTTTGTCTCTAAATGTTAATAAAAAAGGTTTTTTTTGGTCAAAATGATTGAAAATTTAGTAGTGGATTCTTTATAATATGTTGAATTTATAAAGTGAATTAAATAATGTATAAAATATATAAGCAAACATTTGTATAAGTGTTTGAAAATTGGAGTTCAAATATTGACGAAACAGATTGTAAATACAAAAATGTACATAATATTATTATAATTTCGTATTAATACGGTTTTTAATTTGATATTTGATAATTAATTAAATACAAGGTTCTTCCTTTCTTAAAAAGACCTAAAAATTTCAAAAATACATACGCGTCATTTTTTATAACATTTCAAGTTTAAATTTTTCAGAAAAAGGATATTTAAATGAAATATGATGTAATTCAAAAAGTATTTTTCGTAGAGATTTGAAACTAACAAACTGGTTAAAATATGTGATATTGTTTTTTATTTTATTTTTATATATTAATATAGTTCATTATTTACATTTTTCGAAATATTATAATTCGTGAATTAGTTAATAATAATGGAAATCTTAATGGACTTTTACGACAGAATATTGATACTATGATAGCTGTTTATTGTTATGAAGCATATTCCGTGTCGATATTTAAATAATTTTACAATTTTATTAAATTCTCCATTAGGTTAAGTCAAGTCAAATATTATTATTTTTTCAATTTGATAAACGTACATAAAAATTTTTCATTTATCTAAATAGGATTTAAGAAACTTGACCTTTGTTATAAATAAAAATTTCATCTCGTTGCATTGGCTGATGCAATATTTTAGAATTCTTAGATAATATTCAGAGTATATAAAGAACGACTGGACGCCGCAGTATTCATTCCTTTCTAAGACACCATACTAAATATACACATAACGATTTCCGCTTAACCAGCACAAACCAAATTCTTGAAACATGACGTCTTCAACTACATCACATATCCAATTCACAAAACCATCCCAATACAAGGAATCCAAACCAAGGATCTATTCTTTTGTCCTTTTAATAACTTAAAAAATTCCCTTTTTTTATTTAGTAATTTTATTAGTGTTCAATCGTTTTTAAAAACATTTTAATAGTTATAAATTGTAATAATTTCGTTTTACATTTCAATATTGAATTGTAACTTACAGTTAATTTCAAAAGTACACAACCAGACGCCAAAATGGGATATCCAGCAATGCTACTGGGATTTACCTGGTTAGTTATGATCAATAGTATTGGATTCGCTGCGGTCTTGCCGATGAACCACATTATAGAGGTAAATAACTCATTAATAGTTTTATTAAAAATATACATATATGCGTATAAATTTTACATGTATATAATATGCAAAATGTTATTTAAAAACGTGTATGACTTATAATAATTATTGTTAATCAAAATTGTATAGCTACTTACCTGTTTGTTATTTAACAAATATTTATGTTTTATGTACAAACCTAATATTACTCTGAAGTGGTGTTGATATATTATAATATGTTCTTAAATCGCATCTTTGAATTTATATATTTTATACTAATAGGTGGATAGTTTATTAAACAGGTGTATTAAATTAGTTAATTGATATATTTAACAATGATTGGGTGGATATGAAAATTAGGAAAATCTGTTCAATAATCCACCTGAGTGGTAAACTAGGTACCTAATACACGAGTTGTATTTTACTTGAAAATATAATACATTAATACATACGATTTTAATAATTTAAATTAAACATACAATTTATTTACGCATATAGAAGTTGTATACTATATAATATAGTATAAATTATACTATTCAGACTCTATTTTGTACTACACTATTAAAATTTACAACCAATGTTCGAGTGACACTAATCTTAGTATAGGTACAGCAGGAGTAGTAGATACATTGTGATTAAAAATTTAGTACAATACACATTAACTTATTTATGTTCTTATACGTTATACTACTTTCTACTTTATCGTATATAATATATAATATTTGTTATATGTAGAATGTAGATTAATATTATACCTACATGTATACTGTATAGTATAAATTATTACCGGGTATTATATTATAATATATTTATTCAGTTCGTTTCAAATATTTTTAAATATGCATGTACATAAAACAAAGTTACAGTTAATAAATAATAATAGTTTTTTAGTTTTTGATTGTCTGCATCATTCATAAATAGTTTAAAAGTATAATATAGAATGTAGTATGGGCTATAAATATCTATATACTCGTAAGGTTGCCTATGTTTATTTATAAGACATTTCTAGTTCTATACGTAAATACGCAATAGATCTTAATGGGAAAAATTAAATTAAATATTATAAAATAAAATGTTTTTACTATATAGATAAATAGCAGTCATTGATTGGAATAAATTGAACCTAAATTACTAGACATTTTTATTTTTTACTTAACATGAAATTAGACCATACAATTATAATATTTATTACTTACTTAAATTAATTATTTGAAATTTTGTTTTTCCAGAACTCAATTTCAGATGAACCGACATTTAGAGGTTAGTTGATACATTTTCTTAATAATTAATATTATATTTCAATATTTTTATTTTACTGAAATAACGCCATTTTACATAATATTAAGTAATAGAATAGTTTCGATTTTATTTTTATTAATTGTATTTGTTTAATTAGCAGGTAGTGAAAAAAATACAGCAAAATATGAACTTAAAGATTGGGTAATGGTAAAAGCAACGCCTTCAGACCCTATTCGAGTTCCTCCCGGTGGCAGGGTTGAACTTGAATGTACGGTTTTCGGTAGCCCTGTGCCTCAAGCACAATGGAATCGTGGAATACAACTCAACCAGGTAAATAAATCGTTCAAAATGTACAATGTACCTACATATTATTATCTATTAATATACCTATATATTAATTATCTATTATTATTTTACGTTATCATAATCAATGTGTATTATACTTCTATTTATAGATTACATTAGGTCCAAACGAATTCGAAGATTCTGGTGAATTTCAAAGTGTTGGTAAAGTTACAGTAAGACATGTAATTGACTGTGTCCAACCACATCACCAAGGTGTTTATACATGTAGTGGTCAAGCAAGAGATCAGACAATGGCAAGTGATCCAGTCGCAATTTCAATTGAAGGTATATTGCTGTACTTACATATTATGTTTTCAAAAAAAAATAAAACAAAATAAGATTATATTAAATTATTATTTCATTCAAGTTATTACACTTGTTCTATCTTCTACAATCATATTTATCTAAAAATTCAAAAACATTTATATAATTAAATGTTTCTAAACATTTATTAATTATTTAGGTACTTAAATACATTTTTTTTTAATTACTTACCTATTATTATTATTCAGGCAGGGCAGTACAGTGTTCCAGTGGTAAAACTAGAATTGTAAAGTGGAGTCCAATCATAACGCAAATGATAGGCTCAACTGTAGTGATACCTTGCGTGGTAACAGACACTGCACCGTACAGACAATATTGGAAAGACAACTTTGGTAACATAATAGACACTGACAACGATTCAAGACGCAAAGTAAATAATTCCCTTAAATTGTTTTGTAGCACAATAGACTAATTAAGGCATTTTTTAATTTTTTTTCCAGTTGGGTCCCGAAGGAGAGCTAATTTTAAACAACTTAAGCTGGTCAGACATGGGTGAATATACTTGTGTTGCGGAAAATGCTATTAGCCGAGATAACACGTCTACTTTCCTTTATCCAATGCTACCTAATGTTTAGACATTACACGTAGATACACCATAGGAAATCATCTGTAATCTCTTAACAAAATTTTCTCTTAATGTTCAAATATTATAGTATTGTAATCAGAAATGATTTATTCAATTATATAACTTATTATAGGCGCTTATAGGATCATTAATAATTGTCCAATATTGAAACGACATTAAGTTATATCGATTAGTCCTAGAACCTTACTGCTTTAATAGTCGAATGCTTATACTATGTATCGTAGTCGTAAACCATTGAGTATTTATTGTTTATTTTATTATTTTTTAAGTATAATATTCCTTGTCTGCATTGAGTCTCGTATTGTTTTATGGTTTGTGCAATAAATGTAGATTGTTAAAAACTCAAACTTAAGTATTTTATTATTGTTTTTTTTTTTTTTAAATTAATTATTTTTTATTTATTTATACGTATGAATACATTATATATTTATATCAAAGTTCAATAAAGCTCGAAAATATTAATTATCAAATGGATTTCTGGTTTTCTGAAACAAATAATGTACCCCTATACCCTGTGTAACTAAAAATTAACATTGGATTAATGCATGCCAGTTTAAACTAGATACCTACATATTATGCTAATATTTATATTATCATTTTCTAGACATGATATCATTTTCAAAATATTTTGGCCTTTTTTGGGCCAATAATATACATTTGAAATGTTCGACTTTTTCAGTGATTTTACTTTTTACGATTTATGTATAATATAAAATTACAAGATCACTCGTAATATTTAAAGGTTGTTCCTATATCAATTTAAAAATATTAGAATTTTTTATAGACATTTCAAGTTAACTAAGAAACAATATTATATTTATTACTATATAATCCACTAAATTTGCCAAAAATAGTTCGCTCATCCTACCGTATTACTAAAATAATATGAATTATCAATTATTGCAATATAAATAAATAAAAATAATATAGTTAAAAATAAACACTGACAGACTGTCTATGCTCAGTATCGTTTTTCGTATGCAATCTGATTTGTCATTGATATATTGAATTTAAATTTAACATTTACGACTCTCATACATTATAGAGATTCTTCCTATATAGTGAAACACCTTCCCCGGTTTTTAATTAATAATCGTGTTATGTATAGGTCACCTACAAATATTGTAATGTATAGATGTACCTATATTTTTGTATGTTGCAAGACTGTATATCAAATTTGTCTATACTTAATAGTCAATAGCCAATAGGTATATATAAAGATGAATTACGATGTATTGGTGTACATAAATAGTTTAATATACAGAAAAAAAAGAAAAAAGTCGTCATGTAGGTTAACATGATATAGTGTATTAGTGCCGAGTGTACCTCATCATTGAGTAGATTACTGTGATAGATATTTTAAATTTTAATTCAATATCAAGACATATGGAACATATACGATGAAAATCATAAGTGAAGATGGTCTAACTTTTTGGTAACCAAGGTTACAGGTAAATTCTGAATGTGCAGCGAAGAATTTTACAATGATGTGTGTTTTAGATTCTGAGTGGAACGATGAATGTATTGGTTTTACAATGATGTGTGTTTTTTTTTTATTTTTTTATTATTTTATTTTTTTATTTTTGTGTCTGTCATCACCTTTTAGGACAGTAAAAGTGCTTGGATTTTATTCAACAGTAGCTTTTCTAATAGGAAAGTGAATCTAGTTGGTACTTTAGGGGGTCAAAAGTAAAAACTTCCTAGAAGCTTTCAAAAGCGCCGTTAAAAACAAAAGAAAAATTAAGGAAAAACGGGAATTTTTACGCAAAATCTGTTTTCGAGAAAACAAATGACCGCAGGTACATAAAATGTTGACTGAATGTTTATATTAGCATTTTCTATACACCATAACATTTTTCAAATATTTTGATTTATTTTGAGCTGTTTACGGACATTTTCAGTTTCCATTTTTTTTTAGTTTTTTTTTTTTTATAAATATCAATAAAAAATTATTTGTTGGTTAACAACCATTTGTTGGTTAATAGTTTAATTTAAAAAATTGAACTTGAAAATTTAATAGAAGGTTCCTATTACATTGTTTCAAAGGCAGACGAAAAAAATTAATAATCCATAGCCACAATTTTTTTTTATAAGCATGTAATGTTCAAATATTGACAAAATACGTAAAAATAACGAACATTTGCAAATTATTATTAGTTTGAAATACATGAAAAATTTTCTTTTTAAATTTAAGATTTGAAAATGTAATCCAAGATTCCTCATAAGTTTGTCTACCTTTTTAAAAAAAAATGTCTACAAGCAAGTCAAATTAAATTTTTATGAGCGTTTGAAATTCATATTTTTACAACATTTGATATTCACTCGATTTCTCACGTAACGATTTTCTTATTTAGTTGTAATTAAAAAATGAATGACTGTAGATACTTGAAAATTTCACTGAATGTTTATATTAGTATTTTCTATATACGATAAAATTTTGAAAATAATTTGACTCTTTTTTAGCTGTTTACGGACATGGTCAGTTTTCAATTTTTTTAGTTTTTTTTTCTATAAATATCAATAAAGTTTTATCTGTTGGGCCAAAAAGTGTTAAAAATTAATACAAGGTTCCTGATATATTGTTACAATAGCAGTTGAAAAATATTAAAAATACATAGGCACAATTTTTTTTTATAAGCATTTAAAGATCGAATTTTGACAAAATTTAACAAATTTAAAATTGATAAATTATTTCGTAGTTAAAAATTTATAAAATGTTCAACTTTTATATCTAAAGATTGAAAATGTAAAACAAGATTCCACGTAAGTAGTCAATTCTATTACCAAAAAATCTAAAAAATACATAATCACAGTTTATTTTTATAGTCATTTTAAGCTCAAATTTGGACGAAATTACATAATAAAAAACCTGGGATAACTATTTTAGTTATTTTGTTGTGATTGTATAATATTATTTGTGGGTATACTTGAAACTTCTAAAGTATACTATTATATATCTATGATAGTACCACGATTTGTTGTTGATGTATAACGCGTTATAAGTACCTAATGGATATTGTGATATGATTAATTTGGAATTTATTATAGATACGAGATACCTATTATTGGTCAATTTTTTTTTTAATACCATAGATAAGTATATAATATATCTTATACCTAGACTGACATACCGTCTCCGCTCAGAATCGTTTTTCTTATCCAGTGATATTATATCACTGAATTCAAATTTAAGACTATCCATTATACAGTGACCCACTTGTAATCTACTGTACCTACAGCAGAGCGACATCCACTTACCCACCTTTTTTATTTTGTGTCTAAAGACACTCAGAGACTCTCTAGCAACAAAAATGCTATAATACCTAATAATCGATGAAGAGGGAGGTTTCTGGTAGACAATTGGGTATAATAGCTATGAGTAGGTACTTTTAAAACAATTGTGGGGAAAAACGAACATTTGTTAAAATTGTATTATTATTAATAACATAAGTTTTGAGTAAGTTACTAAAAAGTTAGACCATCATCTTTGTTTAGAATCAAATGTCCTACTAGACCGGAAACAGTCGGGGGGAAAATGTCCATTTACCCCATTAATAAATTATGAATACCTACTAGTAATAATATGCTTAGATCACATAACATGTACTACCAGTTACCACAGAACAATAATGGTACTATATAGAAATCCGTATTATAATCTTATATAGATCATAAATCTCTAATCTTCATGGTGTATCTAAGTCATAGATTTATATATATAGTAAGTGTAGTATAGAAGTCTGTGATATTAGTCCTTCATTGTAATAATATTATTTGTGGTTATAATATGATAGTATGATAATAATCACGGTTAAAGATATATATATATATATATCTTTAACCGTGATAATAATATTATGATGAGTGATAGGACATCATATCTCAATATATTCTGTAATCATCGAGATAGATAAGATTTCTTATCTATATAGTATTCTTATCTATCTCGATGTCTGTAATATACTGTGCGGACTGCGGACAACTTCGAACTGAAATTATAATGTTATATTAAAAGTGGTTTGTTATAATATACATTTTCATAAATTAAGACATATTACCTATTGTAAGTTTATCTTAATGTTAATTCGTTCAGTCACTTTATTTTTCGGTAAATGGTACCTTCAATAATAGTCGTCTATTCCTAAATTATAGTGTTCAATGTTCATTCAAAGAAAAACAATTGTGTATTTTTTAAAATTAACGCAATGAAGAGTATAATATTTTGAACGAATATCTCCCACATAACAATGGGAATCTACGGTGTGTACATTGTATCAAAATCAGGCGGGCTGATATTCAATTACGATTACACTGTGCCCAAAATCGAAACTGAACAGACATTTAGTTATCCGCTAGATCTAAAACTATCTTGTGAAAACA
>NC_042496.1:11287678-11302369 GCF_005508785.2 Acyrthosiphon pisum | reverse complement strand
AATGTCGAAAAATTTGAAAAAAATCGCAAAAAGTGATAAGAATGAGTGATAGCGCAGCGACGGCTTCTGCCGCCGCCGGAGACCGCCCGCCGGGGAGACGGAATTTTTCATTGGTTCTCTCTTACGATGGTACGGAATCAATACACCGGCGGCGCCACACGGGTCTTCGTTTTATATATAAGGATATAGTAAGTGTAGTATAGAAGTCTGTGATATTAGTCCTTCATTGTAATAATATTATTTGTGGTTATAATATGATAGTATGATAATAATATTATGATGAGTGATAGGACATCATATCTCAATATATTCTGTAATCATCGAGATAGATAAGATTTCTTATCTATATAGTATTCTTATCTATCTCGATGTCTGTAATATACTGTGCGGACTGCGGACAACTTTGAACTGAAATTATAATGTTATATTAAAAGTGGTTTGTTATAATATACATTTTCATAAATTAAGACATATTACCTATTGTAAGTTTATCTTAATGTTAATTCGTTTAGTCACTTTATTTTTCGGTAAATGGTACCTTCAATAATAGTCGTCTATTCCTAAATAATAGTGTTCAATGTTCATTCAAAGAAAAACAATTGTGTATTTTTTAAAATTAACGCAATGAAGAGTATAATATTTTGAACGAATACCTCCCACATAACAATGGGAATCTACGGTGTGTACATTGTATCAAAATCAGGCGGGCTGATATTCAATTACGATTACACTGTGCCCAAAATCGAAACTGAACAGACATTTAGTTATCCGCTAGATCTAAAACTATCTTGTGAAAACAACAGACTATTAGTTTCGTTCGGTCAAAGAGACAACATCAAGGGTATTGAACTTTTCAAAAGATAATTAAAATTTGACATGTATTTTTAAAAATAGATAAACATCCAAAGATCAATATGTGTTTTCAAATTAAAATAAGTGTTTTTGTATTTTCAGTTGGTCATGTGTTATTAGCAATCAACGGAGTTCCTGTTTCTGGTAGAAAACTGGAAGATGGCAAAGACGCAATTGAAATGTTAGATGATGTAACTAATTATCCACTTAATTTGAAATTTGGTCGTCCAAAAATGACTATCAATGAAAAGATATTCTTAGCAAGTATGTTCTATCCATTATTTGCTATTGCATCACAATTGAGCCCAGAACCCAGGAGTTCTGGAATTGAAACTTTAGAAGCCGATACATTTAAACTCCAATGTTTTCAAACTCTCACCGGTACTAAATACTGAATACAATTTTCTAAATTAATAAATTTCATTGGTAAACTAACAATTGGATATTTTAGGAGTGAAATTTATGGTTATTGCTGATCCAACACATGTAGGCCTCGAACAACTTTTAAAGAAAATTTATGAGATATACGCTGACTTTGCTCTAAAGAATCCATTTTATTCTCTAGAAATGCCTATTCGATGTGAATTGTTTGATACTAATTTACAAGCACTTTTGGAACAAGCGGATAAAAATGGTATTAATAGTATTTAGTTTAATAGATACTTTATTTTTATCTATACTTATTTGTATTTTACAAAATCCTTTTGTATTCAAAACTAAAAATCATAAGCAAATATCATATTCATAATAGCATTGTACCATTTCAAATTATTAAATCTATTATTTGAATTATAATTCAAACATTGTAATATTATTATAAACCTAAGCCTAATATTCAACATTGTTAAGAAGTTATAATTTACAATATTATAATTAATGAATAAAGTTTATATGTAATATTTTAAATTATTAAAAAAAACTTATTTTATTGTAAATAGTATATATAAAATTTATTTTACCAACTAAGAATTATTTTTAATAATTAATTGTTATTTAACACTCAAAACCATAAAAATCAACATTTTGCATATAGCTTGATTATTAAGCTGTACTTAAAGACTAGTATTCTATTACTGATTAATACTAAAAATTTCAAATTTATATAAAATTTTTTTTTTATTTTCTCAATTATTATCATTTAAGTTAATCCGTTTATATTAAACACACTTCTCATTAATACCGGTTATAGACTATACTCACGCTTTGTGTCATAACAGCAAAAATTGTATTGGTGATTTAGTGAGATAATTTTAACTAAAAAACAAAAAACTATACACAATATACCTTCAGTGTCGGCCTGGCACACCAAAGGCCCATGGATCAGTTTTTTTAGAGGCCCCCCAAAAAATGTATACCTATGCAATTTTTAGAAATATGGATTATAATATAAAATGTACCTTTATTATAATCATCAATAAACTATTATATAATTTAGTAAATATACGTTTCATAATTAATAATTGTAAATTAATTGCGCACATTCACCACAATAAATAAATAAATAAATAAATAACCAATATATATACAACAGTATAATACCAAAGATATTGCGAACTATACCTAATTAGTTTGCTGTGGTGGCAACAAAAATCGACATAAGGTGACTACAACAGCATTGCAGTCGTATTGACAAATCATAGCTGAATATTACACAGCCCACAATATTTTTATAAATAACTGGCTATTGCTTATGGGCTGCAAAAAGACATGATTTATAATTTATAAATAATAACATTAAATTACAATAAATCATATATTTATATCTAATATTAACGCGAATCCCAACGTAGGGAATAATTCATTTAATAATAAACTATGAAACTATTGAAACATATGAAAACTACAATTATATTTTTATTATAGAATTTAAACTTTAAGACAAATACATAAGCACATAAGCATAATGTTATTTAAGTAAACTTCTAAAAGTAAATGTCTTATCTTCATCATTATTATATACATAAATAGATATAGACATATAGTATTGTACAACATATTTGTATAATATGCAATATTTGCATCATCACTGAATTCAACAACGGGAGCTCCTGCACGGTCGGGTAAGCGGGGCCCTCGCGCAGTCGTCCGAGCCGTTGTTTTTGAAGCGAAAGATAAAACCTAACTTAACCTACAGTAGCGCAATTATTCCAAAAAACCTCCTTCTACTTGTTACAATGTTACTATTATAATTGTTACTGACAATTGCACTAGTATGCACTACTCTCACACTATAGATAATAAGTAAGCATTTGATTATTGATCTAATTTTTAAGACCTTACAATTTTTCTTTACCCTTTAACCCCAAAACTATGCTCCCCCCCCCCCCCCAATAAAAAAACAAAAAAAAAACGGAGGGGCCCTAGCCGTGTTCGCGGCCTAGCGGCTATGGCCAGGCCGACACTGTATACCTTTTAACTATGTTAAGTATTTTAAAGGGTTAGGGTGTACTAATGAAAAGTATATACTTAAGTCTTTAGGTGATAAAATACATATTATGTAATATTTATTTTTACTATTTTTATATGGTGAAATCAATAATCATACAAAAATATAATTTTAATTTATTTATAATTATTTAAATGATCAGATATATAAAATTATGTAAGTACATGTACTAATATCATATTTTTTAATAAATCATATATTATAGCCGAAGGTGTTTAAAAAAAAATATTGTTTCAAAATGTTCTAAACAAACATTAATGGAGCACATAAAACGGGTGGAGGGAGGGGCTAAGACCCCCAATTGTGCCTACGCTACTAAGTGAGCTACTATGCTGCAGCACACTTGGTTTGATCAATATGTTGGTTGGGATACTGCTGAATTTTGACAATATTGCTTATTAGTAATTATCAGGGCACATGACTTCTATCATATTTTGCATATATTTTTTGAAATGTCCTAGAGTTGCCTATGTGAACTATAAATTTGTTTCAGAACACCAAAAGGTTAAATACAAAATTGTATGTTGCACATTTCAAAGTTCAAAAGCTATTTTACTCTGTTTATGTCTTTTTCAGTACCACCTTTAAAACATTTGACTTTTACAAGTTTCAAAAATGATTTTTATATACTTAAAATTAATATAGGTACTCCTGTAATTACATATCTGCTCATACGTTTGCATATTTTGAATTGTATGTGCTTTTTAGTGTCCATTTCAGTACCGTAGGCTTCAAAACATTTGAATACCATGACACAATGAACAATACTTGTTCTGAATTATTCTGATGTAATATTAGTCAATTTTTTTCTTCTTCATATTTTAGTATTTTTAGTGCATATTTAAGCGTTTATACAAATGATTTTAAGAGCATATTATTGAGCTTATAACAACCTTTATTAGAGCTATAAGATATACCTGAGCTCTGGTTATTACTATTGTTTATTATATGCGGCCATCATAGGCACAAATAGACAAATTATTTTGGGGGGACTAAAGCCCCTCTTATAATATTTTCTAAAAATTATATATGCTCAGTACTAATTACTGACTTTTAAACTGGAGGGACTTGGCAGAAATTTGGGGGGACTAAGTCCCCCCGAGCCCCCCCCCCTATTTGCGCCAATGGCGGCCATCTATTCTATTAATTTACCACTGTAGAATACATGGCTGCATACCTTCCAGTCTGCCTCTCTGTTTTAAGTATATGAATTTAAATTCATGAACCTTTTAAACAGAAAATTGATTTTGAATTTTTTGTATTAAAAAACATGTAAAACAACATAATAAAGTAAATATTCTATTCTATATTTAACATTTTAGTGCGGTCGTATAACATTGATGGTTCCAAATTAAACCAGACTTGGTCCATTCGTTAAATTCTAATTTTCCATCGGGGTCCATTAGTATTATTGTGTGTGTTCTAAAATTAAACGTTTTTTTAAATTAAAAATCTTATTGTAGAATTGAATTAAATATATAATCTCAACAATTTACCGAGTACCGTATTGTCGAGTTGGCATTTCTACAAAAACTGAACTAAATTTCTTCTGGTTATCAGTTCCAGGGAATTTTGGAGTTCGTTTGATTAACTCTTCATCAGGATAATGTCTACAAAAAATTTTGATTTCTAGCATATTTGATTACTTGGACACACCGTAGCTCCGCACAAATAAATATATTTTGTGAATCTGTAGCTCCAAATGCACCATATTTCCGTACGGTCGAAAAAATGGACGCACTGTAGCTCCACATTCTAGAAATATTTTTAACAGCAAAAGTCCGTACACCATACAACTGTTTGAAATATCTTAAACACTAGAGCTCTACATTTATCAATAAACCTATTAACATATCACTATATCGGTGTAAACCCATATTGAAATTAAACTATTATGTCTGCAAAGCCATTTCTAATCATTATTATGCACCGATTAATTCTCTATATTGTCTATGTTGCACAATGTCTTGTAAATATTGTGCTTTGTGACTCAATAAATCGACAGTGATCAATGATTAGTAATTGCAAGTTGTACAAAATATTTAAATATTAAATATTGTTTCATTAAATACGAACAGTGACATCATTGCGTTATGTATAGTCAAAGAAAAAATGTATTATTAGTGAAAAATAAGTTTAAGTACCTACTCAAATTATACTTAGTTTAAATCTGGGCTATTGGATGGAAATGCATCATCAAGTCGTGTATAGCAAAATTATATACAATTGGCATTGACCATGTTTTTCACGAGAATCAGGTATGCGCATTCGCATCAAAACATTGAAACCAACATTTTTCTTCGACAAATTATTAGAAATTTGAGAAATGCAGAATGAATTCTGTTAATAAAAATGAATAGTAAGATAATATTAGACATGAACAAACAAATAAAAAATTAAATTAGGTATATAGGTAATGAAAATAAAATTCACAGATATGAATGTGTAAAATGTTTAGCCTCGTTTAACAATATATACATTTATTATTATATGAAACTAGGTTGATCTTATACAAGTGTTTTTTTTGCTATTAAAATGTTAATGTATTATTTAATATTTTTTGATATGACTTTACTTTTAAGCAATTTTACTTAAGAGGCTGTCAGCGCACAATTTGTTTTCTCTCTCTGGCTCACACGCAACATAGACAAAATGCATTTACGCTAAATCATTTTTACTATGTGTTTAAGTAATCTTAGAGTTAAGTCACCCATGACAAAAAAAGATAGAGAATAATACTTTTGAGGGAATGACATATCAATTTGTCTAAATATTGTCTCAAAACAATTTAAACATCATTTAAATTTAAAACATTTTTTTTTATTTATTTTGAAAGTCAAATACAAAGTCAAATAATAATAAAATATAAAATTGATGTCATCCTCTCAAAAATATTATTCCTTATCTTTTTTGTAATAGGTGACTTTACTCTAAGATTACTTAAACGTATAGAAAAAATGATTTTGCTTAAATGCGTTTTGTCTATATTGCGCGTGGGCCAGAGAGAGAAAATGAATAGTGCGCTGACATCCTCTTAAGAATAAATTTCTAAATTCTATTTTATTATTTATAATTATTTGATCTAAGCATATTATATAACATATAATTTCAAAAATATCTTTTGCGGAATTACGGTATCGAAAAAAAATGTACTGTGCGGAGTTACGGTTCCAAAAAAAAAAAAATTGTGTTGCGGACTTATAATGCTATTTTTTAAAATGGCGGCGATTCGTGTGCAGCTACAGTGTTCCCGATTACTTTTATTTTTTCTTACAGTTTATCCCATTTCAAAACTCCTAGCAGTTCTTTGATCAATGTATCTCTATAATGACTATGTCCATATTTCTTAACAATGTCATTAAAACGTTTCTCTCCCTCTGCCACTTTTAAAAAAGGTCCATTTCCAAATCCTTGTACATATTTTTGTAGGTGTTTCAGAGGTGGTCCTTCATCTTGTACAAAATTGGTAAAGAAATGTGTTTCTAAAGATAATTTGCTTCAATCACAAATAAAATATATAAATTTAATGTTACAATACATAACGTGTTTCAAACGGTTTATGCTAACCTCATGGTAATAGTGATCAGTTTAAATCCATTATATACATTTTGCGATCCTTGCAATTCTTGCAAATATTCTAGGGCTGAAGAATTGCCTTTCACAAAGTTCTTAACCAGTTGGCCTCTTGATTTAGCGTTTGGTATTTCATCTAGTTCAAACACATTTAATAGGGCAGCAAACTTACCACGGATGTTAAGAGCCAACCAAGTGCCACCCTCATTTGATGTCGTCAAATCACGTCCTGCAAATAAAAGCGCTCAAACTATTATGATAAACAAAAACATTTATATGATAATTTTTTTTACCTCCAATGACGTCCTGGTCCTCTGCCCAATAGTTTGCTGGCAACGTCTGACGATTATAATATTCATCTCGGTTAGATGCAACAATCAATCGATATCCACCATCAATGTGTTGTACACTACTAATGAATATGACACACATAATTGGGAACCTGGTATTTGAAATGTACGTCTAATTAATTTAAATATAATATTTTTATTTTGTAAAAATTAAAAGATAAAATTATACAATACAATGTCAAAAAGAACGATTAGCCCAAGAAGGTATAATCATTAAGATTCATACACAGATGTAATATGACTCACAATCTACGACAATAAATTAGTATAATAAAAGTTAAATTAGTTTTGAACTGTTGAAGTGTTTTATAAATTGTTGCATTTTCTGTGATAAAGTTGTAATTTATAAGGTTTACATAGGTGTTGGTGTTATTCATGATTATTATAGGTATTATTATATGATATACCATCTTTTTTATTTATCACGAATCCAGATTACTTTTATGGCAATTTCCATCACCCATAATATTAAAGAACAATAGTGAGTACTGATAACAAGTTCTCAATTAGTGTAGATAAATAAATAAATAATTAATATTATACAATATTAGCATTTAAGTACCTACCTTAACTAGGTACCAAAAATATATTCATTAATTCCTTTAAAGTTTAGAACATACAAACTTGAAATTGTATTCAAGGACCTATTAATCAAAAATACACAAATTATTTTTAAGTATCATAATTCATTAATCTTTTAGAGACCTTACACCTAGCTAGTTGAAGTGATATAAACATTTTTTTAATTTGTATTTTTTGGAAAATTATTTCTATTAGTGTTGTATAATTTAAAAATAAATAATATTTTAATTATTTTAATTCATACTTTACATAGGACCAACATTTACAAATTACCACCGTTGAAGTATAAAGTAGTTTTTAACCATTCGATGTTGTACTAAATTACTAAATCAAAAACATTAGAAACATAATTATTCATATAGCAATAATTTATTAAACTATGAGTATACTTAGTGATGTAAATTATCATGAACATTTTTTGTTGTAGATATTTTCAAAAAGTTGAAAGTTATGAAAATGTTGTAATTTCTCATAAACTAAATCTCTTGATACTATAGTTATAGTATATTTAGTATATTTAATTTATATAATTATTATGTTTAAAACCATGTAAATACTATTGTATTACCATTTATTAATTTTATAGTAATTTTTGAAATCCAAATTATTTTATCTTTGTAAGAAATGTGCATTTATGTATATTATCAAAAAAATTGTATTTTTACTTCAATATAAATGTTTACCTACATTTATTTATTTTTCCATTTTTTGTTTTACTTATTTCCACTATTTTTCACAAACTACATCAAATGAGTATTTATTGTAGTATTGAACCTAGTCTTAACACAACACCATAAGTAGTCTTGTTAAGTATCTAAATACTTGTATTTAAATACATTTTTTGTATTTCAAATACTAAAAATTTTTATTTGTATTTTTACTCTAGAATACTAAATATTTTAGTCAATACATAGTTTAACATGTCTTATGTGACACATAAATTTACTATGCATACGGACGTAAGTATATTCTACCTGACAAATCTGTGATTCAGTTTTGAAATTTTAAATACTTACAAATATATACATATATTATATATTATGAGTATAAATTATATATGTATATTAGCTATAGCACAAATAGTAATTATCAGTATGTACACTAATATTATTGTATTTAGGATTGACTATTCATTATTCGATGCAGGAAAAATAAATTTAAGAAATCTGCAAAATACGTTTAAACATCAATCATATTTTATTTAAATAGTATATCGTAGAAAAATGCAAGATTCATATAGGTACATTACTATGGTCTATGTTACTTAAATACAATTTTTAATTATCCAAAATCCAAAATTAATATAACTACTTGATTTTATATTTAAAATCTAAACATCTATTGTTTCTTTCACTAAACATATCAATTACTTTTTTATTAAAATTAGTATCATCTGAAATCATTTTATTTTCAATATTTAACATTGTTATAGCATTTAATTTTTCTTCAACCGTAGTGTTTCTTAGGCACGTCTTAATCTTTTTAAAAGTTGAAAAACTGTTTTCTTGTCCAGTGGTCATTGGAGGAACTGTCATTAATATTCGTAAAAGCAAAATCACTTCTTTAAAAGTATCAATCATATTATTCCTTAAAATGTATTGATGTGTTGGAATAATACCGGACAAAGTACGAAAATCGTCTCTAAAATACATGACATCTAGTTCAGTTTTCAGTCTATCTTTATCGAAAAATGGGTAACAATGAAACGTACTCAGAAGTAATTGAATTGGAAATTTTTTCGTATATGCAGGGTATTTTTCAGCTTGAAATAGCTTAACTGCGGTCAAGTGTTTAGTGAACTCTAAGCGATCTTTAGTTGTATCTATTAAAGTATTACAAACGTCAATAGCTGATTGTTTTCGAGATTCATTGTCGTAGTAGTGGTTATTAAGATTATTGCATTGCTCGAAACGTTTTCTTTTAACATTTACGTCCGGCAAGTTTGAAGAAATTTCAATAATATCGGGAACTTTATTACGTACGTCAGATATTTGTTTTTCGAACTGTTGAACTAAAATCGGTATACTTTCGTCAGCAGAGTCGTCCAACGCGGCGGTTTGCACACTGTCGTGGAGACTGTAGACGTTTGGCATTATTTCATAGAAGACCGCCAACCACACTACAAACACCGAATCGCTGAGTAAACGTTTTATCGATCCCGCCTGTTTAATCGTCGACGTCTGTTGCGATGTTTTTATTATTATGTCCATACAGCGCATTATCTCACTTCGATACATGTAAACCGTGTTCAGAGTGCCGCTCGTTCCGGTGAAATTGCACCCGGTCCGCGATGGCCGGTTGCCCGTTATTCCGTCGAGCACGGCTACCCTTTGCGGCGAGTTTGAAAAGAATTCAGTTATGTCCGATAAATCCGAAAAGAACATTTGGACTTCTTTGTTCCCCGAAACCGCCTGGGTCATTTCTACGTGCAACTGGTGTGTGTGGCAATGCATATAGTACGCGTACGGGTACATTTCCTTAACTCCGACATTTACTTTACTCATAACCGCTGCTCCACCGTACGATTGAGCTACTACTTTGTACGGCGCGTCTTTTAAGATCGAGTTCACTTCGGACATTATTGTCTGCGACAATGATCCTGCATCGTGTCCATTAGCAGCGTTCAAAAACCCCCAAAAACGTTCGACGGGTTTACCTTTTAATTCATAGCGGAACAGTATAACCAAATGCACTGTGTTTGAAACATGGGTGGTCCCGTCAACAATTATTGAAATGAATTGCACCATTTCCATTTCCGACAAAATTTTCTGCCGGGCTACAAGGAATATGCAGTCCAATAAATCGTCGTGGATTGTCATTGAAGTCCAATTTATGCTAGTCGAGTTTTCTAAATAGCACCGCAGACTTACGTCACAACCTTTACATAGATCAACAGCGCCTAGGAATACACCGTAGTTATAGTCGGGGGTCATTATATTGTCACCGCGGTCCTTCAGTGGAAGGTTATATTTCCCACAAAATTGTACACATTTGAGATATTTTTCTAGAATATAACGGTTTTTTTCGATTTGCTCGTTGTGGCGTTTTATTTCTATTTCATAAAGTTTATCAGCTTCGTCGTTTATATTACCATTACCGAGTACTTTAAGGTTAACTTCGTTTTGCAAATGATCAAATGAATTTTGGTGTTTTTTTATTTTCGATGATAAATGGCCCAAGTGTTTTACACCACAATCAGTCCACGAAGTTTCATTACCAAAACATAAACACGGAAAACAAAACACAGCTTGTTCCACTTCGCACCCGCACAACCACGTGTGTTTTTTGTAGGTATCCATATGAAAATGACGAGTGTATTCCTTGTTATCTTTTTTCGATTTTGAAACGAGACCTTTTAGGTCTGGAGTAGGTCGTCCTAGTTGCTTTATTGCTATTTGCTCTTCATACGTCAAAGTAGAAAATGGATTATGGATCAGATATTGAACGGAATTTTTATTCATCGACGATTCCATTGTATGTTAAGTTATGTTATTATATTAGGTTTAGTATTAAAGTGGGTTAAAAAAAATATATTACATACCTAATAGCTACGTCGCATCAACAAAACATATTATACACAATAATATAACGTTATTACTTATGATATAATTATCGAGTCATATTAGTATCGACGCAATTCGTAATAGCACATTTGAGTATTTGACAACGACTGATTCACCCGGTTGGCGGTTAAATCCTTATTGCTCGCTGCAGTCCTTTGGGAATACAGGCCAGGCATGCGGGCGATTAAGTCGATTCGCCGGCCGCGTTATTTGCAATCGTTTCCCCTTCCCCGATTTGTGTTCTTTATCACATATTCATATCGACATCAGCATTCAGCATGGCTGTCTATAATATAATAATGAATACGAATCATTTTTATATTATTATTACAGTTTGCAAAACGAAGTACAAACATTTAAAAATATTACGTATACAACTATACCTGTAAGGCTTATTGCTAGTTATTTCACTTTTTATTGAATTTGTCATTAAAGAGTATAACGACGAATAAATTGACAAAAAACTACTAATTTATTAGGGAAAAAGCATGACAAATTAGATAGGTATCATCACAGTTGTACTAGTTTTGCATAGTATACACATCTCCTTCACCTCCGTCCAATGTCGTAGTTCTCTACTTCTCATTGGTTGATTTTGTTCTATGCTATATATGTATGTATATGATTGATAGCTAATAAGAAGTGGAGAACTACGATAAAGGCGCAGTAAAGAGCGGAGAATGCGTATAAAAATACTGTGATGATACCTATCTAATTTGTCATGGGAAATAGTACAACTTATAGTAGCTATTATCTTTATTTTCATTCTGAATAAATATTCATTCCCTGAAGCATTGGAACACGAACAAGCTGTGGGAATGACCTATCCATATTTTTATTTTCGTCCTTTGAATTTTAATAATTAATGTAGGTAATTAAAAAATGTCAAGTTATAATAGTTAATCAATTATAAATAATTTTTAAAACATCAATTTGTAAATTATGAAGAATTTTTTTTCAGAATGAAAGTCTGAATATTATGATATTTATAATGTATTATTGGAATTAAAATCATTCGTGAAAAATAAAATATCATTCCACGGCCATATAATAGATTATTGGCAATGTACCTACGGTGTGCATAAAATTGTCCACGGCTCACCATCCGTTTACCTATGCCCGCATAATTGTATTATCTCACTAATGATTATTTACGTCCAACGACCAACAACAACAAACGACATGGCCGACATGTTCCTTAAATTTTAGAATCATGTACCGACAAGCAGTGGCGATAATATTATAATATTTAGTATTAAATATAAATATACCTATATGAATCACGTGATTAAAAAATTGGTGGAGGGGTGCCCCGTGATTGGTACTCTGGTTAGGCGATAATCTCAATTAATTGTTTTTAATTTTAATTTTCATATGTTTATTCATAAACTATAATCAAATAGTTATTGACAGTATAATATATATTTAAGCCGGTGTCCGAAAAAACCGGATACACTATATTGCTATGTTACCTACATTACTACTCAGTATACCCTATAAATATTTTAGAATTCTGTCTGCGGGAGATTTATGATCCAATAGTCTAGTTTCATGTCCTGCGAACAGAATTCAAAAATAGTATAGGGTAGGGCTGGTGGTATTTCAAATATTGATACTGGTATTTTAGGTATTAACGATTGTTACCGATTCACAGTATACCAGGGTATTCTAAAATACCGAAAATACCGCAGCAATGGTATAGAGTACTGAATAATATGGGTAATTTAATTATACAGTGTACCCTGCTTTCGCGGACACGCAGTATATAATATAATTTATTCTCGTGACTTATGAGAGTATAGACATGTACAACACGGTGGAAGATTATCTGTAGGTTATTATATAGCTACAACGACGTTGAATACGTACAAACGTATATTAATATAATAAAATACTAACTAATAATAAACTAACTATGGTACCTATATAGCTATAAAATTATGAATAATTAAGCCAACCATAACAAAAGTACGTATTATTAACAATCTGTTAATTAACATTGTATTAATATATGTAGTTAGAATGTTATCAAACTATCAGTATAATATTTAAAATATAATTCAAAACATTAAAATATAATAAATACTTCTTAACTTTCCAGTTTCCATACAAAGAAGAACCCAAAAATGTTTATATTTATACCTAAAAACTAATTAGTAATTATATTAATTATAAGATTTCGGTTTAAAAACATTCCTAAAATTTTGAGAGAAAAGATAAATTTTTTTTGGTGGGTGGTAGAAATCCGTATGATTAATAAATATTAAAATATGTGATGAATTTAGGCAACAAAAGTCCGTTGTTAGAGCCGTGATTGACCACGAGACCTTTTATCTAAACGCCCAACAATTGTTTATTTATTTTGATTTTTGATTTATTTTTTACTAGCTGCCCGATCTTCCTCTGGAAGAAATATTTTTTTATAATTTAATTTAAAAACATATGACAATTTTTTGGCTATACAAATTTCTGAAAATTATATATCTTACATTTTGAATTCAACCACTGGAGTGGAAATTTTATTCTTTTTATTATAGAAAAGAAAAAATGAAACAATAAATTATTTGTTCAATGAATAATATATATTTCAAATGGAAAAATGCAAGTTCAAACAAATAAATAATGAATTAATAATAATAATAATAAACAAACAAACCGGTTTCCTTCATCTCCAAAATCAAGTTAGATTCTTATATGTATAGATTAATGTACGAGGGCAATAGTTACTTACAATATAAATTTAACGTACATTAAATTGAATTACAATATATATTATAATATACCTACCTAACAAATATTAAAATAGTATACAACTACTATAATTAATCTAATGAATTCACAAATCACAATATTTTTAAATATGAAGTCATGAAGATATTATTAGATATAATATGATATATAGGGTGTATCTTATGTCATTGTACGCGGGAGGTTTCAACGATTATGGATCGATGACATAGAATTTGTCATATGGATTCTGGTAAAGCTTTTTTTTCTGAAAATGTTGACAGTTAAATCATCAATGTTGGTTCGATAGTTTATTAACTATGTACCTCTAAAGTTTAGTAAAATATGCATTAATATTTTTAACTGAAATAATTGATATAGGTTTAATTTTCAAGAGCTAAATAATTTTTCTTATAACTAACTTTTATGAATTTGAACCATAAGTTCCCTATATTGCTAGGTATCGCATGCAAAGTATGAATTTAACAGTTGAAATTCTTTAAGAATTATTTAATAATCGTGATTTACAATAAACTATTTGCAAGATATTTAGATAAATAGTCAATAAACTAACTAGGGATACCTAACTTAGGCATAG
>NC_042496.1:11286545-11287628 GCF_005508785.2 Acyrthosiphon pisum | reverse complement strand
TAAGAAAAGTATGATAGGAAAAGTACGAAATAAAATGTAAATGTCTAAAACTAAAAAGTAAGAAGGGTTATGAATTTCAACTCGTAAATTCATACTTTGCACGTGATACCTACCAATATAGGGAACATATATGGTTCAAATTTCAAGTTTATCCCACTACGAAAAGAGCACCACAAAACATTGCACATTTTTCATTACACAATTTTTTTTAACCCACATACATTAATGTTAACAATCGAATACCATTTACTAATTTACTATTATTACTTTAGCCACCTAATAAATAATCTAAATTTATGTTAATTTACTAACGTAGCAGTATTATAATATTAAAGGAGCACACAACACAAAAAATAAGTTTTTTTTATTTGAAAGAATGTTCAATTCTAAGGATAATGGTATAGGTTTTACGTTTCTACTCACATTATTCAATACGTTATGAGCAATTGAAAAAAGACGTGTGACGTCATCGGGCCCTACTCATCGTAATTTCCTATCTTATACGTGTAAAAGTTCCTCGCTTCTCACAACGATATACCCTCCTAAACATTTTATTTTTGAAATTTAATTTACGTATAAATGTGTGGTTTTATGTGTTTAAGACGACGCAAAAATCAGAATTTCTATGTGACGTTTAGTTTTTTTTTAATATTAAAAATCTTAAAAGAGACATTTGGTTAAACAGCACGTCATGGCGAGCGTCGCGCGGCGTTCGAACAACCAGTCCGCCGACCGCTGACGATGAGGGCCCAATGACGTCACGCGGCTATTTTACATTTCTTAATATCTCTTAAAGTAATAATGTTTTTTACATCGGATTTTCACCAAATCATTTCATATAGCCATAGTTACAATAATTTAACATTTAAAAATAATTTAAATAATTTTTTTTTTTGTGTTGTGTGCTCCTTTAATAACGTTTAAATTTAGTACTTACATAATATATATTTAAATTTAATATACCTATGTTATATGTATTATCACAAATATGTTTTTGAGCTGAATACACGTTTTTTGTTTTTCTGAATAATTTTTTGTAAGGTTTTCGTAGTCATGGTTACTTAAGGGGATTCGATACCGTGA
>NC_042496.1:11285652-11286495 GCF_005508785.2 Acyrthosiphon pisum | reverse complement strand
GGCTTGCAACTCACTCAAATCCTTTAGTCAAAACACTCTCATCAAATGTTATTCCGGGAAATCCTCCTAGACGATTAAAACGCAACTGGTGCAGAGATATGCTGACTTAATTTCATAATTTAAAAAAAAAAAAAAAAAAAAAAAAAAAAGAGCAATCAATAAACATGATGTATCTATGAGAAAACTTAATGTATAACTTCAATTTATAAGTGTCATCAATGGGTGGCTGCTTTTATCAAGATATTCATGTATTTTGTTTTTATATTTTAGCTAATACTCTTATTGTACCCACGAGGTACAGATTGTGTATGTAATAATAATAAAGAAAAAAAAAAAAAAAATAGAAATAAATAATAATAATGATATTTACATAAATATTTAAATAATTTATATAAATATTCACTATTTAAAATTCCGGTAACAATATTTAATAAGTAATAAGTGATAGCAAATTATTAAAATTAAATAACTTTGATAATGCACTTTTTTAGATTCTGAATGGAACGATGAATGTATTGATTTTACAATGATGCGTGTTTTTTTTTTTTGTTTTTTTATTTTTTTTTTTATTTTTTTTTTTTGTGTCTGTCATCACCTTTTAGGACAGTAAAAGTGCTTGGATTTTCAACAGTATCTTTCCTGATAGGAAAGTGAATCTAGTTGGTACTTTGGGGGGGGTCAAAAATAAAATTTTTCCAATAGTTTTCAAAAGCGCCGTGAAAAACAAAAGAAAAATTAAAGAAAAACGGGAATTTTTACGCAAAATCTGTTTTCGAGAAAATTTATTTTGGTTTTTGATGTAACTTTAAAACGAATGACAGTAGATACATGAAATTTTCACTG